>NC_059207.1:40396142-40708642 GCF_020615455.1 Coregonus clupeaformis | reverse complement strand
CAGGATGACCAGATCAGACAACTGGGGACCGCTCTACAGGACGTCATCAACACCCTGCACCGATGGGAGTCCAGAGGGGTACCCACACCTCCACCTACCTTGCCACCCCCATCGGCCGGTCCACCAGTCCCAGGTCCGGAACCCAGTGGGATTCGGCTCTCGCTCCCGAGGGCGTATGACGGCACAGCTGCCGGGTGTCAGGGGTTCCTCCTGCAGGTGGAGCTCTACCTGGCCACTGTACACCCGGTGCCCTCGGGACACGAGAGCGTTTCCGCCCTCATCTCCTGTCTCACGGGCAAGGCGTTGGAATGGGCCAACGCCGAGTGGGAGGAGGATGGACGCCACCACCATCTCCTACGCCGAGTTCTCCCGTCGCTTCAAGGCCGTGTTCGACCATCCACCTGAGGGCAAAGCGGCGGGGGAGCGTCTATTCCACCTGAGACAGGGGAGGAGGAGCGCACAGGCGTTCGCACTGGAGTTCCGGACTCTAGCGGCAGACGCAGGGTGGAATGAACGGGCCCTCATCGACCATTTTCGATGTAGCCTACGGGAGGACGTTCAACGTGAGTTGGCCTGCAGGGACACCAATTTCACCTTCGACCAGCTGGTCGACATGTCCATCCGTCTGGACACCCTGCTGGCCACCCGTGGACGTCCCGAGTGGGGTCCGTCCATTCCACCCTCCGGCACCTCCGAGCCGAGCCCTATGGAGCTCGGGGGGTGCTGGTTGCTAGAGAAAGGAAGAGGAGGAGCCCGAGGGGGCCTGTCCCCTGCACCAATTGCGGTCGTGGAGGGCACACTGCGGCCAGGTGCTGGGGAGGGTTCCCCGAGGGAGGAGACAACAGGCCACGCACTGGGGAGCCTTCCCAGGTGAGTAGACGCCCCACTTACCCAGAGCTCTCTGTTGCGCACTTTTGTATACCTGTTTTTTTTCCACAGGTTGCACCTCATTCCCAGCATAAGGCGCTAGTAGATTCAGGCGCAGCTGGGAATTTTGTTGATCGGAAGTTTTGTTTAGATTTAGGGATCCCTCTCCTGCCTGTTGACAAGCCTTTTCCCGTTCATGCTTTAGATAGCCACCCGTTGGGGTCGGGGTTGATTAGGGAAATCACAGCGCCACTTAGGATGTGTGCGCAGGGGGGTCATGAGGAGACTATACAGCTGTATCTGATCGACTCTCCTGCGTACCCGGTGGTGCTGGGAATTCCCTGGTTAAGTACCCATAACCCTGCTATTTCGTGGCAACAGAGGGCTCTCAATGGGTGGTCTGCTCAGTGTGAGGGGCGATGTCTGGGTGTTTCCGTAGGGGCGACTTCGGTGGAAAGTCCAAACCAAGTGCCCGCACTGCACATTCCGCCTGAATATGGGGATTTGGCTCTCGTGTTTAGTAAAGCTAGGGCGACGCAGTTGCCTCCTCATAGACAGGGGGATTGTGCGATTGATCTCCAGGCAGGAGCAGCGCTCCCACGGAGCCACGTGTATCCTTTGTCTCAAGAGGAGAGAAAAGCTATGGAAACTTACATAGCCGAATCTTTGAGACAGGGATACATACGGCCCTCCACTTCTCCCGCCTCCTCGAGCTTCTTTTTTGTGAAGAAAAAAGATGGAGGGTTGCGCCCGTGCATCGATTACCGTGGTCTCAATCAGATTACTGTGAAATACAGTTATCCACTCCCTCTGATTGCGACCATGACGGAGTCATTGCACGGAGCGTGGTTTTTCACAAAACTGGATCTCAGGAGCGCGTATAACTTGGTGCGCATTAGGGAGGGCGACGAATGGAAAACAGCATTTAGTACCACGTCAGGTCATTTCGAGTATCTCGTCATGCCATACGGGTTGATGAATGCTCCATCAGTCTTCCAATCCTTCGTGGATGAGATTTTCCGGGATATGCAGGGGCAAGGGGTGGTCATGTACATTGATGACATTCTAGTGTACTCGTCTACCCGAGCCGAGCATATAGCCCTGGTGCGTCGTGTATTGAGGAGGCTGTTGGAGCACGACCTGTATGTCAAGGCAGAGAAATGTCTGTTTTTCCAGGAGTCGTCTCCTTTTTGGGTTATCGGTTGTCCGCGTCAGGGGTGAGAATGGAGGTGGATCGTGTGTCAGCCGTGCGTAATTGGCAAACCCCAACCACTGTCAAAGAGGTGCAGCAGTTCTTGGGCTTTGCGAATTACTACCGGAGGTTTATCCGGGGTTTTGGACAGGTGGCAGCTCCCATCACGTCCCTTCTGAAAGGGGGTCCGGTGCGCCTGCAGTGGTCAGCTGATGCGGACAGGGCCTTTAGGAGACTGAAGGACCTGTTTACGTCGGCTCCGGTGCTGGCGCATCCGGACCTCGCATTACCCTTTCAGGTCGAGGTGGACGCGTCTGAGGCCGGTATAGGGGCCGTACTCTCTCAACGGTCCGGCACGCCACCTAAACTCCGCCCCTGTGCTTTTTACTCTAAAAAGCTCAGCCCGGCGGAGCGAAATTATGACGTCGGGGACAGGGAGCTGTTAGCTGTAGTTCAGGCCCTTAAGGTGTGGAGGCATTGGCTTGAGGGGGCTCAACACCCTTTCCTCATTTTGACTGACCATCGGAACCTGGAGTACATCCGGGCAGCGAGGAGACTGAACCCTCGCCAGGCTCGATGGAGTATGTTTCTCGCCAGGTTCGTATTTAAAATCACGTACATCCCTGGGTCCCAGAACGGTAAGGCAGATGCGCTGTCCCGGCGGTATGACACGGAGGAGAGGTCCGTTGAGCCTACTCCCATACTACCGGCGTCTTGTCTTGTGGCACCGGTGGTGTGGGAGGTCGATGCTGAAATCGAGTGGGCGTTGTGTACCAACCCCAGCCCTCCACAGTGTCCTGTGGGTCGGAAGTACGTTCCGCTCGAGATTCGGGATCGACTCATTTACTGGGCTCACACGTCACCCTCCTCTGGACATCCGGGTATTGGCCGGACAGTGCATTGTCTTAGCACTAAATACTGGTGGCCCACGTTAGCCAGGGATGTGAGGGTTTATGTCTCCTCCTGCTCGGTGTGCGCCCAGTGTAAGGCGCCCAGACACCTGCCCAGGGGTAAGTTACAACCCCTGCCCGTTCCACAACGACCATGGTCCCACCTCTCAGTGGATTTTGTGACAGACCTTCCCCTCTCTCAGGGGAATACCACCATCCTGGTCGTTGTGGACCGGTTCTCTAAGGCCTGTCGTCTTCTCCCTATGTCGGGTCTTCCTACTGCCCTACAAACCGCAGAGGCACTATTTACCCACGTCTTCCCGGCATTACGGGGTACCCGAGGATATAGTGTCTGATCGAGGCCCCCAGTTTACCTCCCGAGTATGGAGAGCGTTCATGGAGCGTTTGGGGGTCTCGGTGAGCCTTACCTCAGGGTACCACCCGGAGAGTAATGGGCAGGTAGAACAAGACAACCAGGATGTGGGTAGGTTTCTGAGGTCGTATTGCCAGGACCGGCCTGAGGAGTGGGCTCGGTACATTCCCTGGGCCGAGATGGCCCAGAATTCTCTCCGCCACTCCTCTACCAACCTAACCCCCTTCCAATGTGTGTTAGGTTACCAGCCGGTTCTGGCACCTTGGCAGCAGAGCCAGATCGAGGCCCCTGCGGTGGATGATTGGATGAGGCACTCGGAGGAGACGTGGAACGCTGCACACGTCCACCTGCAGCGGGCCATCCGTCGACACAAGGCGAGCGCCGATCTCCACCGCAGTGAGGGGCCGGTGTACGCACCCGGAGATCGAGTCTGGCTCTCTACCAGAAACCTACCCCTCCGCCTGCCCTGCCAGAAGCTGGGTCGGCGGTTTGTGGGGCCTTTTAAAGTCCTGAGAAGATTGAACGAGGTGTGTTATAGGTTACATCTGCCTGTTGAATATAAGAATATTAACCCCTCGTTCCATGTGTCTCTTCTCAGGCCGGTGGTAGCTGGTCCACTCCAGGAAGGTGAGATAGGAGAGACTCCTCCGCCCCCACTGGACATCGAGGGGGCTCCGGCGTACACCGTTCGGTCCATCTTGGACTCTAGACGCCGGATGGGGGGTCTCCAGTATCTCGTGGAGTGGGAGGGGTACGGCCCGGAGGAGCGGTGCTGGGTGCCGTGGAGGGACATCCTAGACCCGTCTCTCCTGTCGGAGTTCCACCGGGACCATCCCGCGCGCCCTGCTCCGCGCCCTCCTGGTCGTCCCCGAGGCCGGGGTCGGCTCAAGGGGGGGGTACTGTCACGGTTTCGGCCGAGGCTGCTCCTCCTCCTTGTTCGGGCAGGTTTCGGCGGTCGTCGTCCCCGGAGTACTAGCTGCCACCGATCTATGTTTCATGTTCGTTTGGTTTTGTCTTGATGTGGTACACCTGTGTCTAGTTAGTCCTCATTAGTGTCCTATTTAGTTCTCGTTGTGTGTGTCAGGTGTTGTGTGTGATTGCTCTTCTGTTTGGTGTTCTGAGCTACGTGTTTCCCTCCGTTGTTTTGGAGAGGTTTTCGCACATGTTAGTGCGCCTATTGTTTGACGCCTGTGTGCGCCTTTATTTCGCCTCCGGGCTTGTTTTGCTCGTGTACTACGTGAATATTTCACTAAAGTCTTTTGGACTTAGTTTCTGCGTCCTGCGCTTGATTCCTGCACCACACCCACCTTCAGCACCCCTGACAATTATCAATGAACACTGGAATAACATGATATAGATGAATAATTAGTACTCTCCCTCCTTGCATTAATATTGACTGATACATCTCTATTCGTAATCACTGGCATATAATCGCATACATTTCCCCTTTACCTACTGTAATAGCATACCATGCCATGCGATTATTGATTGCATATTGTCCAATGAGTACCATCTCATACCCAATTGCTTGAAAATCCAAGACTGTTAATAGATACAATGTTCAACTCTGACTTTGTTCTCCTAATATGCCTGAGATAGATACACAGTATAACACTCTGTTTTCAGTCCCTGTTAAATCAGTACCTCCTTGGACTAGTTAGATTTGAAAAATTCAACCACAATCAGATCAGATGAAAATAGCATGAACATTCCTATGTCTCAAATACCAAAACCCCATAATAGGAACTAGTTAAGTACTTTCCTAGCAACATAGATATGTACCACTCTAAACATCCATATCAATACCACCCAATATTTCAAATGTATATAGTGACTAATATGTTAATACAGTAACTTAATAATACCTTACCATAATGTATCACTGTTTTAACCATAATATCTATATAAGACAGTTATATAATAATGATTTACGTAAATCACTCAGTCATCTTATAAATGATAACCAAACCCAAATTACTTAACTCAACCAAATTTAGAATGACAATTCTTATTGATTCACTTGGTCCTTATCAATCAAAATTAAAACCCTCAACTTTATCACCCATTACAACTGTCAGAATGTACACTTATATTAACATACAGTATAAACATCCATAATTCTATTATGAATTTCCTCATCCTGATAATAAATACAGATAATTATCTCAATGCATTCTTAATACTATTAATTTAGCAGTGTATATACCTCCTACCCAAATTAGCAAATTTAGATGAAATCCAATTTTTTTATTAACACAGCTAAGCAACCCCTTTTTTCTCCGGCACTTAAATCTTCTGGCGTCTCTTCATTATGTTCTTCAGACAGTTTCATAGTTCAAAATGAATTGCCCATGACAATGTCACAACTAGAATGTCTCATCCGGGTCATCACCTTCCCTACAACATCATTGTGTATTGTCCATTTGCCAACCAGTATACCCACAACATTAGAAATGTTGTATTTGAACATATATTTCTCCATTCTCACTCAATGGTGGACTCCTGTCCCACTCCCTCGATATAAAAACATGAGAGAAAATCCTTTGATAGCTTCGATTGGCTGTTGTACACCGGTTGCATGTAGAAGTGATACTTTACAGAAACATCTTCAACGCCTCTTATATTCATGTTCAGCCGGTTCATAGGTTGTTTCTTTTATTTAGGTTCACACCATTCTAGGACAAATTATCCCTGCTATGCATCAAGACACCATCTGTATTTACCTCACTAGAAGACAAAACATAACAGTTTAATTGAGTTAATTTCTAATCCAAGAAATCCATATAAGCATTGACTATATGACAAGTTATTATGTTTTAGCAATTATTCCTAATACCAATTTTTTATATACTCCCCAATTTCTATTAACATTGCTCTGTGTAGTGTGTCCTTCTTGCATCGTACCAATAGGGAAGTTGACAGTCCCTGCTGCAAAAACACAAAGACACAAAAACAATGCTCCGCAGTGGCAGTGCCATCTTCCTTCTCTGGGTTTGAGCACTCCTACAGTGGGACACATAGATGAAGGTATCTCTCTCTGCTACTTTCCCCTCCATAGAGTTAGCCAGAAACACCTAGTACTGACCTCCCCACCTAGGTTTTGTCCAGCTCTTACTTCTGTAATCCTTCACTGCCACATAGTCTCCAATGCGCAGAAAATGCCCAGATTCTCCTGTTAGTTCTGGCAGAGAAGCCTTCACCCTTTGGAAGAAAGTCTTCAGAACATTGTTAGGTGAGACACAGTATGCTACTTTACCCTGTCTTCTTATCAGTCAGGAGAAGCCTTGAGATTACAAAGTGCACATTCTTGCAGCCTGTTGCAGTCCCTAGTTTCATAGACAGGCCTCCTCTACATCCTGCCTTATACCACAAATACATTTTCACCTACAGTGAGGGGGAAAAGTATTTGATCCCCTGCTGATTTTGTACATTTGCCCACTGACAAAGACATGATCAGTCTATAATTTTAATGGTAGGTTTATTTGAACAGTGAGAGACAGAATAACAACATAAAAATCCAGAAAAACGCATGTCAAAAATCTCAGGAGGGATTTTGTCCCACTCCTCTTTGCAGATCTTCTCCAAGTCATTAAGGTTTCGAGCCTGACGTTTGGCAACTCGAACCTTCAGCTCCCTCCACAGATTTTCTATGGGATTAAGGCCTGGAGACTGGCTAGGCCATTCCAGGACCTTAATGTGCTTCTTCTTGAGCCACTCCTTTGTTGCCTTGGCCGTGTGTTTTGGGTCATTGTCATGTTGGAATACCCATCCACAACCCATTTTCAATGTCCTGGCTGAGGGAAGGAGGTTCTCACCCAAGATTTGACGGTACATGGCCCCATCCATCGTCCCTTTGATGCAGTGAAGTTGTCCTGTCCCCTTAGCAGAAAAACACCCCCAAAGCATAATGTTTCCACCTCCATGTTTGACGGTGGGGATGGTGTTCTTGGGGTCATAGGCAGCATTCCTCCTCCTCCAAACACGGCAAGTTGAGTTGATGCCAAAGAGCTCGATTTTGGTCTCATCTGACCAAAACACTTTCACCCAGTTCTCCTCTGAATTATTCAGATGTTCATTGGCAAACTTCAGACGGGCATGTATATGTGCTTTCTTGAGCAGGGGGACGTTGCGGGCGCTGCAGGATTTCAGTCCTTCACGGCGTAGTGTGTTACCAATTGTTTTCTTGGTGACTATGGTCCCAGCTGCCTTGAGATCATTGACAAGATCCTCCCGTGTAGTTCTGGGCTGATTCCTTACCGTTCTCATGATCATTGCAACTCCACGAGGTGAGATCTTGCATGGAGCCCCAGGCCGAGGGAGATTGACAGTTATTTTGTGTTTCTTCCATTTGCGAATAATCGCACCAACTGTTGTCACCTTCTCACCAAGCTGCTTGGCGATGGTCTTGTAGCCCATTCCAGCTTTGTGTAGGTCTACAATCTTGTCCCTGACATCCTTGGAGAGCTCTTTGGTCTTGGCCATGGTGGAGAGTTTGGAATCTGATTGATTGATTGCTTCTGTGGACAGGTGTCTTTTATACAGGTAACAAGCTGAGATTAGGAGCACTCCCTTTAAGAGTGTGCTCCTAATCTCAGCTCGCTACCTGTATAAAAGACACCTGGGAGCCAGAAATATTTCTGATTGAGAGGTGGTCAAATACTTATTTCCCTCATTAAAATGCAAATCAATTTATAACATTTTTGACATGCGTTTTTTCTGGATTTTTTTGTTGTTATTCTGTCTCTCACTGTTCAAATAAACCTACCATTAAAATTATAGACTGATCATTTCTTTGTCAGTGGGCAAACGTACAAAATCAGCAGGGGATCAAATACCTTTTTCCCTCACTGTAAAACATTTAATCTAACCCATAACACATTAATTACTACTGCTCATATTCTTACTACAATATGCAAATGTACCAATAAATCCTCATGCCATCAGTACTTCCCACCTTTGGTCACATGACTCACATCGTCATTCATGCATTCAAAAAATAAAACATTACATTGTTTGTTAAACCAAAATAATAAATGACATTAAAATGACACCCTTTGCTAATACCTGAACGTAATTGTATCCCGTAAGGTAATTCAAGAATAGTAAAATTGACTAGCGACAGGTATCCCTCATCCAGGGATAGCGCTCTCTCTCTTTCCTTTTCATGGTCAGAATCATATATATATATATATATATATACACTGCTCAAAAAAATAAAGGGAACACTAAAATAACACATCCTAGATCTGAATGAATGAAATAATCGTGTTAAATACTTTTTTCTTTACATAGTTGAATGTGCTGACAACAAAATCACACAAAAATTATCAATGGAAATCAAATTTATCAACCCATGGAGGTCTGGATTTGGAGTCACCCTCAAAATTAAAGTGGAAAACCACACTACAGGCTTATCCAACTTTGATGTAATGTCCTTAAAACAAGTCAAAATGAGGCTCAGTAGTGTGTGTGACCTCCACGTGCCTGTATGACCTCCCTACAACGCCTGGGCATGCTCCTGGACAGTCTGTGGTGCAACGTGGCGTTGGTGGATGGAGCGAGACATGATGTCCCAGATGTGCTCAATTGGATTCAGGTCTGGGGAACGGGCGGGCCAGTCCATAGCATCAATGCCTTCCTCTTGCAGGAACTGCTGACACACTCCAGCCACATGAGGTCTAGCATTGTCTTGCATTAAGAGGAACCCAGGGCCAACCGCACCAGCATATGGTCTCACAAGGTGTCTGAGGATCTCATCTCGGTACCTAATGGCAGTCAGGCTACCTCTGGCGAGCACATGGAGGGCTGTGCGGCCCCCCAAAGAAATGCCACCCCACACCATGACTGACCCACCGCCAAACCGGTCATGCTGGAGGATGTTGCAGGCAGCAGAACGTTCCGTCTCCAGACTCTGTCACGTCTGTCACGTGCTCAGTGTGAACCTGCTTTCATCTGTGAAGAGCACAGGGCGCCAGTGGCGAATTTGCCAATCTTGGTGTTCTCTGGCAAATGCCAACGTCCTGCACGGTGTTGGGCTGTAAGCACAACCCCCACCTGTGGATGTCGGGCCCTCATACCACCCTCATGGAGTCTGTTTCTGACCATTTGAGCAGACACATGCACATTTGTGGCCTGCTGGAGGTCATTTTGCAGGGCTCTGGCAGTGCTCCTCCTGCTCCTCCTTGCACAAAGGCGGAGGTAGCAGTCCTGCTGCTGGGTTGTTGCCCTCCTACGGCCTCCTCCACGTCTCCTGATGTACTGGCCTGTCTCCTGGTAGCGCCTCCATGCTCTGGACACTACGCTGACAGACACAGCAAACCTTCTTGCCACAGCTCGCATTGATGTGCCATCCTGGATGAGCTGCACTACCTGAGCCACTTGTGTGGGTTGCAGACTCCGTCTCATGCTACCACTAGAGTGAAAGCACCACCAGCATTCAAAAGTGACCAAAACATCAGCCAGGAAGCATAGGAACTGAGAAGTGGTCTATGGTCACCACCTGCAAAACCAGTCCTTTATTGGGGGGTGTCTTGCTAATTGCCTATAATTTCCACCTGTTGTCTATTCCATTTGCACAACAGCATGTGCAATTTATTGTCAATCAGTGTTGCTTCCTAAGTGGACAGTTTGATTTCACAGAAGTGTGATTGACTTGGAGTTACATTGTGTTGTTTAAGTGTTCCCTTTATTTTTTGAGCAGTGTATATATATATATATAGTTCTATTACCAAATTATAAACTTCTTCATAATTATCAGTATTATAAATGATCCCCAACTCTGTATAATAAATTACCTTAAATTCCTCATCCCTTGCCTTTCCAGTGTGGGTGATAAATTCACACTAGAAAGTCAGGACAGAGTTCAGAGGTCATCCAAACCCTTCAAAGAATTGTTCCATTCTATAGTATAAACTAATCACTAACAACAGTCAAAACATTTCATAAATGTTGTATCCCGAGTGTACATTAAGTCCTCATGACATTTCTTCTCAAAATAAATCATGTGTTTACCCAAAACTCACTCAGAAAATAAAATAACGTAATAAAGCTCCATGTGAGTGCTCCTTTAATACTTATCACCTTTGACCTGTTAAAACACCCTAAAATCGAAATAACAACCCTATATAACCATTGTAATAGGTGGGTTGTGTGTGGTTATTTGAAAAACCTAATTGGAAAACAATAAACAAAAATAGCCAGGCCTTATTTAATTTGGTAGCTCCCTTTTACAACCTAATACTGCCAAATTTTACAAACTGCTCCCCCCAGCCCTGGGAAACATTCCAATGAGAGATAAGGAAATCCCCTTTCTACTGGAAGAGAAAGTATACATTTTGTTAACATTCTATTATAATCAGCAATCCAAAAATAGTAATTACACAGAAAACATGATGCATGTATACACCGTCTATCTCACATCAATAATAGTTTGTTTCAATCTAATTCCTCATAACTACTCCATAAGATTATTTAACATTTCTCAAAAGATGAAAACCACTCAAATTTCTCTGAGTTTACAATGAGTATTTTTAATTGATTACCCTTCAGACTTCATCCTCTGTAATTCTCACAATGATTATTCAACCCCAAAATCTGCTCCTTTTGATCCAATATCAAATTATCCTAGTATCGTTACTTGATCAACAACATAGGAAATATTGGTTTCCCCTTATAATGTTCCTGTCACCCCTCTAAATGTCATATTTTATTCATTCGCCAATATAATCAATTACTCCGCGTAAGTAAGACTGATATTTTATCCCAGGCATCTATTAAAAAAATTGTTTGAGACGTTGTCTCCTACTTTCCCTTAACATATACTGTAGGGGATTTCCATCAATCCAGGAAAAAAACTCCCACTCAAAACACATCAGATAATACCACGTTTCATTAAGTTCCCCACACCTTCTACTATAAACCTATAACCCCTGTTTGGTAATGTAATCATCTCCACTTGTTGCATTGATGTTTTAAAATAACAACCTATTGTTTAATAACTTCAGAACTTACAAAATATGTTTACTCCTCCATCAGCCTAATAGTAAAAACTATCTCCCAATGTACAACATACCATAAACAGATTATCGTTTTTAGAATTAAATAACTGTCTGCATAAATCACTGGTGTTTAAACAAACTATGGAATTTAATAATAATAATTAGAAATTGTCAAAGAACGTTCTATATTCAACTATTCAGATATCTGCTTCACATTATCCCAATGTGTCCTTTCCGTCTCGATATACCCCAACGATCACTACTCTTTTTCACCCTCTTACTAAATCATGTCATTAGTAAATTGTATCCACAAACCACTACTACCTAATAACATATTTTCATTGACCTTACTAGAAATACATATTTTAATACCAGTCTATTAAACAATCTAATTCAACATTTCTCATCACCCAATTAACTAACTTACTTTGTAACACAGAAAACCCTCTACAATATCTATCATTCTCTACTGCTGACTTCCCATCTAACGGTACTTTAACAGATGACAAATTATAGTGAAGTTATTGTCAAAACGAACAAAACATCTATTCACAGAGATGCAACTTTAATTACTATGTTGTACTATGTCGCCATGTGTTGGTAAGACTATCCCTTTCCTATAATGTTATCAATTCACCCAGTGATCTAGGTCAATAGCATCAATGTAACAGTTTTGCTTCCGTCCCTACCTGAGCTTGAACCAGGGACCCTCTGCACACATTGACAACAGTTACCCTTGAAGCACGCGTTACCCGTCGCTCCACAAAATCCGCGATCCTTGCAAAGCAAGGCAAACAACTACTTCCATGTCGCAGAGCAAGTTACGTCACCACTCTAAATGCTACTAGTTCGCACCACTAACTAGCTAGCCCTTTCACACCGGTAACATTCACCCCCCTTTGACTTCCTCCTTATCCACCGCAACCATTCATCCATATACACCAAATGTAACCCATAATGACACTTACAACTCTCTCACGTTTCAGCGAGCCCCAATGGCTAACACCCGCAGACAAAAATATGGAAACTCTTCCATTCTTACTAGTAGAACAAATAAAACCCATTCTCAAACAGTGTTTCTGCATTCACCTTTATCGTAGGGTTGAAAAACTAACTTAACACCTTTCACAATCCTAAATTGCTGTAGTAGCTTCATGTTTGGTTCAGTTTATCTGTTACTATATTGTGTCAGTAATTGTATTGTGTTCTACAGTAATACTTCTGTAGTGACCTCAACCAAAAGTTGCTATAAAAGTTGCTATATTCCTCAGTAAATGTTATCTTTCATACTCTGCTTCCTTCCAACACTGCTTCATTAACCCTAGTGTTTGTTTAATATTCCTTTAATTCTCTGAGTTCCCTTGCTTCACTTCCCATGAAGATAAGACATTCGCTTCTCTGTGCGTCGTAAACTACATCCTATTTCCCCTGTTATCAACTAAGATCATAGCCACAGCTCTTATGAAACCACCAATCCGCCATTATTAGAATACAGCAGATCTAGGTAAATGTCCTTTCTAAGTAGGTTATAAGCAATAAACCAAAGACTTGCTGTAGTTGACCAGCATATATTGAATTTATATCCATAGTATCAATATCCAATTTATGGATTGACATTACGACACCATTCTCAATCGTTTAATCTAGCAAACCCGAAGGCAACGCAAAAAAATGACCACCACGCAATCGTCTCACTATTCCTGTTAAATAAGTGAGTCCTTCCATTTAACCCAAGCACGCTACAAACCTTCCATTCTTCATCACCTAAACCAAATACTTTGTATTATCTGTCTAAGCAACACATACCAACAGTTGAATTACACTCAGAAACCCAGATTTGTTTACTCTATTCCATTACCTCAGTGCTATTGAAATGACACAGACATCCCACAAATAGCACAATTACAATGGTTTGTCGTCTTACGCTCTGATACAAAATGAAGTTCCTTCACTTCACCACCTTAGCTCCACACTGATAATTAGTTTAACGGAAACCCTAAATTGGCTTTGTACAATATTATAAGTTACGTCTATGAATTCCACTCCTTATGGGCAGTAATTTTTTTTGGTCATTTAGCAGATGCTCTTATCCAGAGCGACTTACAGGAGCAATTAGGGTTAAGTACCTTGCTCAAGGGCACATCTACAGATTTGTCACCTAGTGGGCTCTGGGATTAGAACCAGCAACCTTTCGGTTACTGGCACAACGCTCTTAACCACTAAGCTACCTGCCACCCCTTAAACCTTATCTCTATCAAAGGATCTAACAACTGTACAACGTAGAAAACCAGTATTAATTATTTCCCACCCATGACGTACGTCTACGTTTGGGTGAGCAAGTTAATACATATATAACGTTAGAAACTTCTAGGTACTCACATCCAAGAATCCCTTCGTGGTTTTTAACCAATTCTCAATCGACACAAATCCAACTTCTTCAAACATACTCCCAGCGGAACCAAAAATTGCCCTGCCTGTCCCAGAAAATACAGACTTTTCCATTACTCTCTAAAACAGCATCACAATCTCCATACCACTCCTTGATATTCTATAACTTAATTCAGTTATATATCGAAAGTTCTTATCCAAACGTATATTAAATTATCATATCCATTTTTATAACTTATTATGCACCCTTCAGATTCAAATTACTTTCTGCTCTTTGTTCATAAGATAGCCCATGTTGTTCCATTCAATTACTTAACTTTGTTAGCTTACTTCTTCTCCTTATTACTTATATTTCCCTTGCCACCGTGCGCTCATTAAATCGCATGCTTTATATGCCTCTTTCATATAATGTAAATCCCATTTCATGTTGCTTACGACGATATTATCAATGATATATCTGTAACTTATCCCTTAAAAAAAATAAAAAAATACTCATTATCTGTCCATGCTGATAAATCACTAAGATATGGTTCCACATAGAAAAATCCTAATTTACTTAATTTACATTACTTTTATAAGAGAATGTTCTAAATGTGGATTTGTCTGTAATAATTTTGAGTAATTCACAAAATACAAATTCTCTCTTCACCACAGTACTCTACCTCTCAGAGGATTGAACCTCCTTAATTTGTACTTCTCCTCTATAGTGTTGCCACTTCCTTAATCACTTATGGCTTATTTTAACTGTAACCCTCTACCAAGGACTTTAATCTTAAACCAAGGACTCAAACCTTAATATCTAACTGTAACCTTCTACCAAGGATTTTAACCTTCAACCAAAATACCTTATAGGGCTTTTATAACCTGGTTGAGGCCTTGAACCTCTTCATATATATATTATTTCGTCACAGGACTTGAACCTATAAACAATGTTTCATGTTGAGGACTCAAACCTCTGACCTATTTTATAATGTCGTACACCCTATAATCTTGTCATATTGAGGACTCGAACCTCTGACCTATTTTATAATGTCGTACACATTAAAAGACCCTACACCCAATCTTGTTACACCCATTCTCCTTCTCCTCTGTTGTTTTGAGTCATTACTCTGACTATACCCTTCTAAGAATCATAGCACCATGTTATTGTCTAATTTGATAATTCTCCTTACATCCCTTCTATACAACTCAACAACACTCATCGTCCCCCTTTAAAAATATTGAATTTTTAAACGTTCGTTTCAGCTCAGCCTTACCACAGATTAGCAGCATTTGACATAATCAAAAAAATTAACATCTGCTTACCTGTTAGTTCGGCTGTAAACCTGCATCCTGTTCGTTCAGACGCCAATCTGTTATGATGAGTTTCTCGGGTATCAAGTAATTCATGATGCAAGAAGATATTTAACACTTAGATGGGGAGTTCATTCAAATATTTAATTGGTACCGCGGTTCGTTCTAACAAAAGGACAGTGCTTTGCCTCTTGCCATTCCGAACCCACAGACAAAGAAAACCTCTCAGTTTATATACCTTCTGTTACACGTTTCTTCAAGAACATCTGTTAACCATCATTTGGCACTCCCTTCTTTGATGGTATTACCCTGTACCCCAAGTCAGTATATCATGTCCATCAATCATTCTAAGATAAACCACCAGTAAGCTCCTTTGACATAATGGAATCCTTGTTATTCAGACTGTGCGGCACCTAGAATCACTTATCTACTAACGTTAACCTGGTTCACACAACATTATGAAATTACATCATAACACACACCTCGTCTCATTAATGTATAGATGTTACTTAGATTGAGAATGATTTCCATATCGGTTATTGCTCATGGTGTAATTAAGTGCTGTTGTTTTTTAACACACAGCAAACCAAAAAGCTGCCACCATTGCTGTGGGTGCCATATAGACAATGGTGGTAAATATCTCATTCAAGTTGAATTTCATTCATAAATGTGGCCACTTAATTTATTGTGTGGATATCTTGGTGGAGTGCTGCAGAGATGGTTGTCCTTCTGGAAGGTTCTCCCATCTCCACAGAGGAACTCTAGAGCTCTGTCAGAGAGACCATTGGGTTATTGGTCACCTCCCTGACCAAGGCCCTTCACCCCCGATTGCTCAGTTTGGCCGGATGGCCAGCACTAGGAAGAGTCTTGGTGGTTCCAAACTTCTTCCATTTAAGAATGATGGAGGCCACTGTGTTCTTGGGGACCTTCAATGCTGCAGAATTGTTTTGGTACCCTTCCCCAGGTCTGTGCCTCGACACAATCCTGTCTCGAAGCTCTACGGACAATTCCTTCGACCTCATGACTTGGTTTTTGCTCTGACATGCACTGTCAACTGTGGGACCTTATATAGACAGGTGTGTGCCTTTCCAAATCATATCCAATCAATTGAATTTACCACAGGTGAACTCCAATCAAGGATGATCAATGGAAACAGGATGCACCTGAGCTCAATTTCGAGTCTCATAGCAAAGGATCTGAATACTTATGTAAATAAGGTATATCTGTTTTTTTATTTTTTATACATTTGCAAAAATTTATAAAAACCTGTTTTCGCTTTGTCATTATGGGGTATTGCTGAGGATGTTAAAAAATGTAATCAATTTTAGAATAAGGCTGTAACGTAACAAAATGTGGAAAAAGTCAAGAGGTCTGAATACTTTCCGAAGGCACTGTACAGCAGGGATGGACATTAAGCTAGCCCGAGCCTAGTACTTTTCAGACTGGGCTAGTAGAAAATGTGCCAAACTGGCCTGACACAGCACTAAAATGTTGCCTCTACAAACATTGCATGCCATAGATTTAGGACCTGAATGTAGAAATCGTGGTCACGTTACATCCCTGCATGTCAGTCCCTTTCAGACGTTCCCCCTATCACTGTTGGTCCTCCCCAGTGACCTCACGGCTGAGGGTTTTAACTTTGCTCTTGAGAATTACAATCAGAAGTACAGTCATATACAGTGGGAAAAAAAGTATTTAGTCAGCCACCAATTGTGCAAGTTCTCCCACTTAAAAAGATGAGAGAGGCCTGTAATTTTCATCATAGGTACACGTCAACTATGACAGACAAACTGAGAAAAAAAATCCAGAAAATCACATTGTAGGATTTTGTATGAATTTATTTGCAAATTATGGTGGAAAATAAGTATTTGGTCAATAACAAAAGTTTCTCAATAATTTGTTATATACCCTTTGTTGGCAATGACACAGGTCAAACGTTTTCTGTAAGTCTTCACAAGGTTTTCACACACTGTTGCTGGTATTTTGGCCCATTCCTCCATGCAGATCTCCTCTAGAGCAGTGATGTTTTGGGGCTGTCGCTGGGCAACACAGACTTTCAACTCCCTCCAAAGACTTTCTATTCCAGAGACTGGCTAGGCCACTCCAGGACCTTGAAATGCTTCTTACGAAGCCACTCCTTCGTTGCCCGGGCGGTGTGTTTGGGATCATTGTCATGCTGAAAGACCCAGCCACGTTTCATCTTCAATGCCCTTGCTGATGGAAGGAGGTTTTCACTCAAAATCTCACGATACATGGCCCCGTTCATTCTTTCCTTTACACGGATCAGTCGTCCTGGTCCCTTTGCAGAAAAACAGCCCCAAAGCATGATGATTCCACCCCCATGCTTCACAGTAGGTATGGTGTTCTTTGGATGCAACTCACCATTCTTTGTCCTCCAAACACGACAAGTTGAGTTTTTACCAAAAAGTTCTATTTTGGTTTAATCTGACCATATGACATTCTCCCAATCCTCTTCTGGATCATCCAAATGCACTCTAGCAAACTTCAGACGGGCCTGGACATGTACTGGCTTAAGCAGGGGGACACGTCTAGCACTGCAGGATTTGAGTCCCTGGCGGCGTAGTGTGTTACTGATGGTAGGCTTTGTTACTTTGGTCCCAGCTCTCTGCAGGTCATTCACTAGGTCCCCCCGTGTGGTTCTGGGATTTTTGCTCAACGTTATTGTGATCATTTTGACCCCACGGGGTGAGATCTTGCGTGGAGCCCCAGATCGAGGGAGATTATCAGTGGTCTTGTATGTCTTCCATTTCCTAATAATTGCTCCCACAGTTGATTTATTCAAACCAAGCTGCTTACCTATTGCAGATTCAGTCTTCCCAGCCCGATGCAGGTCTACAATTTTGTTTCTGGTGTCCTTTGACAGCTCTTTGGTCTTGGCCATAGTGGAGTTTGGAGTGTAACTGTTTGAGGTTGTGGACAGGTGTCTTTTATACTGATAACAAGTTCAAACAGGTGCCATTAATACAGGTAACGAGTGGAGGACAGAGGAGCCTCTTAAAGAAGAAGTTACAGGTCTGTGAGAGACAGAAATCTTGCTTGTTTGTAGGTGACCAAATACTTATTTTCCACCATAATTTGCAAATAAATTCATAAAAAATCCTACAATGTGATTTTCTGGATTTTTTTTCTCAATTTGTCTGTCATAGTTGACATGTACCTATGATGAAAATTACAGGCCTCTCTCATCTTTTTAAGTGGGAGAACTTGCACAATTGGTGGCTGACTAAATACTTTTTTCCCCCACTGTAGCTCATCGCAATACTTCACCTCTTCCGGCAAATAGTACCCTAGACTGTCCTGATCATCTAGTTGAGCATTCCAGATAATTTCTCCATCCAAGCAGAAATATCCCATCCACATAGATGTGCAGACAGACCAAAGCCAGTCTATTTTACCATTACTATGGTCAAGTCTGTGGGTTATGGTATTTAAATATAGATGTTACCATTTTAGTAATCAACCTAGCTAGTTAGTAAAAGTAACTTTTATTTTGTCTTTCAGACTGGCGGACCGGAAACCCAGTGACAACACTCAGGTCTGCAGTTGACATTTTCCATTGGGAAAGAGAAATGGCCCTGTATTTACCAGAAAAGGTAGTTCATCCATCATGGCAGAAGAGGAAGATCCAGACACATCCACCATGGCAGACTATGAAGTTCCAGGCCCCTCGGCCGCTAAAGAATGTAGGAGGCTGCTGTCTGCACAGTTGCAGAATGTTCTCACTGAGGTGCATCTTGAGGAAACATTAGCGCAGTTGAAGGTTCTACAGAACCAGCTGTATACCTGCAACAGGTATTCAGCTTCCTGATAAAGTACATTACTTAGTATGGAAACAGGACTTCCAGACAAAGACATGCATCGTTGTTGAATACTTGGAATGTTACAAGGACTGCCAAGTGGAGGGTCGAGATGCTGTCATTTGAGGTTTATGGCGCTTATGAAGTTGCCTCACAGCTACACCAACTTGCACCTGGCTCAACTATTCAATTGTAGTGCAAGCACTGTCAGCAATGTTACCATCACTTTCATTCACGTCATCCACAAGCTTTTTTGCCATTAGCATCATGAAGATCCCCTGTAGCTCAGTTGGTAGAGCATGGCACTTGCAACGCCAGGGTTGTGGGTTCGTTTCCCACGGGGGGCCAGTATGAAAATGTATGCACTCACTAACTGTAAGTCGCTCTGGATAAGAGTGTCTGCTAAATGACTAAAATGTAAATGTTCCAAGACAGGAGAAGAACCAGACGTGCTTGCCTGTGTCTTTTCAGGGTCCAGCAAAAACTGCAGGATGGTCATTGACTGTACTGACATAGAAGTTGCTACTCCATGTCTGATGGATCTGCAGAAGCAATCCTACTCTGTGTACTGTTCAATGCGGTGATAACATACTGCAGTGATCTTTATCCAGGATCTATGTCGGACAAAGCTATTGTCCAGAAGTCGGGGTTTGAGAAGATCTTCACGTCTGGAGACATGATTTTGGCATGATCCAGAGCTTGATGCCTGCTGGAGTCACTGTGAAAATTCCTCCATTCCTGAACCACGCAAGGTTCACAGAGAGTGAGATACATCTAAAAAAAATACATAGCGAGAAACAGGATCCATGTTGAGAGGGCAAATGCTCGACCAAAATATTTCAAAATTCTTAGATTCATCCCACCTTATCTGTTATAGTAATGTGCTGGTGCAGACTTGTTGCACACTTGTAAATCTCCAAGACCCACTCATCAGAGAAGTAGCTGTTAATTGGGAAAGAAAAACAAGAACAAACAATGAGGTATGAGGGTTGGATGTTGAGGGACCCCTTTCAAATTGTCCAAGGTGGGTTTGTGTTATGATAAAAAATGCATTTTCTGTCCAGATAAAGATGTTGATACAGCATTGAAAAGACCCACCACTGATCAAATTTCTCTTTGTTTTCCAGTCCAACAGAGTGCATCCCTCAGGCCATCTGGTGCATGGACATCCTGTGGCAGTGTGATCCGAGCGTGAGCGTCCAGTTGTGGAGACTACAGCACATCTAGCCTGTGGACGAACAGGTCAGTAACTCATCAAATATGTTACAATATTGTGTAAAACATTGAATTTATAGATGCATCAACATTTTGACTTTATGTCCCCTTTTCCCCATGTTTTAGACACAAGCCGTGACATGCGGAACATCAGGCTCACCCCACAAGAAGCAGTGCATGATCAACGCCGCCCTCAGCAAAGAGATCTGCTGTAAGTGATGTCTCTCCCATCCTGCATTTACCAGAAAAGGAAGCTCCCCAAAAAAACTGATTGGAATAAAACCTCAAAGTAAGAACAAAAACTGATTTGTGCAAAAATGATTTACAAGATATACAGATGATCACTGTAGCAGTGCCAACTTTGAGAGCATGTGGTCCTTGAAAAACTCCTCTAGTCCAGCAACATGAGTCTGCCAGAGGTCGTCACGCTGGATGGTAATGGTGATGGAGGCTTTGGTAGTCCACACAATGAAGAAGCAAGTGTCCCTTCCAGTGATGTGGAGCTGCCATTGGACCTGATGATCACTGTAGCAGTGCCAACTTTGAGAGCATGTGGTCCTTGAAAAACTCCTCTAGTCCAGCAACATGAGTCTGCCAGAGGTCGTCACACTGGATGGTAATGATGATGGAGGCTTTGGTAGTCCACACAACGAAGAAGCAAGTGTCCCTTCCAGTGATGTGGAGCTGCCCTTGGACCTGGTGCCAGTAAGGATGGTCTTCATGGAGGCTGTAAGACCCTCCCTCCTCCTGGATATAGAAATTCTTCAACTTCACTGCCTATTCAATGGTAAGGTCCCTTGCACCATACGGACACTTGACATCCATCACTGCTGTGGTGCCCACCAGACCATCTGGTGAGGCACCCAGGATCCCAGACCCCGTGACCCAAAGTCCTGACTCCTGCACATCCATCCCTGTAGCCATTTTGAATGCATGCCTTGATGTTCTCCTCTTTGTTATCTGTGCCCCACTTTACAGACACCCCATCCAATGACTGTGATCTGAGGAACCTTTTTTAGCAGCGACGGAGAAACGTGCTTGGCCCTAACCACTGCTCCAAATTGGCTGGCCGTCAACCTCCCTCTCCTGATGGTGTGCGAGTTGGGGTTGGTGCGCTGTCCAACTGTTGCCTGCCGTATAGCCTCCTGCTGCTCCACCGAGAGCGCCATGCCAGCCAGGATGCCTGCATGCCCCAGGTGCCCTTGTTTTTAACAATGACCGGTACAGACAGGGAGGGTAGCAGTTGTTCTGGCTCAGGTTCAAGAAGACATGCCATTCCACTGAAAATGCCCCGGAGACGGTTCCTTAGACATTGAAGATCCTTCTCTGTGGGCTCTCTGGACAGAAGGTTGTAGACTTCAGCCGGGTACAGGTCTTCCACTGACTCCACCTGGTTGGGCACGACTGGCCTCCTCCACTTGCATTCCACATCCATACAGCCAATATTGTGAACCGCAAAAATCGCCAATGCCGCCGCATGGCTACACTTATGAGCTCCACGGGGGCATTCGCATGTGGTAGGGAGAATCCCCTGGTCACCTATAGAGACCTGCCAAGAGGAAGGATGTTAAGTGCCACATGCCTTTCAATTCATGACTTTGAACACCTTGGAATGCATTTGTTGTAAGAAATGTTCTATATAAATAAAGTTTGATTTGATTGATGACATTACAGCTATAGAATATTTAATAAACTGTCATTTTCACGAGGACAAGTGCAGTTTTCCCATGAACTTTTAATTGATAACTTGGGATTTTATCACTTGACATATCAATTTGTAGATGCATCGACATTTTAACTTTATGTCCCCTTTTCCCAATGTTTTAGACATCATGCGGAACATAAGGCTCACCCCACAAGAAGCAGTGCATGATCAACGTCACCCGCAGCAAGGAGATCTTCTAGAAGTGATGTACTCTCACTCTGGGGGTAAGACATAATGTAAACATCACAGATATAAATTCCCACTGTTCCCATGATAAAATGCAATATGAATTGTGTTGTACTACTGAATGAAACTGAGGAGATGCACTCAGACCATTCTTTGTGATTGAACTTACGTTAACTACATTACTTTAGTTGGCTAATTTGAGCAAAACTTGAAGCCTATTGTTTGTGTATGATCTTCATTCATTGTTCACTTGTTTTTCAACAATGTCAGGTACAGGCAGGGATGACCGGGGCCTTTAGCAAGTAAGACACGGGGGTAAGACATCATTTAAACATCACAGATATACATTCTCACTGTGCCCATGATAAAGTTAACGACATTACTTTAGTTGGCTGCTTTGAGCAAAATTTGCATGTAATATAACCTATTCTGGGAGCCTAGTTTGGGTGTGTATGAACTATGTGGAATATTTTTGGACCATTGGCTTCCCCTGAAAACGGCACTGACAGAAGGAGCAATAGGAGTCTGCCAGAGGTCGTCACACTGGATTGAGATGGTGATGGAGGCTTTGGTGGTTCACACAACGAAGAAGCAGGTGTCCCAGTGATGTGGAGTTGACCTTGGACCTGGTGACAGTAAGGATGGTCTTCACGGAGGCTGTAAGACCCTCCCTCCTTGATATAGAAATCCTTAGACTTCACTGCCTCTTCTATCAGTGGTGGGAACATCACATAATTATTAGCCGGTTCTGGCAATGGCATCACGGTAGCAAACTCCATTAACTGTTAACAGCTAGCATATACACCAGGGATCATCAACTAGATGTTGCAGGCAGCAGAACGTTCTCCACGGTGTCTCCAGACTCTGTCACGTCTGTCACGTGCTCAGTGTGAACCTGCTTTCATCTGTGAAGAGCACAGGGCGCCAGTGGCGAATTTGCCAATCTTGGTGTTCTCTGGCAAATGCCAAACGTCCTGCACGGTGTTGGGCTGTAAGCACAACCCCCACCTGTGGATGTCGGGCCCTCATACCACCCTCATGGAGTCTGTTTCTGACCATTTGAGCAGACACATGCACATTTGTGGCCTGCTGGAGGTCATTTTGCAGGGCTCTGGCAGTGCTCCTCCTGCTCCTCCTTGCACAAAGGCGGAGGTAGCAGTCCTGCTGCTGGGTTGTTGCCCTCCCTACGGCCTCCTCCACGTCTCCTGATGTACTGGCCTGTCTCCTGGTAGCGCCTCCATGCTCTGGACACTACGCTGACAGACACAGCAAACCTTCTTGCCACAGCTCGCATTGATGTGCCATCCTGGATGAGCTGCACTACCTGAGCCACTTGTGTGGGTTGCAGACTCCGTCTCATGCTACCACTAGAGTGAAAGCACCACCAGCATTCAAAAGTGACCAAAACATCAGCCAGGAAGCATAGGAACTGAGAAGTGGTCTATGGTCACCACCTGCAAAACCAGTCCTTTATTGGGGGTGTCTTGCTAATTGCCTATAATTTCCACCTGTTGTCTATTCCATTTGCACAACAGCATGTGCAATTTATTGTCAATCAGTGTTGCTTCCTAAGTGGACAGTTTGATTTCACAGAAGTGTGATTGACTTGGAGTTACATTGTGTTGTTTAAGTGTTCCCTTTATTTTTTTGAGCAGTGTATATATATATATATAGTTCTATTACCAAATTATAAACTTCTTCATAATTATCAGTATTATAAATGATCCCCAACTCTGTATAATAAATTACCTTAAATTCCTCATCCCTTGCCTTTCCAGTGTGGGTGATAAATTCACACTAGAAAGTCAGGACAGAGTTCAGAGGTCATCCAAACCCTTCAAAGAATTGTTCCATTCTATAGTATAAACTAATCACTAACAACAGTCAAAACATTTCATAAATGTTGTATCCCGAGTGTACATTAAGTCCTCATGACATTTCTTCTCAAAATAAATCATGTGTTTACCCAAAACTCACTCAGAAAATAAAATAACGTAATAAAGCTCCATGTGAGTGCTCCTTTAATACTTATCACCTTTGACCTGTTAAAACACCCTAAAATCGAAATAACAACCCTATATAACCATTGTAATAGGTGGGTTGTGTGTGGTTATTTGAAAAACCTAATTGGAAAACAATAAACAAAAATAGCCAGGCCTTATTTAATTTGGTAGCTCCCTTTTACAACCTAATACTGCCAAATTTTACAAACTGCTCCCCCCAGCCCTGGGAAACATTCCAATGAGAGATAAGGAAATCCCCTTTCTACTGGAAGAGAAAGTATACATTTTGTTAACATTCTATTATAATCAGCAATCCAAAAATAGTAATTACACAGAAAACATGATGCATGTATACACCGTCCTATCTCACATCAATAATAGTTTGTTTCAATCTAATTCCTCATAACTACTCCATAAGATTATTTAACATTTCTCAAAAGATGAAAACCACTCAAATTTCTCTGAGTTTACAATGAGTATTTTTAATTGATTACCCTTCAGACTTCATCCTCTGTAATTCTCACAATGATTATTCAACCCCAAAATCTGCTCCTTTTGATCCAATATCAAATTATCCTAGTATCGTTACTTGATCAACAACATAGGAAATATTGGTTTCCCCTTATAATGTTCCTGTCACCCCTCTAAATGTCATATTTTATTCATTCGCCAATATAATCAATTACTCCGCGTAAGTAAGACTGATATTTTATCCCAGGCATCTATTAAAAAAATTGTTTGAGACGTTGTCTCCTACTTTCCCTTAACATATACTGTAGGGGATTTCCATCAATCCAGGAAAAAAACTCCCACTCAAAACACATCAGATAATACCACGTTTCATTAAGTTCCCCACACCTTCTACTATAAACCTATAACCCCTGTTTGGTAATGTAATCATCTCCACTTGTTGCATTGATGTTTTAAAATAACAACCTATTGTTTAATAACTTCAGAACTTACAAAATATGTTTACTCCTCCATCAGCCTAATAGTAAAAACTATCTCCCAATGTACAACATACCATAAACAGATTATCGTTTTTAGAATTAAATAACTGTCTGCATAAATCACTGGTGTTTAAACAAACTATGGAATTTAATAATAATAATTAGAAATTGTCAAAGAACGTTCTATATTCAACTATTCAGATATCTGCTTCACATTATCCCAATGTGTCCTTTCCGTCTCGATATACCCCAACGATCACTACTCTTTTCACCCTCTTACTAAATCATGTCATTAGTAAATTGTATCCACAAACCACTACTACCTAATAACATATTTTCATTGACCTTACTAGAAATACATATTTTAATACCAGTCTATTAAACAATCTAATTCAACATTTCTCATCACCCAATTAACTAACTTACTTTGTAACACAGAAAACCCTCTACAATATCTATCATTCTCTACTGCTGACTTCCCATCTAACGGTACTTTAACAGATGACAAATTATAGTGAAGTTATTGTCAAAACGAACAAAACATCTATTCACAGAGATGCAACTTTAATTACTATGTTGTACTATGTCGCCATGTGTTGGTAAGACTATCCCTTTCCTATAATGTTATCAATTCACCCAGTGATCTAGGTCAATAGCATCAATGTAACAGTTTTGCTTCCGTCCCTACCTGAGCTTGAACCAGGGACCCTCTGCACACATTGACAACAGTTACCCTTGAAGCACCGTTACCCGTCGCTCCACAAAATCCGCGATCCTTGCAAAGCAAGGCAAACAACTACTTCCATGTCGCAGAGCAAGTTACGTCACCACTCTAAATGCTACTAGTTCGCACCACTAACTAGCTAGCCCTTTCACACCGGTAACATTCACCCCCCCTTTGACTTCCTCCTTATCCACCGCAACCATTCATCCATATACACCAAATGTAACCCATAATGACACTTACAACTCTCTCACGTTTCAGCGAGCCCCAATGGCTAACACCCGCAGACAAAAATATGGAAACTCTTCCATTCTTACTAGTAGAACAAATAAAACCCATTCTCAAACAGTGTTTCTGCATTCACCTTTATCGTAGGGGTTGAAAAACTAACTTAACACCTTTCACAATCCTAAATTGCTGTAGTAGCTTCATGTTTGGTTCAGTTTATCTGTTACTATATTGTGTCAGTAATTGTATTGTGTTCTACAGTAATACTTCTGTAGTGACCTCAACCAAAAGTTGCTATAAAAGTTGCTATATTCCTCAGTAAATGTTATCTTTCATACTCTGCTTCCTTCCAACACTGCTTCATTAACCCTAGTGTTTGTTTAATATTCCTTTAATTCTCTGAGTTCCCTTGCTTCACTTCCCATGAAGATAAGACATTCGCTTCTCTGTGCGTCGTAAACTACATCCTATTTCCCCTGTTATCAACTAAGATCATAGCCACAGCTCTTATGAAACCACCAATCCGCCATTATTAGAATACAGCAGATCTAGGTAAATGTCCTTTCTAAGTAGGTTATAAGCAATAAACCAAAGACTTGCTGTAGTTGACCAGCATATATTGAATTTATATCCATAGTATCAATATCCAATTTATGGATTGACATTACGACACCATTCTCAATCGTTTAATCTAGCAAACCCGAAGGCAACGCAAAAAAATGACCACCACGCAATCGTCTCACTATTCCTGTTAAATAAGTGAGTCCTTCCATTTAACCCAAGCACGCTACAAACCTTCCATTCTTCATCACCTAAACCAAATACTTTGTATTATCTGTCTAAGCAACACATACCAACAGTTGAATTACACTCAGAAACCCAGATTTGTTTACTCTATTCCATTACCCCAGTGCTATTGAAATGACACAGACATCCCACAAATAGCACAATTACAATGGTTTGTCGTCTTACGCTCTGATACAAAAATGAAGTTCCTTCACTTCACCACCTTAGCTCCACACTGATAATTAGTTTAACGGAAACCCTAAATTGGCTTTGTACAATATTATAAGTTACATCTATGAATTCCACTCCTTATGGGCAGTAATTTTTTTGGTCATTTAGCAGATGCTCTTATCCAGAGCGACTTACAGGAGCAATTAGGGTTAAGTACCTTGCTCAAGGGCACATCTACAGATTTGTCACCTAGTGGGCTCGGGGATTAGAACCAGCAACCTTTCGGTTACTGGCACAACGCTCTTAACCACTAAGCTACCTGCCACCCCTTAAACCTTATCTCTATCAAAGGATCTAACAACTGTACAAACGTAGAAAACCAGTATTAATTATTTCCCACCCATGACGTACGTCTACGTTTGGGTGAGCAAGTTAATACATATATAACGTTAGAAACTTCTAGGTACTCACATCCAAGAATCCCTTCGTGGTTTTTAACCAATTCTCAATCGACACAAATCCAACTTCTTCAAACATACTCCCAGCGGAACCAAAAAATTGCCCTGCCTGTCCCAGAAAATACAGACTTTTCCATTACTCTCTAAAACAGCATCACAATCTCCATACCACTCCTTGATATTCTATAACTTAATTCAGTTATATATCGAAAGTTCTTATCCAAACGTATATTAAATTATCATATCCATTTTTATAACTTATTATGCACCCTTCAGATTCAAATTACTTTCTGCTCTTTGTTCATAAGATAGCCCATGTTGTTCCATTCAATTACTTAACTTTGTTAGCTTACTTCTTCTCCTTATTACTTATATTTCCTTGCCACCGTGCGCTCATTAAATCGCATGCTTTATATGCCTCTTTCATATAATGTAAATCCCATTTCATGTTGCTTACTGACGATATTATCAATGATATATCTGTAACTTATCCCTTAAAAAAATAAAAAAATACTCATTATCTGTCCATGCTGATAAATCACTAAGATATGGTTCCACATAGAAAAATCCTAATTTACTTAATTTACATTACTTTTATAAGAGAATGTTCTAAATGTGGACTTGTCTGTAATAATTTTGAGTAATTCACAAAATACAAATTCTCTCTTCACCACAGTACTCTACCTCTCAGAGGATTGAACCTCCTTAATTTGTACTTCTCCTCTATAGTGTTGCCACTTCCTTAATCACTTATGGCTTATTTTAACTGTAACCCTCTACCAAGGACTTTAATCTTAAACCAAGGACTCAAACCTTAATATCTAACTGTAACCTTCTACCAAGGATTTTAACCTTCAACCAAAATACCTTATAGGGCTTTTATAACCTGGTTGAGGCCTTGAACCTCTTCATATATATATTATTTCGTCACAGGACTTGAACCTATAAACAATGTTTCATGTTGAGGACTCAAACCTCTGACCTATTTTATAATGTCGTACACCCTATAATCTTGTCATATTGAGGACTCGAACCTCTGACCTATTTTATAATGTCGTACACATTAAAAGACCCTACACCCAATCTTGTTACACCCATTCTCCTTCTCCTCTGTTGTTTTGAGTCATTACTCTGACTATACCCTTCTAAGAATCATAGCACCATGTTATTGTCTAATTTGATAATTCTCCTTACATCCCTTCTATACAACTCAACAACACTCATCGTCCCCCTTTAAAAATATTGAATTTTTAAACGTTCGTTTCAGCTCAGCCTTACCACAGATTAGCAGCATTTGACATAATCAAAAAATTAACATCTGCTTACCTGTTAGTTCGGCTGTAAACTGCATCCTGTTCGTTCAGACGCCAATCTGTTATGATGAGTTTCTCGGGTATCAAGTAATTCATGATGCAAGAAGATATTTAACACTTAGATGGGGAGTTCATTCAAATATTTAATTGGTACCGCGGTTCGTTCTAACAAAAGGACAGTGCTTTGCCTCTTGCCATTCCGAACCCACAGACAAAGAAAACCTCTCAGTTTATATACCTTCTGTTACACGTTTCTTCAAGAACATCTGTTAACCATCATTTGGCACTCCCTTCTTTGATGGTATTACCCTGTACCCCAAGTCAGTATATCATGTCCATCAATCATTCTAAGATAAACCACCAGTAAGCTCCTTTGACATAATGGAATCCTTGTTATTCAGACTGTGCGGCACCTAGAATCACTTATCTACTAACGTTAACCTGGTTCACACAACATTATGAAATTACATCATAACACACACCTCGTCTCATTAATGTATAGATGTTACTTAGATTGAGAATGATTTCCATATCGGTTATTGCTCATGGTGTAATTAAGTGCTGTTGTTTTTTTAACACACAGCAAACCAAAAGCTGCCACCATTGCTGTGGGTGCCATATAGACAATGGTGGTAAATATCTCATTCAAGTTGAATTTCATTCATAAATGTGGCCACTTAATTTATTGTGTGGATATCTTGGTGGAGTGCTGCAGAGATGGTTGTCCTTCTGGAAGGTTCTCCCATCTCCACAGAGGAACTCTAGAGCTCTGTCAGAGAGACCATTGGGTTATTGGTCACCTCCCTGACCAAGGCCCTTCACCCCCGATTGCTCAGTTTGGCCGGATGGCCAGCACTAGGAAGAGTCTTGGTGGTTCCAAACTTCTTCCATTTAAGAATGATGGAGGCCACTGTGTTCTTGGGGACCTTCAATGCTGCAGAATTGTTTTGGTACCCTTCCCCAGGTCTGTGCCTCGACACAATCCTGTCTCGAAGCTCTACGGACAATTCCTTCGACCTCATGACTTGGTTTTTGCTCTGACATGCACTGTCAACTGTGGGACCTTATATAGACAGGTGTGTGCCTTTCCAAATCATATCCAATCAATTGAATTTACCACAGGTGAACTCCAATCAAGGATGATCAATGGAAACAGGATGCACCTGAGCTCAATTTCGAGTCTCATAGCAAAGGATCTGAATACTTATGTAAATAAGGTATATCTGTTTTTTTATTTTTTTATACATTTGCAAAAATTTATAAAAACCTGTTTTCGCTTTGTCATTATGGGGTATTGCTGAGGATGTTAAAAATGTAATCAATTTTAGAATAAGGCTGTAACGTAACAAAATGTGGAAAAAGTCAAGAGGTCTGAATACTTTCCGAAGGCACTGTACAGCAGGGATGGACATTAAGCTAGCCCGAGCCTAGTACTTTTCAGACTGGGCTAGTAGAAAATGTGCCAAACTGGCCTGACACAGCACTAAAATGTTGCCTCTACAAACATTGCATGCCATAGATTTAGGACCTGAATGTAGAAATCGTGGTCACGTTACATCCCTGCATGTCAGTCCCTTTCAGACGTTCCCCCTATCACTGTTGGTCCTCCCCAGTGACCTCACGGCTGAGGGTTTTAACTTTGCTCTTGAGAATTACAATCAGAAGTACAGTCATATACAGTGGGGAAAAAAAGTATTTAGTCAGCCACCAATTGTGCAAGTTCTCCCACTTAAAAAGATGAGAGAGGCCTGTAATTTTCATCATAGGTACACGTCAACTATGACAGACAAACTGAGAAAAAAAAATCCAGAAAATCACATTGTAGGATTTTGTATGAATTTATTTGCAAATTATGGTGGAAAATAAGTATTTGGTCAATAACAAAAGTTTCTCAATAATTTGTTATATACCCTTTGTTGGCAATGACACAGGTCAAACGTTTTCTGTAAGTCTTCACAAGGTTTTCACACACTGTTGCTGGTATTTTGGCCCATTCCTCCATGCAGATCTCCTCTAGAGCAGTGATGTTTTGGGGCTGTCGCTGGGCAACACAGACTTTCAACTCCCTCCAAAGACTTTCTATTCCAGAGACTGGCTAGGCCACTCCAGGACCTTGAAATGCTTCTTACGAAGCCACTCCTTCGTTGCCCGGGCGGTGTGTTTGGGATCATTGTCATGCTGAAAGACCCAGCCACGTTTCATCTTCAATGCCCTTGCTGATGGAAGGAGGTTTTCACTCAAAATCTCACGATACATGGCCCCGTTCATTCTTTCCTTTACACGGATCAGTCGTCCTGGTCCCTTTGCAGAAAAACAGCCCCAAAGCATGATGATTCCACCCCCATGCTTCACAGTAGGTATGGTGTTCTTTGGATGCAACTCACCATTCTTTGTCCTCCAAACACGACAAGTTGAGTTTTTACCAAAAAGTTCTATTTTGGTTTAATCTGACCATATGACATTCTCCCAATCCTCTTCTGGATCATCCAAATGCACTCTAGCAAACTTCAGACGGGCCTGGACATGTACTGGCTTAAGCAGGGGGACACGTCTAGCACTGCAGGATTTGAGTCCCTGGCGGCGTAGTGTGTTACTGATGGTAGGCTTTGTTACTTTGGTCCCAGCTCTCTGCAGGTCATTCACTAGGTCCCCCGTGTGGTTCTGGGATTTTTGCTCAACGTTATTGTGATCATTTTGACCCCACGGGGTGAGATCTTGCGTGGAGCCCCAGATCGAGGGAGATTATCAGTGGTCTTGTATGTCTTCCATTTCCTAATAATTGCTCCCACAGTTGATTTATTCAAACCAAGCTGCTTACCTATTGCAGATTCAGTCTTCCCAGCCCGATGCAGGTCTACAATTTTGTTTCTGGTGTCCTTTGACAGCTCTTTGGTCTTGGCCATAGTGGAGTTTGGAGTGTAACTGTTTGAGGTTGTGGACAGGTGTCTTTTATACTGATAACAAGTTCAAACAGGTGCCATTAATACAGGTAACGAGTGGAGGACAGAGGAGCCTCTTAAAGAAGAAGTTACAGGTCTGTGAGAGACAGAAATCTTGCTTGTTTGTAGGTGACCAAATACTTATTTTCCACCATAATTTGCAAATAAATTCATAAAAAATCCTACAATGTGATTTTCTGGATTTTTTTTCTCAATTTGTCTGTCATAGTTGACATGTACCTATGATGAAAATTACAGGCCTCTCTCATCTTTTTAAGTGGGAGAACTTGCACAATTGGTGGCTGACTAAATACTTTTTTCCCCCACTGTAGCTCATCGCAATACTTCACCTCTTCCGGCAAATAGTACCCTAGACTGTCCTGATCATCTAGTTGAGCATTCCAGATAATTTCTCCATCCAAGCAGAAATATCCCATCCACATAGATGTGCAGACAGACCAAAGCCAGTCTATTTTACCATTACTATGGTCAAGTCTGTGGGTTATGGTATTTAAATATAGATGTTACCATTTTAGTAATCAACCTAGCTAGTTAGTAAAAGTAACTTTTATTTTGTCTTTCAGACTGGCGGACCGGAAACCCAGTGACAACACTCAGGTCTGCAGTTGACATTTTCCATTGGGAAAGAGAAATGGCCCTGTATTTACCAGAAAAGGTAGTTCATCCATCATGGCAGAAGAGGAAGATCCAGACACATCCACCATGGCAGACTATGAAGTTCCAGGCCCCTCGGCCGCTAAAGAATGTAGGAGGCTGCTGTCTGCACAGTTGCAGAATGTTCTCACTGAGGTGCATCTTGAGGAAACATTAGCGCAGTTGAAGGTTCTACAGAACCAGCTGTATACCTGCAACAGGTATTCAGCTTCCTGATAAAGTACATTACTTAGTATGGAAACAGGACTTCCAGACAAAGACATGCATCGTTGTTGAATACTTGGAATGTTACAAGGACTGCCAAGTGGAGGGTCGAGATGCTGTCATTTGAGGTTTATGGCGCTTATGAAGTTGCCTCACAGCTACACCAACTTGCACCTGGCTCAACTATTCAATTGTAGTGCAAGCACTGTCAGCAATGTTACCATCACTTTCATTCACGTCATCCACAAGCTTTTTTGCCATTAGCATCATGAAGATCCCCTGTAGCTCAGTTGGTAGAGCATGGCACTTGCAACGCCAGGGTTGTGGGTTCGTTTCCCACGGGGGCCAGTATGAAAATGTATGCACTCACTAACTGTAAGTCGCTCTGGATAAGAGTGTCTGCTAAATGACTAAAATGTAAATGTTCCAAGACAGGAGAAGAACCAGACGTGCTTGCCTGTGTCTTTTCAGGGGTCCAGCAAAAACTGCAGGATGGTCATTGACTGTACTGACATAGAAGTTGCTACTCCATGTCTGATGGATCTGCAGAAGCAATCCTACTCTGTGTACTGTTCAATGCGGTGATAACATACTGCAGTGATCTTTATCCAGGATCTATGTCGGACAAAGCTATTGTCCAGAAGTCGGGGTTTGAGAAGATCTTCACGTCTGGAGACATGATTTTGGCATGATCCAGAGCTTGATGCCTGCTGGAGTCACTGTGAAAATTCCTCCATTCCTGAACCACGCAAGGTTCACAGAGAGTGAGATACATCTAAAAAAAATACATAGCGAGAAACAGGATCCATGTTGAGAGGGCAAATGCTCGACCAAAATATTTCAAAATTCTTAGATTCATCCCACCTTATCTGTTATAGTAATGTGCTGGTGCAGACTTGTTGCACACTTGTAAATCTCCAAGACCCACTCATCAGAGAAGTAGCTGTTAATTGGGAAAGAAAAACAAGAACAAACAATGAGGTATGAGGGTTGGATGTTGAGGGACCCCTTTCAAATTGTCCAAGGTGGGTTTGTGTTATGATAAAAAAATGCATTTTCTGTCCAGATAAAGATGTTGATACAGCATTGAAAAAGACCCACCACTGATCAAATTTCTCTTTGTTTTCCAGTCCAACAGGAGTGCATCCCTCAGGCCATCTGGTGCATGGACATCCTGTGGCAGTGTGATCCGAGCGTGAGCGTCCAGTTGTGGAGACTACAGCACATCTAGCCTGTGGACGAACAGGTCAGTAACTCATCAAATATGTTACAATATTGTGTAAAACATTGAATTTATAGATGCATCAACATTTTGACTTTATGTCCCCTTTTCCCCATGTTTTAGACACAAGCCGTGACATGCGGAACATCAGGCTCACCCCACAAGAAGCAGTGCATGATCAACGCCGCCCTCAGCAAAGAGATCTGCTGTAAGTGATGTCTCTCCCATCCTGCATTTACCAGAAAAGGAAGCTCCCCAAAAAAACTGATTGGAATAAAACCTCAAAGTAAGAACAAAAACTGATTTGTGCAAAAATGATTTACAAGATATACAGATGATCACTGTAGCAGTGCCAACTTTGAGAGCATGTGGTCCTTGAAAAACTCCTCTAGTCCAGCAACATGAGTCTGCCAGAGGTCGTCACGCTGGATGGTAATGGTGATGGAGGCTTTGGTAGTCCACACAATGAAGAAGCAAGTGTCCCTTCCAGTGATGTGGAGCTGCCATTGGACCTGATGATCACTGTAGCAGTGCCAACTTTGAGAGCATGTGGTCCTTGAAAAACTCCTCTAGTCCAGCAACATGAGTCTGCCAGAGGTCGTCACACTGGATGGTAATGATGATGGAGGCTTTGGTAGTCCACACAACGAAGAAGCAAGTGTCCCTTCCAGTGATGTGGAGCTGCCCTTGGACCTGGTGCCAGTAAGGATGGTCTTCATGGAGGCTGTAAGACCCTCCCTCCTCCTGGATATAGAAATTCTTCAACTTCACTGCCTATTCAATGGTAAGGTCCCTTGCACCATACGGACACTTGACATCCATCACTGCTGTGGTGCCCACCAGACCATCTGGTGAGGCACCCAGGATCCCAGACCCCGTGACCCAAAGTCCTGACTCCTGCACATCCATCCCTGTAGCCATTTTGAATGCATGCCTTGATGTTCTCCTCTTTGTTATCTGTGCCCCACTTTACAGACACCCCATCCAATGACTGTGATCTGAGGAACCTTTTTAGCAGCGACGGAGAAACGTGCTTGGCCCTAACCACTGCTCCAAATTGGCTGGCCGTCAACCTCCCTCTCCTGATGGTGTGCGAGTTGGGGTTGGTGCGCTGTCCAACTGTTGCCTGCCGTATAGCCTCCTGCTGCTCCACCGAGAGCGCCATGCCAGCCAGGATGCCTGCATGCCCCAGGTGCCCTTGTTTTTTAACAATGACCGGTACAGACAGGGAGGGTAGCAGTTGTTCTGGCTCAGGTTCAAGAAGACATGCCATTCCACTGAAAATGCCCCGGAGACGGTTCCTTAGACATTGAAGATCCTTCTCTGTGGGCTCTCTGGACAGAAGGTTGTAGACTTCAGCCGGGTACAGGTCTTCCACTGACTCCACCTGGTTGGGCACGACTGGCCTCCTCCACTTGCATTCCACATCCATACAGCCAATATTGTGAACCGCAAAAATCGCCAATGCCGCCGCATGGCTACACTTATGAGCTCCACGGGGGCATTCGCATGTGGTAGGGAGAATCCCCTGGTCACCTATAGAGACCTGCCAAGAGGAAGGATGTTAAGTGCCACATGCCTTTCAATTCATGACTTTGAACACCTTGGAATGCATTTGTTGTAAGAAATGTTCTATATAAATAAAGTTTGATTTGATTGATGACATTACAGCTATAGAATATTTAATAAACTGTCATTTTCACGAGGACAAGTGCAGTTTTCCCATGAACTTTTAATTGATAACTTGGGATTTTATCACTTGACATATCAATTTGTAGATGCATCGACATTTTAACTTTATGTCCCCTTTTCCCAATGTTTTAGACATCATGCGGAACATAAGGCTCACCCCACAAGAAGCAGTGCATGATCAACGTCACCCGCAGCAAGGAGATCTTCTAGAAGTGATGTACTCTCACTCTGGGGGTAAGACATAATGTAAACATCACAGATATAAATTCCCACTGTTCCCATGATAAATGCAATATGAATTGTGTTGTACTACTGAATGAAACTGAGGAGATGCACTCAGACCATTCTTTGTGATTGAACTTACGTTAACTACATTACTTTAGTTGGCTAATTTGAGCAAAACTTGAAGCCTATTGTTTGTGTATGATCTTCATTCATTGTTCACTTGTTTTTCAACAATGTCAGGTACAGGCAGGGATGACCGGGGCCTTTAGCAAGTAAGACACAGGGGGTAAGACATCATTTAAACATCACAGATATACATTCTCACTGTGCCCATGATAAAGTTAACGACATTACTTTAGTTGGCTGCTTTGAGCAAAATTTGCATGTAATATAACCTATTCTGGGAGCCTAGTTTGGGTGTGTATGAACTATGTGGAATATTTTTGGACCATTGGCTTCCCTGAAAAACGGCACTGACAGAAGGAGCAATAGGAGTCTGCCAGAGGTCGTCACACTGGATTGAGATGGTGATGGAGGCTTTGGTGGTTCACACAACGAAGAAGCAGGTGTCCCAGTGATGTGGAGTTGACCTTGGACCTGGTGACAGTAAGGATGGTCTTCACGGAGGCTGTAAGACCCTCCCTCCTTGATATAGAAATCCTTAGACTTCACTGCCTCTTCTATCAGTGGTGGGAACATCACATAATTATTAGCCGGTTCTGGCAATGGCATCACGGTAGCAAACTCCATTAACTGTTAACAGCTAGCATATACACCAGGGATCATCAACTAGATGTTGCAGGCAGCAGAACGTTCTCCACGGTGTCTCCAGACTCTGTCACGTCTGTCACGTGCTCAGTGTGAACCTGCTTTCATCTGTGAAGAGCACAGGGCGCCAGTGGCGAATTTGCCAATCTTGGTGTTCTCTGGCAAATGCCAAACGTCCTGCACGGTGTTGGGCTGTAAGCACAACCCCCCACCTGTGGATGTCGGGCCCTCATACCACCCTCATGGAGTCTGTTTCTGACCATTTGAGCAGACACATGCACATTTGTGGCCTGCTGGAGGTCATTTTGCAGGGCTCTGGCAGTGCTCCTCCTGCTCCTCCTTGCACAAAGGCGGAGGTAGCAGTCCTGCTGCTGGGTTGTTGCCCTCCTACGGCCTCCTCCACGTCTCCTGATGTACTGGCCTGTCTCCTGGTAGCGCCTCCATGCTCTGGACACTACGCTGACAGACACAGCAAACCTTCTTGCCACAGCTCGCATTGATGTGCCATCCTGGATGAGCTGCACTACCTGAGCCACTTGTGTGGGTTGCAGACTCCGTCTCATGCTACCACTAGAGTGAAAGCACCACCAGCATTCAAAAGTGACCAAAACATCAGCCAGGAAGCATAGGAACTGAGAAGTGGTCTATGGTCACCACCTGCAAAACCAGTCCTTTATTGGGGGTGTCTTGCTAATTGCCTATAATTTCCACCTGTTGTCTATTCCATTTGCACAACAGCATGTGCAATTTATTGTCAATCAGTGTTGCTTCCTAAGTGGACAGTTTGATTTCACAGAAGTGTGATTGACTTGGAGTTACGTTGTGTTGTTTAAGTGTTCCCTTTATTTTTTTGAGCAGTGTATATATATATATATAGTTCTATTACCAAATTATAAACTTCTTCATAATTATCAGTATTATAAATGATCCCCAACTCTGTATAATAAATTACCTTAAATTCCTCATCCCTTGCCTTTCCAGTGTGGGTGATAAATTCACACTAGAAAGTCAGGACAGAGTTCAGAGGTCATCCAAACCCTTCAAAGAATTGTTCCATTCTATAGTATAAACTAATCACTAACAACAGTCAAAACATTTCATAAATGTTGTATCCCGAGTGTACATTAAGTCCTCATGACATTTCTTCTCAAAATAAATCATGTGTTTACCCAAAACTCACTCAGAAAATAAAATAACGTAATAAAGCTCCATGTGAGTGCTCCTTTAATACTTATCACCTTTGACCTGTTAAAACACCCTAAAATCGAAATAACAACCCTATATAACCATTGTAATAGGTGGGTTGTGTGTGGTTATTTGAAAAACCTAATTGGAAAACAATAAACAAAAATAGCCAGGCCTTATTTAATTTGGTAGCTCCCTTTTACAACCTAATACTGCCAAATTTTACAAACTGCTCCCCCCAGCCCTGGGAAACATTCCAATGAGAGATAAGGAAATCCCCTTTTCTACTGGAAGAGAAAGTATACATTTTGTTAACATTCTATTATAATCAGCAATCCAAAAATAGTAATTACACAGAAAACATGATGCATGTATACACCGTCCTATCTCACATCAATAATAGTTTGTTTCAATCTAATTCCTCATAACTACTCCATAAGATTATTTAACATTTCTCAAAAGATGAAAACCACTCAAATTTCTCTGAGTTTACAATGAGTATTTTTAATTGATTACCCTTCAGACTTCATCCTCTGTAATTCTCACAATGATTATTCAACCCCAAAATCTGCTCCTTTTGATCCAATATCAAATTATCCTAGTATCGTTACTTGATCAACAACATAGGAAATATTGGTTTCCCCTTATAATGTTCCTGTCACCCCTCTAAATGTCATATTTTATTCATTCGCCAATATAATCAATTACTCCGCGTAAGTAAGACTGATATTTTATCCCAGGCATCTATTAAAAAAATTGTTTGAGACGTTGTCTCCTACTTTCCCTTAACATATACTGTAGGGGATTTCCATCAATCCAGGAAAAAAACTCCCACTCAAAACACATCAGATAATACCACGTTTCATTAAGTTCCCCACACCTTCTACTATAAACCTATAACCCCTGTTTGGTAATGTAATCATCTCCACTTGTTGCATTGATGTTTTAAAATAACAACCTATTGTTTAATAACTTCAGAACTTACAAAATATGTTTACTCCTCCATCAGCCTAATAGTAAAAACTATCTCCCAATGTACAACATACCATAAACAGATTATCGTTTTTAGAATTAAATAACTGTCTGCATAAATCACTGGTGTTTAAACAAACTATGGAATTTAATAATAATAATTAGAAATTGTCAAAGAACGTTCTATATTCAACTATTCAGATATCTGCTTCACATTATCCCAATGTGTCCTTTCCGTCTCGATATACCCCAACGATCACTACTCTTTTTCACCCTCTTACTAAATCATGTCATTAGTAAATTGTATCCACAAACCACTACTACCTAATAACATATTTTCATTGACCTTACTAGAAATACATATTTTAATACCAGTCTATTAAACAATCTAATTCAACATTTCTCATCACCCAATTAACTAACTTACTTTGTAACACAGAAAACCCTCTACAATATCTATCATTCTCTACTGCTGACTTCCCATCTAACGGTACTTTAACAGATGACAAATTATAGTGAAGTTATTGTCAAAACGAACAAAACATCTATTCACAGAGATGCAACTTTAATTACTATGTTGTACTATGTCGCCATGTGTTGGTAAGACTATCCCTTTCCTATAATGTTATCAATTCACCCAGTGATCTAGGTCAATAGCATCAATGTAACAGTTTTGCTTCCGTCCCTACCTGAGCTTGAACCAGGGACCCTCTGCACACATTGACAACAGTTACCCTTGAAGCACCGTTACCCGTCGCTCCACAAAATCCGCGATCCTTGCAAAGCAAGGCAAACAACTACTTCCATGTCGCAGAGCAAGTTACGTCACCACTCTAAATGCTACTAGTTCGCACCACTAACTAGCTAGCCCTTTCACACCGGTAACATTCACCCCCCTTTGACTTCCTCCTTATCCACCGCAACCATTCATCCATATACACCAAATGTAACCCATAATGACACTTACAACTCTCTCACGTTTCAGCGAGCCCCAATGGCTAACACCCGCAGACAAAAATATGGAAACTCTTCCATTCTTACTAGTAGAACAAATAAAACCCATTCTCAAACAGTGTTTCTGCATTCACCTTTATCGTAGGGTTGAAAAACTAACTTAACACCTTTCACAATCCTAAATTGCTGTAGTAGCTTCATGTTTGGTTCAGTTTATCTGTTACTATATTGTGTCAGTAATTGTATTGTGTTCTACAGTAATACTTCTGTAGTGACCTCAACCAAAAGTTGCTATAAAAGTTGCTATATTCCTCAGTAAATGTTATCTTTCATACTCTGCTTCCTTCCAACACTGCTTCATTAACCCTAGTGTTTGTTTAATATTCCTTTAATTCTCTGAGTTCCCTTGCTTCACTTCCCATGAAGATAAGACATTCGCTTCTCTGTGCGTCGTAAACTACATCCTATTTCCCCTGTTATCAACTAAGATCATAGCCACAGCTCTTATGAAACCACCAATCCGCCATTATTAGAATACAGCAGATCTAGGTAAATGTCCTTTCTAAGTAGGTTATAAGCAATAAACCAAAGACTTGCTGTAGTTGACCAGCATATATTGAATTTATATCCATAGTATCAATATCCAATTTATGGATTGACATTACGACACCATTCTCAATCGTTTAATCTAGCAAACCCGAAGGCAACGCAAAAAAATGACCACCACGCAATCGTCTCACTATTCCTGTTAAATAAGTGAGTCCTTCCATTTAACCCAAGCACGCTACAAACCTTCCATTCTTCATCACCTAAACCAAATACTTTGTATTATCTGTCTAAGCAACACATACCAACAGTTGAATTACACTCAGAAACCCAGATTTGTTTACTCTATTCCATTACCCCAGTGCTATTGAAATGACACAGACATCCCACAAATAGCACAATTACAATGGTTTGTCGTCTTACGCTCTGATACAAAATGAAGTTCCTTCACTTCACCACCTTAGCTCCACACTGATAATTAGTTTAACGGAAACCCTAAATTGGCTTTGTACAATATTATAAGTTACATCTATGAATTCCACTCCTTATGGGCAGTAATTTTTTTTGGTCATTTAGCAGATGCTCTTATCCAGAGCGACTTACAGGAGCAATTAGGGTTAAGTACCTTGCTCAAGGGCACATCTACAGATTTGTCACCTAGTGGGCTCGGGGATTAGAACCAGCAACCTTTCGGTTACTGGCACAACGCTCTTAACCACTAAGCTACCTGCCACCCCTTAAACCTTATCTCTATCAAAGGATCTAACAACTGTACAAACGTAGAAAACCAGTATTAATTATTTCCCACCCATGACGTACGTCTACGTTTGGGTGAGCAAGTTAATACATATATAACGTTAGAAACTTCTAGGTACTCATCCAAGAATCCCTTCGTGGTTTTTAACCAATTCTCAATCGACACAAATCCAACTTCTTCAAACATACTCCCAGCGGAACCAAAAAATTGCCCTGCCTGTCCCAGAAAATACAGACTTTTCCATTACTCTCTAAAACAGCATCACAATCTCCATACCACTCCTTGATATTCTATAACTTAATTCAGTTATATATCGAAAGTTCTTATCCAAACGTATATTAAATTATCATATCCATTTTTATAACTTATTATGCACCCTTCAGATTCAAATTACTTTCTGCTCTTTGTTCATAAGATAGCCCATGTTGTTCCATTCAATTACTTAACTTTGTTAGCTTACTTCTTCTCCTTATTACTTATATTTCCTTGCCACCGTGCGCTCATTAAATCGCATGCTTTATATGCCTCTTTCATATAATGTAAATCCCATTTCATGTTGCTTACGACGATATTATCAATGATATATCTGTAACTTATCCCTTAAAAAAAATAAAAAAATACTCATTATCTGTCCATGCTGATAAATCACTAAGATATGGTTCCACATAGAAAAATCCTAATTTACTTAATTTACATTACTTTTATAAGAGAATGTTCTAAATGTGGACTTGTCTGTAATAATTTTGAGTAATTCACAAAATACAAATTCTCTCTTCACCACAGTACTCTACCTCTCAGAGGATTGAACCTCCTTAATTTGTACTTCTCCTCTATAGTGTTGCCACTTCCTTAATCACTTATGGCTTATTTTAACTGTAACCCTCTACCAAGGACTTTAATCTTAAACCAAGGACTCAAACCTTAATATCTAACTGTAACCTTCTACCAAGGATTTTAACCTTCAACCAAAATACCTTATAGGGCTTTTATAACCTGGTTGAGGCCTTGAACCTCTTCATATATATATTATTTCGTCACAGGACTTGAACCTATAAACAATGTTTCATGTTGAGGACTCAAACCTCTGACCTATTTTATAATGTCGTACACCCTATAATCTTGTCATATTGAGGACTCGAACCTCTGACCTATTTTATAATGTCGTACACATTAAAAGACCCTACACCCAATCTTGTTACACCCATTCTCCTTCTCCTCTGTTGTTTTGAGTCATTACTCTGACTATACCCTTCTAAGAATCATAGCACCATGTTATTGTCTAATTTGATAATTCTCCTTACATCCCTTCTATACAACTCAACAACACTCATCGTCCCCCTTTAAAAATATTGAATTTTTAAACGTTCGTTTCAGCTCAGCCTTACCACAGATTAGCAGCATTTGACATAATCAAAAAAATTAACATCTGCTTACCTGTTAGTTCGGCTGTAAACTGCATCCTGTTCGTTCAGACGCCAATCTGTTATGATGAGTTTCTCGGGTATCAAGTAATTCATGATGCAAGAAGATATTTAACACTTAGATGGGGAGTTCATTCAAATATTTAATTGGTACCGCGGTTCGTTCTAACAAAAGGACAGTGCTTTGCCTCTTGCCATTCCGAACCCACAGACAAAGAAAACCTCTCAGTTTATATACCTTCTGTTACACGTTTCTTCAAGAACATCTGTTAACCATCATTTGGCACTCCCTTCTTTGATGGTATTACCCTGTACCCCAAGTCAGTATATCATGTCCATCAATCATTCTAAGATAAACCACCAGTAAGCTCCTTTGACATAATGGAATCCTTGTTATTCAGACTGTGCGGCACCTAGAATCACTTATCTACTAACGTTAACCTGGTTCACACAACATTATGAAATTACATCATAACACACACCTCGTCTCATTAATGTATAGATGTTACTTAGATTGAGAATGATTTCCATATCGGTTATTGCTCATGGTGTAATTAAGTGCTGTTGTTTTTTAACACACAGCAAACCAAAAGCTGCCACCATTGCTGTGGGTGCCATATAGACAATGGTGGTAAATATCTCATTCAAGTTGAATTTCATTCATAAATGTGGCCACTTAATTTATTGTGTGGATATCTTGGTGGAGTGCTGCAGAGATGGTTGTCCTTCTGGAAGGTTCTCCCATCTCCACAGAGGAACTCTAGAGCTCTGTCAGAGAGACCATTGGGTTATTGGTCACCTCCCTGACCAAGGCCCTTCACCCCCGATTGCTCAGTTTGGCCGGATGGCCAGCACTAGGAAGAGTCTTGGTGGTTCCAAACTTCTTCCATTTAAGAATGATGGAGGCCACTGTGTTCTTGGGGACCTTCAATGCTGCAGAATTGTTTTGGTACCCTTCCCCAGGTCTGTGCCTCGACACAATCCTGTCTCGAAGCTCTACGGACAATTCCTTCGACCTCATGACTTGGTTTTTGCTCTGACATGCACTGTCAACTGTGGGACCTTATATAGACAGGTGTGTGCCTTTCCAAATCATATCCAATCAATTGAATTTACCACAGGTGAACTCCAATCAAGGATGATCAATGGAAACAGGATGCACCTGAGCTCAATTTCGAGTCTCATAGCAAAGGATCTGAATACTTATGTAAATAAGGTATATCTGTTTTTTTATTTTTTATACATTTGCAAAAATTTATAAAAACCTGTTTTCGCTTTGTCATTATGGGGTATTGCTGAGGATGTTAAAAAATGTAATCAATTTTAGAATAAGGCTGTAACGTAACAAAATGTGGAAAAAGTCAAGAGGTCTGAATACTTTCCGAAGGCACTGTACAGCAGGGATGGACATTAAGCTAGCCCGAGCCTAGTACTTTTCAGACTGGGCTAGTAGAAAATGTGCCAATCTGGCCTGACACAGCACTAAAATGTTGCCTCTACAAACATTGCATGCCATAGATTTAGGACCTGAATGTAGAAATCGTGGTCACGTTACATCCCTGCATGTCAGTCCCTTTCAGACGTTCCCCCTATCACTGTTGGTCCTCCCCAGTGACCTCACGGCTGAGGGTTTTAACTTTGCTCTTGAGAATTACAATCAGAAGTACAGTCATATAGCTCATCGCAATACTTCACCTCTTCCGGCAAATAGTACCCTAGACTGTCCTGATCATCTAGTTGAGCATTCCAGATAATTTCTCCATCCAAGCAGAAATATCCCATCCACATAGATGTGCAGACAGACCAAAGCCAGTCTATTTTACCATTACTATGGTCAAGTCTGTGGGTTATGGTATTTAAATATAGATGTTACCATTTTAGTAATCAACCTAGCTAGTTAGTAAAAGTAACTTTTATTTTGTCTTTCAGACTGGCGGACCGGAAACCCAGTGACAACACTCAGGTCTGCAGTTGACATTTTCCATTGGGAAAGAGAAATGGCCCTGTATTTACCAGAAAAGGTAGTTCATCCATCATGGCAGAAGAGGAAGATCCAGACACATCCACCATGGCAGACTATGAAGTTCCAGGCCCTCGGCCGCTAAAGAATGTAGGAGGCTGCTGTCTGCACAGTTGCAGAATGTTCTCACTGAGGTGCATCTTGAGGAAACATTAGCGCAGTTGAAGGTTCTACAGAACCAGCTGTATACCTGCAACAGGTATTCAGCTTCCTGATAAAGTACATTACTTAGTATGGAAACAGGACTTCCAGACAAAGACATGCATCGTTGTTGAATACTTGGAATGTTACAAGGACTGCCAAGTGGAGGGTCGAGATGCTGTCATTTGAGGTTTATGGCGCTTATGAAGTTGCCTCACAGCTACACCAACTTGCACCTGGCTCAACTATTCAATTGTAGTGCAAGCACTGTCAGCAATGTTACCATCACTTTCATTCACGTCATCCACAAGCTTTTTTGCCATTAGCATCATGAAGATCCCCTGTAGCTCAGTTGGTAGAGCATGGCACTTGCAACGCCAGGGTTGTGGGTTCGTTTCCCACGGGGGGCCAGTATGAAAATGTATGCACTCACTAACTGTAAGTCGCTCTGGATAAGAGTGTCTGCTAAATGACTAAAATGTAAATGTTCCAAGACAGGAGAAGAACCAGACGTGCTTGCCTGTGTCTTTTCAGGGGTCCAGCAAAAACTGCAGGATGGTCATTGACTGTACTGACATAGAAGTTGCTACTCCATGTCTGATGGATCTGCAGAAGCAATCCTACTCTGTGTACTGTTCAATGCGGTGATAACATACTGCAGTGATCTTTATCCAGGATCTATGTCGGACAAAGCTATTGTCCAGAAGTCGGGGTTTGAGAAGATCTTCACGTCTGGAGACATGATTTTGGCATGATCCAGAGCTTGATGCCTGCTGGAGTCACTGTGAAAATTCCTCCATTCCTGAACCACGCAAGGTTCACAGAGAGTGAGATACATCTAAAAAAAATACATAGCGAGAAACAGGATCCATGTTGAGAGGGCAAATGCTCGACCAAAATATTTAAAAATTCTTAGATTCATCCCACCTTATCTGTTATAGTAATGTGCTGGTGCAGACTTGTTGCACACTTGTAAATCTCCAAGACCCACTCATCAGAGAAGTAGCTGTTAATTGGGAAAGAAAAACAAGAACAAACAATGAGGTATGAGGGTTGGATGTTGAGGGACCCCTTTCAAATTGTCCAAGGTGGGTTTGTGTTATGATAAAAAAATGCATTTTCTGTCCAGATAAAGATGTTGATACAGCATTGAAAAAGACCCACCACTGATCAAATTTCTCTTTGTTTTCCAGTCCAACAGGAGTGCATCCCTCAGGCCATCTGGTGCATGGACATCCTGTGGCAGTGTGATCCGAGCGTGAGCGTCCAGTTGTGGAGACTACAGCACATCTAGCCTGTGGACGAACAGGTCAGTAACTCATCAAATATGTTACAATATTGTGTAAAACATTGAATTTATAGATGCATCAACATTTTGACTTTATGTCCCCTTTTCCCCATGTTTTAGACACAAGCCGTGACATGCGGAACATCAGGCTCACCCCACAAGAAGCAGTGCATGATCAACGCCGCCCTCAGCAAAGAGATCTGCTGTAAGTGATGTCTCTCCCATCCTGCATTTACCAGAAAAGGAAGCTCCCCAAAAAAACTGATTGGAATAAAACCTCAAAGTAAGAACAAAAACTGATTTGTGCAAAAATGATTTACAAGATATACAGATGATCACTGTAGCAGTGCCAACTTTGAGAGCATGTGGTCCTTGAAAAACTCCTCTAGTCCAGCAACATGAGTCTGCCAGAGGTCGTCACGCTGGATGGTAATGGTGATGGAGGCTTTGGTAGTCCACACAATGAAGAAGCAAGTGTCCCTTCCAGTGATGTGGAGCTGCCATTGGACCTGATGATCACTGTAGCAGTGCCAACTTTGAGAGCATGTGGTCCTTGAAAAACTCCTCTAGTCCAGCAACATGAGTCTGCCAGAGGTCGTCACACTGGATGGTAATGATGATGGAGGCTTTGGTAGTCCACACAACGAAGAAGCAAGTGTCCCTTCCAGTGATGTGGAGCTGCCCTTGGACCTGGTGCCAGTAAGGATGGTCTTCATGGAGGCTGTAAGACCCTCCCTCCTCCTGGATATAGAAATTCTTCAACTTCACTGCCTATTCAATGGTAAGGTCCCTTGCACCATACGGACACTTGACATCCATCACTGCTGTGGTGCCCACCAGACCATCTGGTGAGGCACCCAGGATCCCAGACCCCGTGACCCAAAGTCCTGACTCCTGCACATCCATCCCTGTAGCCATTTTGAATGCATGCCTTGATGTTCTCCTCTTTGTTATCTGTGCCCCACTTTACAGACACCCCATCCAATGACTGTGATCTGAGGAACCTTTTTAGCAGCGACGGAGAAACGTGCTTGGCCCTAACCACTGCTCCAAATTGGCTGGCCGTCAACCTCCCTCTCCTGATGGTGTGCGAAGTTGGGGTTGGTGCGCTGTCCAACTGTTGCCTGCCGTATAGCCTCCTGCTGCTCCACCGAGAGCGCCATGCCAGCCAGGATGCCTGCATGCCCCAGGTGCCCTTGTTTTTTAACAATGACCGGTACAGACAGGGAGGGTAGCAGTTGTTCTGGCTCAGGTTCAAGAAGACATGCCATTCCACTGAAAATGCCCCGAGACGGTTCCTTAGACATTGAAGATCCTTCTCTGTGGGCTCTCTGGACAGAAGGTTGTAGACTTCAGCCGGGTACAGGTCTTCCACTGACTCCACCTGGTTGGGCACGACTGGCCTCCTCCACTTGCATTCCACATCCATACAGCCAATATTGTGAACCGCAAAAATCGCCAATGCCGCCGCATGGCTACACTTATGAGCTCCACGGGGGCATTCGCATGTGGTAGGGAGAATCCCCTGGTCACCTATAGAGACCTGCCAAGAGGAAGGATGTTAAGTGCCACATGCCTTTCAATTCATGACTTTGAACACCTTGGAATGCATTTGTTGTAAGAAATGTTCTATATAAATAAAGTTTGATTTGATTGATGACATTACAGCTATAGAATATTTAATAAACTGTCATTTTCACGAGGACAAGTGCAGTTTTCCCATGAACTTTTAATTGATAACTTGGGATTTTATCACTTGACATATCAATTTGTAGATGCATCGACATTTTAACTTTATGTCCCCTTTTCCCAATGTTTTAGACATCATGCGGAACATAAGGCTCACCCCACAAGAAGCAGTGCATGATCAACGTCACCCGCAGCAAGGAGATCTTCTAGAAGTGATGTACTCTCACTCTGGGGTAAGACATAATGTAAACATCACAGATATAAATTCCCACTGTTCCCATGATAAAATGCAATATGAATTGTGTTGTACTACTGAATGAAACTGAGGAGATGCACTCAGACCATTCTTTGTGATTGAACTTACGTTAACTACATTACTTTAGTTGGCTAATTTGAGCAAAACTTGAAGCCTATTGTTTGTGTATGATCTTCATTCATTGTTCACTTGTTTTTCAACAATGTCAGGTACAGGCAGGGATGACCGGGGCCTTTAGCAAGTAAGACACAGGGGGTAAGACATCATTTAAACATCACAGATATACATTCTCACTGTGCCCATGATAAAGTTAACGACATTACTTTAGTTGGCTGCTTTGAGCAAAATTTGCATGTAATATAACCTATTCTGGGAGCCTAGTTTGGGTGTGTATGAACTATGTGGAATATTTTTGGACCATTGGCTTCCCTGAAAAACGGCACTGACAGAAGGAGCAATAGGAGTCTGCCAGAGGTCGTCACACTGGATTGAGATGGTGATGGAGGCTTTGGTGGTTCACACAACGAAGAAGCAGGTGTCCCAGTGATGTGGAGTTGACCTTGGACCTGGTGACAGTAAGGATGGTCTTCACGGAGGCTGTAAGACCCTCCCTCCTTGATATAGAAATCCTTAGACTTCACTGCCTCTTCTATCAGTGGTGGGAACATCACATAATTATTAGCCGGTTCTGGCAATGGCATCACGGTAGCAAACTCCATTAACTGTTAACAGCTAGCATATACACCAGGGATCATCAACTAGATTCAGCCGCCGGCCGATTTTCTTCTTGAGCGCATGGTCGGGGGGCCAGAACATATACTATATATACAAAAGTATGTGGACACCACTTCAAATTAGTGGATTCGGCTATTTCAGCCACACCCGTTGCTGACAGGTGTATAAAATCGAGCACACAACCATGCAATCGCCATAGACAAACATTGGCAGTAGAATTGCCTTACTGAAGAGCTCAGTGACTGTCAACGTGGCACCTTCAAAGGATGCCACGTTTCCAACAAGTCCGTTTGTAAAATTTCTGCCCTGCTGGAGCAGCACTGGTCAACTGTAAGTGCTGTTATTGTGAAGTGGAAAGTCTAGGAGCAACAACGGCTCAGCCGCGAAGTGGTAGGCCACACAAGCTCACAGAACGGGACCGCTGAAGCGCATAAAAATCTTCTGTCCTCGGTTGTAACACTCACTACCGAGTTCCAAACTGCCTCTGGAAGCAATGTCAGCACAATAACTGTTTGTCGGGAGCTTCATGAAATGGGTTTCCATGGCAGAGCAGCCACACACAAGCCTAAAATCACCATGTGCAACGTCAAGCGTTGGTTGGAGTGGTGTAAAGCTCGCCGCCATTGGTCTCTGGAGCAGTGGAAACGCGTTCTCTGGAGTGATGAATCACGCTTCACCATCTGGCAGTCCGAAAGGACAAATCTGGATTTGGCGGATGCCAGGAGAACGCTACCTACCCCAATGCGTAGTGCCAACTGTAAAGTTTGGTGGAGGAGGAGTAATGGTCTGGGGCTGTTTTTCATGGTTCGGGCTAGGCCCCTTAGTTCCAGTGAAGGGAAATCTTAATGCTAGATCATAATATGACATTCTAGACGATTCTGTGCTTCCAACTTTGTGGCAACAGTTTGGGGAAGGCCGTTTCCTGTTTCAGGATGACAACGCCCCCGTGCACAAAGCGAGGTCTATAGAAAAATGGTTTGTCGAGATCGGTGTGAAGAACTTGACTGGCCTGCACAGAGCCCTGACCTCAACCCTACCGAACACCTTTGGGATGAATTGGAACGCCGACTGCGAGCCAGGCCTAATAGCCCAACATCAGTGCCTGACCTCACTAATGCTCTTGTGGCTGAATGGAAGCAAGTCCCCGCAACAATGTTCCAACATCTAGTGGAAAGCCTTTCCAGAAGAGTGGAGGCTGTTATAGCAGCAAAAGGGGGACCAAATCCATATTAATGCCCTTGATTTTGGAATGAGATGTTCAACGAGCAGGTGTCCAAATACTTTTGGTCATGTAGTGTAATTACAAATAATTTGTAGACTGCAAATTGACACAAGAAGCCCTAACAGATATATTTGACAAAAACATAATAATTTCAAACCCTGCTTACATTTGTATACAATCACACATGTGTATCTATGTGTGGGAACAGTTGGGAATACTTGGAACTGATTTCCTGGTGTGTGTTTTTTTTGGGGGTGGGGGGGCTCAAATAAAACCCTGATATACACGTTTTAATTCCATTGTACACTAACCCCTTCCCCTTCTGTATTTTAGTAAATAGGTTTTACTTACCTTTTCTTAATATCGGAGGTTGTCAGACACCATGCACATTATTTCAGCCAATGGATTGTCCAATTATGTGCACCGGATATGGGCTGCAACTTACATTACAGTCCAACTTTTCATTTGACCACACTGACAATAGCTACCTGTCACTCATTGTCTACACAACATTTCACTGTTCTTTTGTGTTTTTTTGTTAGTTTAGTGCATTTTGTTACATTGTATTTCTATTTCAGAACTCAACAAGAACCCAGTGGAGGGCTTTTCAGCTGGCTTAATAGACGATGAGGATATATATAAATGGGAGGTTGTCATCATAGGGCCACAAGACACCCTCTTGTAAGTTAAGACATTTGAGAATGTCTGATTGTGAACATAGGTTGGTATTCCGAAAGAAGAGGAGTACATCTTTTAAAAGTATTCTGAGATGGGGATGATGACTGCTTTGCTTTCTCTGTTCTCTCCATTACAGCGAAGGAGTTTTTTTTAAAGCATACCTGACCTTTCCCTATGATTATCCTCTACGGCCTCCCAAGATGAAGTTCATCAATGAAATCTGGCATCCTAATGGTAAACACACTTAACACTTTATGAGCCCTACTACACCTAGCGCCATAATATTTTATGTGTCTCCTACCATGTTTACTAATGTATATAATGACTTTTCATCTCTTCCTTATTGGCAAAGAATGGCGACGTATGTACAGTGGGGAGAACAAGTATTTGATACACTGCCGATTTTGCAGGTTTTCCTACTTACAAAGCATGTAGAGGTCTGTTATTTTTATCATAGGTACACTTCAACTGTGAGAGACTGAATCTAAAACAAAAATCCAGAAAATCACATTGTATGATTTTTAAGTAATTAATTTGCATTTTATTGCATGACATAAGTATTTCATCACCTACCAACCAGTAAGAATTCCGGCTCTCACAGACCTGTTCGTTTTTCTTTAAGAAGCCCTCCTGTTCTCCACTAATTACCTGTATTAACTGCACCTGTTTGAACAGGTTACCTGTATAAAAGACACCTGTCCACACACTCAATCAAACAGACTCCAACCTCTCCACAATGGCCAAGACCAGAGAGCTGTGTAAGGACATCAGGGATAAAATTGTAGACCTGCACAAGGCTGGGATGGGCTACAGGACAATAGGCAAGCAGCTTGGTGAGAAGGCAACAACTGTTGGCGCAATTATTAGAAAATGGAAGAAGTTCAAGATGACGGTCTATCACCCTCGGTCTGGGGCTCCATGCAAGATCTCACCTCGTGGGGCATCAATGATCATGAGGAAGGTGAGGGATCAGCCCAGAACTACACGGCAGGACCTGGTCAATGACCTGAAGAGAGCTGGGACCACAGTCTCAAAGAAAACCATTTGTAACACACTACGCCGTCATGGATTAAAATCCTGCAGCGCACGCAAGGTCCCCCTGCTCAAGCCAGCGCATGTCCAGGCCCATCTGAAGTTTGCCAATGACCATCTGGATGATCTAGAGGAGGAATGGGAGAAGGTCATGTGGTTTGATGAGACAAAAATAGAGCTTTTTGGTCTAAACTCCACTCGCCGTGTTTGGAGGAAGAAGAAGGATGAGTACAACCCAAGAACACCATCCCAACCGTGAAGCATGGAGGTGTAAACATCATTCTTTGGGGATGCTTTTCTGCAAAGGGGACAGGACGACTGCACCGTATTGAGGAGAGGATGGTTGGGGCCATATATCGCGAGATCTTGGCCAACAACCTCCTTCCCTCAGTAAGAGCATTGAAGATGGGTCGTGGCTGGGTCTTCCAGCATGACAACGACCCAAAACACACAGCCAGGGCAACTAAGGAGTGGCTCCGTAAGAAGCATCTCAAGGTCCTGGAGTGGCCTAGCCAGTCTCCAGACCTGAACCCAATAGAAAATATTTGGAGGGAGCTGAAAGTCCGTATTGCCCAGCGACAGCCCCGAAACCTGAAGGATCTGGAGAAGGTCTGTATGGAGGAGTGGGCCAAAATCCCTGCTGCAGTGTGTGCAAACCTGGTCAAGACCTACAGGAAACGTATGATCTCTGTAATTGCAAACAAAGGTTTCTGTACCAAATATTAAGTTCTGCTTTTCTGATGTATCAAATACTTATGTCATGCAATAAAATGCAAATTAATTACTTAAAAATCATACAATGTGATTTTCTGGATTTTTGTTTTAGATTCCGTCTCTCACAGTTGAAGTGTACCTATGATAAAATTACAGACCTCTACATGCTTTGTAAATAGGAAAACCTGCAAAATCGGCAGTGTATCAAATACTTGTTCTCCCCACTGTATCTCAATTCTGCATGAGCCAGGAGAGGACAAGTTTGGCTATGAGAAGCCAGAGGAACGTTGGCTTCCAATTCACACTGTAGAGACGATTATTGTCAGTGTAATCTCCATGCTGGCCGACCCAAACAGTGATTCGCCTGCTAATGTGGATGCTGCGGTGAGTTGTAATAATAAATGTATTTAACACAGACTTTGTGTGTTACAATAGCCAAGTACATCCAAAACCTATGTCAAAGTGACAATGACAACTGTGCTATTGAGATTGTGAAATGGAGTTTGTGCTGTGGGTTCAAGAGAAAGGTGGCTCACTGTGTACGGAAAAGCCAGGAGATGGCATTTGACTAGAACCCAGACTCAATGACAAAGTTCTAGGGTGAGTAAGCAACATACACCTAGAATTAGGGTTTTACTCAGTCTTGTTGCTATTGAAAGGAATGCAGTCATTATTTTGTAATGTTGTGTTTTTCGTCTCTTCCATCCAGGTAAACGACATGGCTTCAGAAGGAAAATAGGCAGTTCAGCAAAAGGCTTTTGCACCCCTTCTTTTGCCATTCAAGAGATTTGGTTGGTCAGACACTTTCTTATTTTATTTTTTCTGAAAGGTCGTAAGAGGAATGAATGTGTGAAACCTACCAGCAAATATTTCCCTCCATTTCCTACCTGGAATTCGATATTAGTGTTTTTATTTTGGAAAAATATAGATTAGATTTAAAGTTTAATAGTCACATGTACAGGGTTGCAATGATGTAAGATGTCACTACTGTAAATTAACTTGATTTTATATCTGCTGCTGAACAGTTTTTGTACTTTATATCAGGTTTCTTATGCAATTTGTTTGTTGTGCTTGAAGAATTTAAAACACGTGAATGCCAGTTCTTCTCATTATTAGGTTCTCACCAAGTGTCCCATCCTCACAATCACCTTATATACAACTAATGATACATGCAATCATGTTCGTAGGTTCGCAGGTTGACTTGCTAACAAATTAGCTATGCTGGGATTGCTTACAAATGCATGTATTCATATGATTGGATGTGACATGGTGTACAATTTATGGTACTATGTAGGCTTTATGACTCATAAATTACCTTTTTCCTCTAGATTTGCTAACCTAATCACCTCCTCAGACCGTTAATCACTTTATTGCAGAAGAGACTCAGTGCATTTAAAACATTGAAGCAATAAACTCAGATAATCTCAATGGTGTTTATCCAGGTAATCCTGATATCTCACCTTAACCCCCTTGTTTGTTGTTTTTAACAATTTGTTTATCCAATGTGTATTTGACATGAGCTCAATAAAATGTGTTAACTGTCATATACTTTTGGTCTTTTTGTTTTACCTATTTAGTTGTATTTATCTAGTGTTAGTCTAATCGGATGGCAAGTGATTAAATGGCAAAATTACTTTTAGATAACCTTTTCTAGTCTGCGCTGGATCCGCCCCATGGACTGACATTCTCTCCTGGTCACGCGACCATGGCTCTGTAAGCTTGGTACTTGTAACCACTAATATAAAAATTGACCTCGATTTGTTACAAAGTAACAAAATCATGAAAAAACAGGTTATGTTTGTCGAGGAAATAAGAAAAGGAATTTGTCTGATTAAAACGCAGTGGTAGCCACATTTTAGCAACAAGGTAGGCTTGCAAAAATAGCAAATTGTATGCTTCTGTAATGAATGGTAATTAAATTAATTCATATCTATAGACCTGTTTTAATGACTTGTTATTAGAGCTTTTCTAATATTGCCTTCAATGTAAACAACAGGTCAAGTTTCTATTTCATTGTTGTAGGTCTGCAGAGTCCAATAACATGTAGAATCATAGATATGGGTATGTACAGCCTGCTGGTTGTTGAACTTATGCATTGTTTGCATTGTTCGAAACTATAGGCTGTTTTGTGAGTCGGAAATTCAATGTGAAACGGTCCTCTGTTGACCGAGACCTGAAATATAATGGCCTGCATGTGGTGTAATAGAAAGCACAGAAGCCAAGCGGTAGGCCTATAGGAGTCCATATCTTTTCAAATTGTCTTTTGGGGCGTATCTAAATGTTAGTTAAATGTTAATTTGGTGAATAAATATATTTAACACTTAATGATTGAGTTAATAGCCTTCACATTAACATGTTACTCAATCAAAAATGAAAACGTAAACATTGTGTGATTCGTTCAGATCGTAGGCCTCATTAACACGCCTATCTACAGTGCATTCGGAAAGTATTCAGACCCCTTGACTTTTTCCACATTTTGTTACGTTACAGCCTTATTCTAAAATGGATTTTTTTTAAATAATCCTTGTCTACACACAATACCCCATAATGACAAAGCAAAAACAAGTTTATAAAAAAAAACTAAAATATTTAATTTACATAAGTATTCAGACCCTTTATTCAGTACTTTGTTGAAGCACCTTTGGCAGCGATTACAGCCTCAAGGCTTCTTGGGTATGACGCTACAAGCTTGGCACACCTGTATTTGGGGAGTTTCTCCCATTCTTCTCTGCAGATCCTCTCAAGCTCTGTCAGGTTTGATGGGGAGCGTCAGGTCTCCAGAGATGTTCGATCGGGTTCAAGTCCGGGCTCTGGCTGGGCCACTCAAGGACATTCAGAGACTTGTCCCGAAGCCACTCCTGCATTGCCTTGGCTGTGTGCTTAGGATTGTTGTCCTGTTGGAAGGTGAACCTTCGCCCCAGTCTGAGATCCTGAGCGCTCTGGAGCAGGTTTTCATCAAGGATCTCTCTGTACTTTGCTCGGTTAATCTTTCCCTCAATCCTGACTAGTCTCAGTCCCTGCCACAGTTTGGCCGGGCGGCCAGCTCTAGGAAGAGTCTTGGTGGTTCCAAACTTCTTCCATTTAAGAATGATGGAGGTCACTGTGTTCTTGTGGACCTTCAATGCTCCAATTGTTAGTACCCTTCGCCAGATCTGTGCCTCGACACAATCCTGTCTCGGAGCTCTACGGACAATTCCTTCGACCTCATGGCTTGGTTTTTCCTCTGACATGCACTGTCAACTGTGGGACCTTTTTTAGGCAGGTGTGTGCCTTTCCAAATCATGTCCAATCAATTGAACTGACCACAGGTGGACTCCAATCAAGTTGTAGAAACATCTCAAGGATTATCAATGGAAACAGGATGCACCTGAGCTCAATTTCGAGTCTCATAGCAAAGGTTCTGAATACTTATGTAAATGTGATATTTCCATTTTTTAAACAAACATTTCTACAAAACAGTTTTGGGGGTATATGAGGTATTGTGTGTAGATTGATGAGGAATTGTTTTATTTAATACATTTTAGAATAAGGCTGTAACGTAAAACAAATTGTGGAAAAAGGGTAGGGTTCTGAATACTTTCCGAATGCACTGTATATGACAGACACTGAGCATGTGTATAAGGAAACAAAACACCAGGGTGGAGACGCATAGGACAGCACATTTCAAGGTCTCTGACAACCAGCAGGTGAAAACCATACCAAGTCCATGGTGACTGCATCATTTCTACAGGTAACATGTCAGCAAGTTCTTTGCCATATACCAAAATGAATATATTACTCAATTGAAATGTAGTGTTATACAAAATATTGTAATCATGTTCCAGCATCCAACCCTCACAACTGGACAAAAACGATATCTCTACAGCATTGCAAATGTCTACAGCACCGAGCACAAGAAGACTGATGAAGCAACACTATCTTAATGTGCTGCATAGGTGTATTAAATCAGGTGTGTTGTAACTGTATTTACTTTAAAATGAAATATGGACCAACTATTGCCCATCTTTCATTAAATATTTTCCCTCAAGGTCATAGCTCTTTGGATAGAACCAGAACTACTACTGGATATCCACTACTTAAAGCTCACATTAAAGATGGACAATGAGCGAGATTCTGGATCTAGGATCAAGCCATATGGACAGAGGAAGGGCACCACAGTGCACTCTAAAGTTATCCTCTCAAAGATTGCCAACAGTCACAGTGCAGAGAGAAGATGGCATTTGAAATAATTATATTGAAGTCAGTTCGACATTTAATTAATCTGACAATGTATTGAGCTGTAGTATAATATTGAACATTTCAAAATAGTTTCATTCTCCTTATTGGTAAATTAATTTGAGTCCCAACAGCGGTGTGTCTCATACTTCTAGTGACAGGTATCACCAAAACACATGACCTGGGTTTCCAGGAGAGTGAAGCTCTGCAAGCAGTGTTTCCTTCTTACCTCTGCCCCAACATCCTGAAGGCCCTGGCCAGGTGAGCTCCCATAACATACCCCAATCTATCTCCTCATGTGACATTTATGAAGAGTGATTCAGATACCGTCTAAGAAGTATATGATGATTGTTTATTTAATAATTTACATTTGTATTATCTATTATAATTGTATTACATTTCTATTATTATTTTGGGCCAGACTTATAGGCGACATGGTGATGCACTTCCCAGTGTCTCAGGAGGAGATCACTCTGTCCATGTCTCCGCTGAGAGTCAATCTGAAAAACTACTTTGAAGAGGAAAGTGGTGAGATTCTGCACAGTCTACACATTTACATTTTAGTCATTTAGCAGACACTCTTATCCAGAGCGACTTACAGTTAGTGAGTACATAATTTTTTTTTTTTTCATACTGGCCCCCCGTGGGAAACGAACCCACAACCCTGGCGTTGCAAACGCCATGCTCTACCAACTGAGCTACACGGGGCCACAGTATGACAAACATACAAACATCAGCAACATATTGTGCATGCCTAACTCCTCATTGTTTTGGGTACAGATCGAATGAAGGCCATGCACACTGAGATGTCTTTAGATCCTACTTCCAGGTTGGAGTTGACTCAGACATAACCTTCTGTCTGAAGGAGCTGAGGGTAAGGGGGTTATTTTAGGAAGGTCCTTAATTTTCTGTCACATGAGCTTGTGAATATAGGGTGAGTCACTATCTGTTCTTGCATACCCAGGATTAATTCATTTTTATTTACTGCACTGAATAATGAATAATTTTAAATGGAATCTTTCCGTCCTGGGTGAGATTTTGTTTTACGACCCTAATGAATCAAGTTATAATATGATATGTTTTTTTCTGCACGTTGGGCAGACCGTACCACCCTCTGGAGAGCCCTGCTGTTGCGGGCGGTGATACAGGCCATACCAGGCGGTGATACAGGCCGACAGGATGCTCTCAGTTGTGCATCTGTAAAAGATTCTGAGAGTCATAGGGGCCAAGCTGAATTTCTTCAGCCTCCTGAGGTTGAAGAGGTGCAACAATGATCATATTTTCCCTGTCACCTAATGTACATTGCTGTCTAGCAGAGTACCAGAATGTTGTGATCCACCATGACCTGTTATTCTCATTTGTGGTGAATGATCAAACTTTGAGTCATCAGTTAATGATGAACATTAGTTGTCTCCAAACATGCATGTGTTTAATGTATTCTCTAGGGATTGTTGTCATTTGCTGAATCACATGGTCTATCGGTGTCTGCCCACTTTGACGCTACAGGAAAGTAAGTATCCTGGTCCTTGTGATTATACCCAGTGACAATCACCACTTTTACTTAGGTCCTAAATAAGTCCCAGAGTTTTTCCCGGTCTGGTCACATGATTGGATAAATCTCAGCGCCCTGATTACAGGTACAGTGGGGAAAAAAAGTATTTAGTCACCCACCAATTGTGCAAGTTCTCCCACTTAAAAAGATGAGAGAGGCCTGTAATTTTCATCATAGGTACACGTCAACTATGACAGACAAATTGAGATTTTTTTTCTCCAGAAAATCACATTGTAGGATTTTTTATGAATTTATTTGCAAATTATGGTGGAAAATAAGTATTTGGTCACCTACAAACAAGCAAGATTTCTGGCTCTCACAGACCTGTAACTTCTTCTTTAAGAGGCTCCTCTGTCCTCCACTCGTTACCTGTATTAATGGCACCTGTTTGAACTTGTTATCAGTATAAAAGACACCTGTCCACAACCTCAAACAGTCACACTCCAAACTCCACTATGGCCAAGACCAAAGAGCTGTCAAAGGACACCAGAAACAAAATTGTAGACCTGCACCAGGCTGGGAAGACTGAATCTGCAATAGGTAAGCAGCTTGGTTTGAAGAAATCAACTGTGGGAGCAATTATTAGGAAATGGAAGACATACAAGACCACTGATAATCTCCCTCGATCTGGGGCTCCACGCAAGATCTCACCCCGTGGGGTCAAAATGATCACAAGAACGGTGAGCAAAAATCCCAGAACCACACGGGGGGACCTAGTGAATGACCTGCAGAGAGCTGGGACCAAAGTAACAAAGCCTACCATCAGTAACACACTACGCCGCCAGGGACTCAAATCCTGCAGTGCCAGACGTGTCCCCCTGCTTAAGCCAGTACATGTCCAGGCCCGTCTGAAGTTTGCTAGAGTGCATTTGGATGATCCAGAAGAGGATTGGGAGAATGTCATATGGTCAGATGAAACCAAAATAGAACTTTTTGGTAAAAACTCAACTCGTCGTGTTTGGAGGACAAAGAATGCTGAGTTGCATCCAAAGAACACCATACCTACTGTGAAGCATGGGGGTGGAAACATCATGCTTTGGGGCTGTTTTTCTGTAAAGGGACCAGGACGACTGATCCGTGTAAAGGAAAGAATGAATGGGGCCATGTATCGTGAGATTTTGAGTGAAAACCTCCTTCCATCAGCAAGGGCATTGAAGATGAAATGTGGCTGGGTCTTTCAGCATGACAATGATCCCAAACACACCGCCCGGGCAACGAAGGAGTGGCTTCGTAAGAAGCATTTCAAGGTCCTGGAGTGGCCTAGCCAGTCTCCAGATCTCAACCCCATAGAAAATCTTTGGAGGGAGTTGAAAGTCCGTGTTGCCCAGCGACAGCCCCAAAACATCACTGCTCTAGAGGAGATCTGCATGGAGGAATGGGCCAAAATACCAGCAACAGTGTGTGAAAACCTTGTGAAGACTTACAGAAAACGTTTGACCTGTGTCATTGCCAACAAAGGGTATATAACAAAGTATTGAGAAACGTTTGTTATTGACCAAATACTTATTTTCCACCATAGTTTGCAAATAAATTCATTAAAAATCCTACAATGTGATTTTCTGGAATTTTTTCTCATTTTGTCTGTCATAGTTGACGTGTACCTATGATGGAAATTACAGGCCTCTCTCATCTTTTTAAGTGGGAGAACTTGCACAATTGGTGGCTGACTAAATATTTTTTTCCCCACTGTATGCTGATGTTGTGCTCTGCTGTCTGTCAGGCCTGTGTCCTTCAGTGTGGAAGATATGGTGCTGGAGGCCAGTGTGGTGTTGGCTACTCTTGTCGACCCAGAGAGCAGGACCCCTCCCAGGCTACAGAGGCCCAGGATCCTGCTGCACTAAGGTAGCCATCACCATTTATTATACAGTAATTACACCACCACCACCAATAGAGGGGTTCTGTATTTGGTGCAACATTGTGTAATACACCACATCACCAGCATCACATGCTGCTATTAATCTACTTCTATCTGCATCATCTATTATGTCGTCACCAGGGCAACCATAAGGGTAAATTCAGTTATGTTTTATGTAGAAGTACCCTAATTATTTCAAATAGACAGGGAAGCCCTTGTTAGGGAACATGTTGTGGAAAGATGCAGGACATTTTGTCCTAGGGAGAAGCAGTTTCTCAATAGCATATAGAAGGCAAACAGCCTTAAATAGCCTTAAAGCGCTTGTCCAATCATGTGACAGTCACAGTAGAGTACATTTGAATCCTAGAGCTGGCTGTGCCTGTGATGTCCTCCTTACTGGAGGCAGTTTGCCATCATGTGCTTTTTTTGGTGCCTAAGTCGGAGTTGTGTTACAGAACAGTGCCGTGGCAGTTTAACAGAGCCTGGCTATCTGGGGCAAGGCTGTGCTGGCTGGGTTAAGAGGCCTGACAGGCTGTAATCCCTACATCCCCTACAGTCACTAACCTGTTACGTTGCTGTGGCGATGATGTCATTCAGTGTGGTTCTCCATGCCCGCCCGCCCGGCCTCTATCTATTTCTCTAAGTATCTGCTCTGAGCTGCCTGAGGTGGGTTTTGCACCAGTCCCAGTCGGATTGCTGCACATCTGGGTCACTTACATGCTGTATGACTACAGTGTCATCGCTGACCTGATAACCATGTAGTTTCACGTCTGACAGGGCTCCCTCTCCCTCCCCAAGCTTAAACATGTTCTGTGTTATGTACCCACAGCTTTCAAAGGAATTGTACATACAGTTGCAGCCAAATATATTGGCACCCTTGCACTTTTCTTAGATAATTCCCTATTTCTCTTAAAATAAGTTGAAATGGAAAAACACTTTTGGTCTCCACACCTTGTTATTGGATCTTCAACATTGTAGAACCAATTACATTTTTGTAAACTTAAGTTTACATTTTTTATTTATTATTTTTATAAAAACAAATGGCATGGACGAAATTATTGGCACCCCGGAGCTAGTACTTGTTGCACAGCCTTTGACCAAGATAACTTCAGACAAATGCTTCCTGTAGCCATAAATGAGCTTACTGCACCTTTCTAATGGTAATTTGGCCCTCTCTTCAGCAGCACACTGCTCTAATTCTTCAATGTTTGACGGGTGCCCTCCACCAACCGCCGTTTTCAGATCTTGCCATACGTTTTAGATGTGATTCAGATCTGGACTCTTTGCTGGCCACTCCAGAACAGTCCAGCATTTCTTCTTGAATCATTCCTGGGTGTTTTGATGTGTGTTTGGGGTCGTTGTCCTGCTGGAAGACCCACAATCTTCAATGGAGACCCAGTTTTTGGACACTGGTTTGAACATTGGACTCCAAAACACCTGATTATCTCCTGATTTCATGATGCCTTGTGCACTTCAAGACCCCCAGTACCAAAGGCAGCAAAGCAACCCCACAGCATTGTCAAACCTCACCCATGTTTGATTGTAGGGAGGGTGTTCTTTTCTTCGAATGCTTAATTTGGTCGTCGTGCATTAAAATTGTCAAGCCACCCCGGGTCCTCCCCAAATACTACCGCTACACCATCGAGAGCGTGCTGACCGGTTGCATCAAGGCCTGGTACGGGAATTACTCCATCCACGACCGCAATGCCCTCCAGCGGAGGGTGAAGACGGCCCAGTACATCACTGGGGCAGTGTCTCCCACCCATCCAGGACATCTACTTGACATGGTGCCTGAGGAAGTCCTGCAGCATCAACAAGGACCCCACACACCCCAGCCACGAGCTGTTCTCTCCCTTACCGTCGGGCAGACTGTATCGGAACATGAGGTCTGATACTAACAAGCTAAGAGACAGTTTCTATCTACAAGCCATCAGACTGCTGAACACTTAAAACTGTAGTGGGCTAAATCAGGGTCACACAGTGTTTCTTGGTAGTCTTAAACAAATCTACCTTGAAACAAAAGTATACACCTCACACACATGGTTATGGGCTTAAAAAAAGAAGACACCTGTACCATGTCAGATATGGAGTTGAAATGTGTTCAATTTTGAGTTTGCATCCCAATATTACACTTTATATACATTTCTTTATTTAAATTATGGTTATTGATTAGGAAATTATTAAAAATATTAATAACATTCCACCCATGAGGCCACTAAGTCATTTGACTGCAGGAAAGGGCTACACTGGACTGACCACCTGCACTGACTCTCCGCACCTTAGCACACATGCACTCATACAGATTTCCTCTCCCCCTCCCTCTGTCTGCCTACAGCTCCCTCTTTTTTTTCTCTATGTTCCTCCCATTCTCTCCCTGCCGTCTTTTGTTCCATCTAGCTCTGTCCCGCCACTCCCCTCGCTCTCCTTCACACCCTGACGCACCAAGCAGTTGTAATAATCATGCGGCATAGTGCATAACCCACACGCTCATGAGAGCAAAGACTTCTTTCAAACACACACTACTGTGTTATCTAGAAACTATATATTCCCAATAGAACATAGCGTGCAAAATTTGATCTATCTCATCTAACTTCTATTAGATATCTACTTTATCTATATACAGTTGAAGTCGGAAGTTTACATACAGTTAGGTTGGAGTCATTAAAACTCGTTTTTCAACCACTCCACAAATTTCTTGTTAACAAACTATAGTTTTACAAGTCAGTTAGGACATCTACTTTGTGCATGACACAAGTAATTATTCCAACAATTGTTTACAGACAGATTATTTCACTTATAATTCACTGTATCACAATTCCAGTGGGTCAGAAGTTTACATACACTAAGTTGACTGTGCCTTTAAACAGCTTGGAAAATTCCAGAAAATGATGTCATGGCTTTAGAAGCTTCTGATAGGCAATTGACATCATTTGAGTCAATTGGAGGTGTATCTGTGAATGTATTTCAAGGCCTACCTTCAAACTCAGTGCCTCTTTGCTTGACATCATGGGAAAATCAAAAGGAATCAGCCAAGACCTCAGAAAATAAATTGTAGACCTCCACAAGTCTGGTTCATCCTTGGGAGCAATTCCCAAACGCCTGAAGGTACCACGTTCATCTGTACAAACAATAGTACGCAAGTATAAACACCATGGGACCACGTATGGGATTAACGTACTTTGGTGCGAAAAGTGCAAATCAATCCCAGAACAACAGCAAAGGACCTTGTGAAGATGCTGTAGGAAACCGGTATAAAAGTATCTACTGTATATCCACAGTAAAACGAGTCCTATATCGACATTACCTGAAAGGCCGCTAGCAAGGAAGAAGCAAATGCGCCAAAACCGCCATAAAAAAGCCAGACTATGGTTTGCAACTGCACATAGGGACAAAGATCGTACCTTTTGGAGAAATATCCTCTGGTCTGATGAAACAAAAATAGAACGGTTTGGCCATAATGACCATCGTTATGTTTGAAGGAAAAAGGGGGTTGCGTGCAAGCCGAAGAACACCATCCCAACCGTGAAGCACGGGGGTGGCAGCGTCATGCTGTGGGGGTGCTTTGCTGCAGGAGGGACTGGTGCACTTCACAAAATAGATGGCATCATGTGGAAGGAAAATTATGTGGATATATTGAAGCAACATCTCAAGACATCAGTCAGGAAGTTAAAGCTTGGTCGCAAATGGGTCTTCCAAATGGACAATGACCCCAACCATACTTCCAAAGTTGTGGCAAAATGGCTTAAGAACAACAAAGTCAAGGTATTGGAGTGACCATCACAAAGCCCTGACCTCAATCCTATAGAAGGTTTGTGGGCAGAACTGAAAAAGCATCTGCGAGCAAGGAGGCCTACAAACCTGACTCAGTTACACCAGCTCTGTCAAGAGGAATGGGCCAAAATTCACCCAACTTATTGTGGGAAGCTTGTGGAGGCTACCCGAAATGTTTGACCCAAGTTAAACAATTTAAAGGCAATGCTACCGAATACTAATTGAGTGTATGTAAACTTCTGACCCACTGGGAATGTGATGAAATAAATAAAAGCTGAAATAAATCATTCTCTCTACTATTATTTTGACATTTCACATTCTTAAAATAAAGTGGTGATCCTAACTGGCCTAAGACAGGGAATCTTTACTAGGATTAAATGTCATGAATTGTGAAAAATTGAGTTTAAATGTATTTGGCTAAGGTGTATGTAAACTTCCGACTTCCGCATAATAAACACAATATATATATAATGACCTGAAATATTGATAAGTGTGAAGAGCCAACTGTATGTCTATTAATTAAGTAGACCTATTGCTTTAGTTTGTTGACTATCATAAATGTAGTTAGTTCATTTATATTGATTTAAGACTGACAGGCATAATCTGTTTTAAATATTAAGCTGTATATAAAGATAGGCGGATCACTTTTCAAAAATGAAAACGTAAACATTGTGGGATTCATTCAGGTTGAGGCCTCATTAACACGCCTATCTACAGTGCATTCAGAAAGTATTCAGACCCCTTGACTTTTTCCACATTTTTTTTACGTTCTAAAATGTATTACATTTGTTTTTCCCCTCATCAATCTACACACAATACCCCATAATGAGAAAGCAAAAACAGGTTTTTAGAAATTGTTGCAAATTTATAAAAAATTAAAAACTGAAATATCACATTTACATAAGTATTCAGACCCTTTACTCAGTACTTTGTTGATGCACCTTTGGCAGAGATTACAGCCTCAAGTCTTCTTGGGTATGACACTACAAACTTGGCACAGTTGTATTTGGGGTGTTTCTCCCATTCTTCTCTGCAGATCCTCTCAAGCTCTGCCAGGTTGGATGGGGAGCGTCGCTGCACAGCTATTTTCAGGTCTCTGCAGAGATGTTAGATCGGGTTCAAGTCCGGGCTCTGGCTGTGCCACTCAAGAACATTCAGAGACTTGTCCCGAAGCCACTCCTGCGTTGTCTTGGCTGTGTGCTTAGGGTCAATTTCCTGTTGGAAGGTGAACCTTCACCCCAGTCTGAGGTCCTTAGCACTCTGGAGCAGGTTTTCATCAAGGATCTCTCTCCACTTTGCTCCATTCATCTTTCCCTCGATCTTGACTAGTCTCCCAGTCCCTGCCGCTGAAAAACAGCCCCACAGCATGATGCTGCCACCAACATGCTTCACCGTAGAGATGGTGGCAGGTTTCCTTCAGATGTGACGCTTGGCATTCAGGCCAAAGAGTTCAATCTTGGTTTCATCAGACCAGAGAATTTAGCATCTCATGGTCTGAGAGTCCTTTTGGGGCCTTTTGGAAAACTCCAAGCGGGCTGTCATGTGCCTTTTACTGAGGAGTGGCTTTCGTCTGGCCACTCTACCATAAAGGCCTGATTGGTGGAGTGCTGCAGAGATTGTTGTCCTTCTGGAAGGTTCTCCCATCTCCACAGAGGAACTCTGGAGATCTATCAGAGTGACCATCGGGTTCTTGGTCACCTCCCTGACCAAGGCCCTTCTCCCCTGATTGCTCAGCTCTAGGAAGAGTCTTGGTGGTTCCAAACGTCTTTCATTTAAGAATGATGGAGGCCACTGTGTTCTTGGGGACCTTCAATGCTGCAGACAGTTTTTGGTACACTTCCCCAGATCTGTGCCTCGACACAATCCTGTCTTGGAGCTCTATGGACAATTCCTTCTACCTCATGGTTTGGTTTTTGCTCTGACATGCACTGTCAACTGTGGGACCTTATATAGACAGGTGTGTGCCTTTCCAAATCATGTCCAATCAATTGAGTTTACCACAGGTGGACCAATCAAGTTGTAGAAACATCTCAAGGATGATCACTGGAAACAGGATGCACCTGAGCTCCATTTTGAGTCTCATAGCAAAGTGTCTGAATACTTACGTAAATAAGGTATTTCTGTTTTCTCTTTGTCATTATGGGGTATTGTGTGTAGATTGCTGAGGAAAATGTTTTATTTAATCCATTTTAGAATAAGGCTGTAACGTAACAAAATGTGGAAAAAGTCAAGGGGGTCTGAATACTTTCCGAAGGCACTGTATGCTCTCAGGTGTGGAGGTTTTGCAGAGCCTCCAGAGGGTGAGGCAGATGCTGGTCCCCCCCAGGCCCAGGGGTTTCCCTCTGCAGGCAAGCTGATAGTATCCAGCCAGGTAAGCCCAGTGTTCAGTGGAGCAGCCTTCATGAGAGAACATTTTGACAGTCAGAATACCACATTACACACACAGAGGTCTTGGCATCACAACTTCTGCTTCCTCCAAGGTAATAGAAATGTTCCCCCAAGATAAATTAGAACAGAGTTTGAACTTTGGTGGACCTCTGTTTGTGCCCTCAAGCCACTGTGTTCTGGGATTTTGGCAGGCTCTGACTGGTACTATAATTTGGTAACTGCCAAAGTATGGATAATGCCTTGCTTCAACCTTTAAATGAGAAATGTGCAATAATGTCTCACCATGTGAGGTGTGATTGCCCTCAAAGACAGACAGGGTGAAGGTTAATTGTGATGGATGCAAGGTGTCTGGCTGGCTGCACAGCCCTCTTATTGACAGCCCTTTTACCTAAGAACTGCCAGACCATACTGCTGACAATATGTTGAAAACTGTTTCACAGCTTGCTGATTATTTTTCTCATACTCGTAGTCTGCTCAGCTGTCTATTAACAATGAATTGTGTTTTGGTTCCTTAGGTTCGCTCCCTCCTCTTTGGAGCTTTGTCCTGTGATGGTTGTACCTTTGTGCTGCTCAGTCAAAATCAAATCAAATCAAATCAAAACTGGAACAGTCTGGTGTGTTCCATTGATACAGAGGAAGATGGGGGAGATGACAGGGTCAGTGGTGCACTGTAAGTTACCACAGAACAATGAACCAGACAATAACTGTTTTTGTACCCTGCAAGTTTTTTCAGCAGACCATATTTTGCCTTTTTTCCATTGTATATTGTAATTTTATTTAAACGAGATCAGAATATATTTTTTATTAATTTGATTGCTTTAAATGAAAGTTCATAAAGCATGGCCATTTGTTTTTACTTACAAATAAGTTATTCCAATGGTATATGTGCATTTATTGCAAGGAGCATAGTGTAGATGTGAAAGTCAGACATTAAAAACATATAATTAAAGATACGCTCCGGAACTTTGGCGACTAGTAAGTCTTTAATAAATCTCCCGCTTTGGGCTGGATGTGTCAATGTGTAGTATGAAAATGTATGCACTCAATAACTGTAAGTCGCGCTGGATAAGAGCGTCTGCTAAATGACTAAAAATGTAAAATGTAAATGTAGCTCATACATGCATAATAATTTGAGTGACAGCTAGCAAGATGCACACACAGCAGAGAGAGAGAGCAATGACGTGGTGCACATATCTGCACGTGAGACCACTTTTGGCTCGAGAGTGCTACTTTCAGAACTACTGGCTAAAAAGTATACAAAAGTGCCGGAGAATCTCTTTAAGTGGTTAAAATGAATATTTGATCTAGACTTGCCCATGAAAACATTCCTCAAGCCAAGCGCATGGAGATGCCACACCTGGGTGCTGATAGTAACGCTCAACGCTTCACAGAATGGCTGAAGCTTGAGGAATGTGTAACTTAACATACAGATCACACTGAGCATTCTCATGTACAGTTGAAGTCGGATGTTTACATACACCTTAGCCAAATACATTTAAACTCAGTTTTTCACAATTCCTGACATTTAATCCTAGTAAAAATTCCCTGTCTTAGGTCAGTTAGGATAACCACTTTATTTTATGAATGTGAAATGTCAGAATAATAGTAGAGAGAATTATTTATTTCAGTTTTTATTTCTTTCATTACATTCCCAGTGGGTCAGATGTTTACATACACTCAATTAGTATTTGGTATCATTGCCTTTAAATTGTTTAACTAGGGTCAAACGTTTTGGGTAGCCTTCCACAAGCTTCCCACAATAAATTGTGTGAATTTTGGCCCATTCCTCCTGACAGAGCTGGTGTAACTGAATCAGGTTTGTAGGCCTCCTTGCTCGCACACGCTTTTTCAGTCCTGCCCACACATTTTTTATAGGATTGAGGTCAGGGCTTTGTGATGGCCACTCCAATACCTTGACTTTGTTGTTCTTAAGCCATTTTGCCACAACTTTGGAAGTATGGTTGGGGTCATTGTCCATTTGGAAGACCCATTTGCGACCAAGCTTTAACTTCCTGACTGATGTCTTGAGATGTTGCTTCAATATATCCACATAATTTTCCTTCCACATGATGCCATCTATTTTGTGAATTGCACCAGTCCCTCCTGCAGCAAAGCACCCCCACAGCATGATGCTGCCACCCCCGTGCTTCACGGCTGGGATGGTGTTCTTCGGCTTGCAAGCAACCCCCTTTTTCCTCCAAACATAACGATGGTCATTATGGCCAAACCGTTCTATTTTTGTTTCATCAGACCAGAGGATATTTCTCCAAAAAATACAATCTTTGTCCCCATGTGCAGTTGCAAACCGTAGTCTGGCTTTTTTATGGCGGTTTTGGAGCAGTGGCTTCTTCCTTGCTGAGCGGCCTTTCAGGTTATGTCGATATAGGACTTGTTTTACTGTGGATATAGATACTTTTGTACCCGTTTCCTCCAGCATCTTCACAAGGTCCTTTGCTGTTGTTCTGGGATTGATTTGCACTTTTACGTTCATCTCTAGGAGACAGAATCTTGGCTGATTTCTTTTGATTTTCCCATGATGTCAAGCAAAGAGGCACTGGAATTTTCCAAGCTGTTTAAAGGCACAGTATGTAAACTTCTGACCCACTGGGATTGTGATACAGTGAATTATAAGTGAGATAATCTGTCTGTAAACAATTGTTGGAAAAATTACTTGTGTCATGCACAAAATAGATGTCCTAACCGACTTGCCAAAACTATAGTTTGTTAACAAGAAATTTGTGGAGTGGTTGAAAAACGAGTTTTCATGACTCCAACATAAGTGTATGTAAACTTCCGACTTCAACTGTAGCTTCAGGGCAGTTTCCTCATTTGCATAAGAGCAGACAACTGTGAGGGAAACAGGCTCATACTCTGAGTGTAGTCCACTGTGGTGCTTAGACAGAGGCATTGACGAGTCACAGCAGGGAATTGCTGCCTGTAAGGGAGGAGTAGGGTTCCATCTGAAGAGAGAAACTATGCAGAGATTCTCTATCAGAAACACACCTACCTAGCTGGTATTCAAATTGTAGCCTGTTCTGGTTCTAGATGCTTTTGTGCTTTTGACCTACATGTTTTCATTACCTCAGGATATGTTCAGCCTACTGTGCAAGTAAATAAATACCTTTCAGAGACCAGTGAACAAACAATATTGACACAGGAAAAACCTGTGACAAGGGTCTGGTTTAAGGAAAAGAACACAAGGGTAATAAATACTATACTCTTTATTTAAATATTTTACAGCTTTGAAAACATGTTTAACAGAACCTGTCTCTGCATTGTTGAACTGTACACACAAAATATAGATACATGCATCTCTCATTGTAACAAACTTAGCTTTTTGAACTGAAGTCTAGAATTGGCCAACAGAACAAAATTGTCAGGTCACTAGGCCAGTGGAGAGCCGGACATGGACATCATGGGGAAGCTAGCTTTGATATAGTGCCATCTGACAGGGAAGATTGCTTGTACTTTAAGGCTGGTGAGGTTATTGGCAACCTCTAGTGCCATAATGCTTACAAAAACATTTGGGTCATCCAGTGCAGCTGCCTTTCAACTACCAGCGCAGTAAGAAAGGTATGCAGGGTATTGTGCTTTTGGTTCTTTTTTTAATGATTTAATGATAAAACACCGGATAGCGGTACCGGCATATCTATTATTTTCCTAGTTAGGGGAGAGCCCTTGAAGCAGGACAGTAGCCTGCAGTGAGGGAGCACCATTACATCAATAAAAAGAACACCAAGGGTACTACAGATGATACACAGAATATTAAGGATTCTAAGATCATGTCGTGCTTTTTCAACCCTTAAAAAAATAAAATAATTGCTTAATCATTCACATTTTGACATGTCCCATGGTGAAAGGCATTGAACACATTGAAAGGGAATGAGAGGTCTCCAATCAGATGGCGCAAATTAATTATTAAGACAGCAGGGCATGATGAGAAAAGTAAGCGTGAATCATATGGCTACTTGTCAGTTTCTGCTCTGTGTTCAGTAGCTGACATAGTGGGGGGGGTTTAGGAAACAATAGGATACATCATTTTGCCAATATCAATAGCATCTGATACAAGGCATCAGCTCCACAATGTATAAATCAACATGTGCATAGTAAATGTTACTCTTAAAATGTTGCTGTACACAAGTAATGTAAATGCACAGTGCATTTGACAGCAGCAACAAAAAGCAACAAAAATGAAATGAAGTTATCAGCCATGAAAGAAAATGAAACCTGCAATTAAAGATTAAATAAACAAAAGTGACCTGATTATTATGACTTAATGAAATGTGCTATTGTAGCTTTACAGCAGGGACAACTGATGAGGAGAGACAAGGAAATGCTGATTGTGAACAATTATTCCTAAAGCTAAATTGAAGCTGTGTGCAGTCCAGATTCCCACCAAACAAGTTATAAAAAAACATATGCTTGGTCACCTGACCAACATCCACTGTGAGCTTTCAGATATGCTTTCTTTACCCTTCTGTGTAAATGGTCGTTACCATTGCATCCCAGTGGATATTGAAGAAAGCTGTGTAGCCTAGATAAAACCCATCCATTCCGCATGAATACAATATAAACAGACAGGCTAGAGGTTACTCTATCACACATAATAACCTTCCACATCACTTGCAGTCACACTCACACCCTTTGTATCACAGCAGGAGTGAGGACGGGTTTAACAGAAACATAAAGTTGAAATGTCCCATCCTTTAGAAACAATTAACTTGGTCTATGTACAACCCAAATTGTATTCAATCAATCAAATGTATTTTATAAAGCCCATTTTACAAGAGCAGTTGTCACAAAGTACAGATTCCCAGCCTAAAACCCCAAAGAGCAAGCAATGCAGATGTAGAAGCACAGTGGCTAGGAAAGACTCCTAAAAGGCAGGAACCTAGGAAGAAACCTAGAGGAACCAGGCTCCGAGGGGTGGCCAGTCCTCTTCTGGCTGTGCCGGGTGGAGATTATAACAGTACATGGCCATTAAGGCCAGATCCTTCTTAACAACGTTTAAACGTTCATAGATGACCAGCAGTCAGATAACCACAGTGGTTATAGAGGGTGCAACAGTATAACACCTCGGGAGTAAATATCAGTTGGCTTTTCATAGCCGAGCATTCAGAGGTTGAGAGAGAGAGAAAAATAGTTGAAAACAGCAGGTCTGGGACAAAGTAACACATCCAGTGAAACAGGTCAGAAACTGATATGGCAAAGTATGCAGCAACTGCACCTGGTTTCCATACAACCCATTAGATCAGTCAAACAACTTAAAATATCACATACAGTCCCTTGCCCAAAAATCTACCAAAACATTTCAACAACATCCATTCACATCACATTGACGCATGCCCTTATGCCTGCATAAAAATGTCACCCTTCAATTTACCTTTTTTTGTATTAATTAGATTTGGTTTAATCTGAGTCACTGAAAGTGACATTTTTCATGGCCTTATTATTCAGACTTGATGGTATATCTTACGGATTCTCCTGCCTGTGAGTTTTATAACTTTATGCAGCTCACTCCACCCATCCCTGATGGTGCCAGAGAGACTAGGGGTTCATAAACTGTCTCCCCAAACCCAGTGACCTCTGCTACCAGGCCACCAATAGGTTGCTAGAGGGTAGGACACCTGACAGTCCTTCTGCCTGCTCAGGTCAGAGCCTCCTCAGTCTCTCTCCAAGTGGACAAGAGTGAGTGATGTTATTGAAACTTGAGGATTTACTGTTGGTTGTTACTATTACTAGTTGTTAATAGTAGTTGATGCTATGTGTTATACAGTCCTTTGCTTATGTCACCATCTCCTTATACAGTCAATATTATTGCTCGTGCTATTACTCCTTTATTCTCCTGCTGTGTTTATTATGTACAGTATATTCATTCCCATCTCTTCTCTGTACAGAACCACATCCATCTCATATGTCCTCTGGAACTAAAGTTCTCTATTGTGGATAACTCTCTGTGAGGTTGCCTTATTCTTCTGACCGGGACAGGTGTCAGTGAGTCACAGACCAGCCTAACTGGAGAGCCGCTCTCTTAAAGTATAGTATGCTGAGGTTACTTACTGTCTTGAATCAGCTCAGTTCCTGTGATTAACACTCACTGGCATGATCCACAGATTTTAATTCCTGACTCAATCACCTTTTGACTGGCTACTCTTGACCTCATTTCTTAATCTCTACCTTCTGGGCTTTGTTTTAAAGGCCAAAATAACAGACTTATCCCTATCATGTGAGAGCCAGAGTTTCATCTTCAACACGACTACGTCCTTTATCCCACTGAACAGGGATTAGGTCAATGACAACTGGACATTTTCCAAGATAGATACTTTGCAGCAGGTAGCCTAGCAGAGAGGTGTCAGAACAACCCTCTGCTTTATTCATCCATGTCTTCAGGCTATTAAAGATTAACACTCAGTTGTGATGGTGAAGTCAGTGCATGTATTGTCAAGTGTTCCATCGGAGAGATGAGCCTGATTGAGTCCTGGAGGAATGCTGGTCTCAGGAGGACAGCTCAGCCACCAACATCACTCCTTAATCCCCGCCAGCAGGAACCAAAGCTGTCTGACATCTTCAAGAGGCAGACAAGAGGAAACCTCTATTCCTCCTCCTAGCCTCCATACAGTCTCTAGTCTGTGTACTCTGTCACTATTGACAGCAACACAGTGATGTCATCTGGCTTTCCTCCTGTGGGGACGAGAAAGAGATGCAGTCAGGAGGATGAATAAATGGACTGAGTTTGGGAACAATCTGTCATTTTCATTATCCCTAAAGGAAGGAACACTATCAACCAAGAAGGGATCAGTCACTTCTTATTCCTCTCTGGGTGACATTCTCCCTGAAGCAGGGAAGCAAGGAGCAAATGGACTGAAATGAGGACTACCTTGGCTTTGTCTCCAATGTCCACGCACATGAAGAAGTGATAATCATTACCTCTTACATTCAGTCCATTGTCACAGGCAAACTGTGCAAAAGGCGACATGTAGTTGTGGTCGTATGCCAGAACATGGGCCTGCTCTGCAATGCTCCTGGCTGTCTGCTGGATACTCTCATAGTTGGTGTTCTGCAAAAAACAAAATATTGAGGCTAGTGTGTTAGCATTTTTGGAATGTCTCGTTCCTCCACTTCAATAGTCTGCTGACTGTAAACATGTTTGTTGCACACAGGTACTGCAAAGATTTATGTGATGGTGTACCTTGAGTTTTTTCAGCTCCTGTAGGATCATGTAGTCGGGCATGTTGTCGAAGAGGCCGTCTGTGGCTGTGAGAATGATGTCCCCCAACAGGACGTTAAAGGAGGAGCTGTCTGCAGCATCAGGACTGAGGGGGCACAGAGAGACACAGAGTCAATGTGTAAGTCTTAAAAGAGCATATCAACACAATGTAGGGAAATAACAGTCTTGTGGCGCATTAGTTACCCGTCTTGATTATACAGTGCCTATTAGAGAGAAAAAAGTGCTTAACCAAACTGCAGCCAATAGCCCCTCCCTCATACCCCCCTCCAGGAAGGAAATGTGTCCTGTCTGAGCCCAGTTTAATAAGTGCCTCTAGCCCTTCCCTAGATCACTGACACACTGCTGCTCAGTCTCCTGTCTGACTATGAGACTCAAAACACACACACACACACACACACCTCAGGGTAGACATGGCTATAGATCACCGTGTCAAACACTGGAATAAAGTATTGAAACGCAATGCCATTTTAGATTACAACCATCACTATTTTTTCAGCTGTGAAATGCTGCTGCTAACAAAGACCAAATATTTACATGGCTCAAAGAGAAGGAATATAATATCTATTGTATACAGGAAACTCATTCAACAATTCGAGATGAAGTAGCGTGGAAAAAAGAATGGGGGGAATATACTTCTCCCATGGGCAAAGAAATTCAAAAGGGGTGATGATATTAATTAATAGTAATTTCGATCCGAATGTGCAAATTGTCCAAATAGATACGCAAGGTAGATGGATTATTTTAAATATGTTATTGGACCATAAACAGATATGGCTCATTAACCTTTACGGACCAAATAAGGATGATCCACAATTCTTTGACAATATATATAATAAATTATCAAGCCTGCAAGCAACTCAAGACAATATTATTATGGTGGGGGATTATAATACTGTTTTAAATAGCTCAATGGACCGAAAAGGAAATCACACCACAAACAATCACCCACATGCTCTTAAGGAAATTGTGAATGTCATGGATACATTAGAACTAGTAGATATATGGAGGCTTAAATATACTGATCTAGTGAGATATACATGGCGGAGACTGAATCAAGCTAGTCGTCTTGACTTCTTTCTTATCTCATTCTCGTTGGCACCAAAAGTTTAAAAAGTGTTGATAGGGGACAGTATGTGGTCGGACCATCATATAATAGGCATATATATTACTCTTACTGAATTTCCACGTGGGCGAGGATATTGGAAATGTAATCAAAGCCTATTGGATGATCATTTATTTATAATTAGAACAAAGGAATTTATAACTGACTTTTTCCAACATAACACAGGTACAGCGAATCCCCTTATTGTATGGGACACCTTTAAATGTGCCTTTAGAGGCCATGCAATTCAGTACTCATCTCGAAAACAAAAGCAATTTAGGTCAAAAGAGTTTATACTAAGAAAGGAAATAGAAAGTCTAACAGAACAGATAGATGGCAATAAAAACTGTAACAGAGGCTCAGAATAAATTTGAGGAAAAACAAAAAGAAATGGAGAAACTTATTCAAGAAAGATCAAGTGTAATATATTATAAAAATAAAGCAAACTGGATGGAATATGGGGAAAAATGCACAAAATTCTTTTTTAATCTTCAACATAGGAATGCTACCAAAAAGAACTTAATGAAACTGGTTACAATTCACCCATAATTCACCAAATGATATTTTGAAGGAAGAAACAAAGTACTTTAAGCATATGTTTTCTTTTCAGTCGCCTCCATCTCCTCTAACTGAAGCTAATTGTAGAGATTTTTTTTCTATTGATAATGTCAAATTAACAGCCACACAGAAAGACTCATGTGAAGGTGAAATTACAGAGGAGGAACTTCTGGATGCAATTAAAGACTTTAAGTCCGGGAAAACTCCAGGGTTGGATGGCATACCAGTCGAGGTATACCAAACCTTTTTTGATATACTAAGAGGACCGTTATTAGCATGTTTTAACCAGTCCTATGTAAATGGTAGATTATCTGACACTCAAGAAGAAGGTCTGATCTCATTATTACTGAAACAGGATACAAGTGGAAAATATAAAGATCCAGTCCATTTACAAAATTGGAGGCCCCTTACACTTCAGTGTTGTGATGCAAAAATCCTAGCAAAATGTATAGCGCATAGAATTAAAAAGGTATTGTCGGATATTATTCATTCTAATCAGACAGGTTTTTTTTACATGGAAGATACATTGGAGATAATATAAGGCAAGTATTGGAAACAATAGAACACTATGGAAAATATGGGAAACCAGGCCTGCTATTCATAGCAGACTTCGAAAAAGGCATTTGATAAAGTTCGACTGGGGTTTATATATAAATGCCTGGAGCATTTCAATTTTGGAGAATCTCTTATAAAATGGGTCAAAATCATGTATAGTAACCCTAGGTGTAAAATAGTAAATAATGGCTATTTCTCAGAACGTTTTAAACTGTCAAGAGGAGTGAAACAAGGTTGTCCACTATCGGCATATCTATTTATTGTGGCCATCGAGATGTTAGCTATTAAAATCAGATCCAATAATAATATCAGAGGATTAGAAATACAGGGCTTAAAAACAAAGGTGTCATTGTACGCAGATGATTCATGTTTTCTTTTAGATCCACAACTAGAATCCCTCCACAGCCTCAGAGGATCTAGATACATTTTCTAACCTCTCTGGATTAAAACCAAATTATGACAAATGTACTTTATTACGTATTGGATCACTAAAAAATACAATTTTTACATTACCATGTAGTTTACCAATAAAATGGTCTGATGGTGATGTGGATATACTCGGAATACATATCCCAAAGGAAATAAATGATCTCACTTCAATACATTTTAATAGAAAGTTAGCAAAAATAGATAAGATCTTACTACCATGGAAAGGAAAATACCTGTCAATTTGTGGAAAAATCACCCTGATTAACTCTTTAGTATTATCCCAGTTCACCTATTTGCTTATGGTCTTGCCTACGCCTAGCAAACAGTTTTTAATTATATGAGAAAAAAATATTCAATTTTATTTGGAACGGCAAGCCAGACAAAATTAAAAGAGCATATTTATATAATGAATATGAATTCGGAGGACAGAAATTATTAAATATTAAAGCATTAGACCTATCACTAAAATCTTCAGTCATCCAAAAGTTATACTTAAATCCGAACTGGTTCTCAAGCAAATTAGTAAGATTGTCTCACCCAATGTTCAAGAAAGGCCTTTTTCCCTTTATTCAGATTACAACCTCTCACTTTCAGTTATTTGAAATGGAAATAATCTCCCAAATGTCACTATTTCTAAAACAAGCCATAGAAAGTTGGTTGCAATTTCAATGTAATCCTCCAGAAACGACAGAACAAATAATGCAACAAATATTGTGGTTAAATTCAAATATACTAATTGACAAAAAAACCTTTATTTTTTGACAGAATGTTTAAAAAAGGTATAATCTTCGTAAATGATATCATCGGTAGGACTGGTGGAGTTGTCGCACATGCAGCTAACAAAAACATATGGAAATGTCTGCTCTACCCAAAATTACAACCAAATAATTGCAGCCTTACCGCAAAAGTGGAAGAGGAAAGTGGAAGGGGGAGAAAGTAAGGAACTTGTCTGTCGGCCTTGCATTAAAGAACATAATTGGTTAAGGAAAACTGTGATAAATAAAAAAGTATATCAGTTTCACATAAGGACCAAAGGATTGACAGCCGTCCCATATAGATTGCAAAATAGTTGGGAAGAGATCTTTGACGTACCGATCCCATGGCATAGTGTTTATGAACTGACACGCAAAACGACACCGGATTCAAAAATTAGAATCTTTCAATTTAAATTATTATATAAAATTCTTGCTACCAATAGAATGTTATTTATATGGGGGATACAATCTTCCCAGCTCTGAAGATTTTGCTGTGAAGAGACAATCATTAGATCATTTGTTTTGGTTCTGTCCATTTGTAGCTTGTTTTTGGACACAGGTCCAGGAATGGCTAAAGGATTGCAATATTTACCTGGAACTAACCTTGCAGATAGCATTACTGGGTGATCTGAAAAGTCATAGTCAATCAATCAATAATATAATAATACTTTTAGCAAAAATGTTTATTTTTAATTCACAATCTGTAGAAGTAATGAGAATAGAAAGGTTCAGAACTTTTGTAAAACATCACAGTACGGTTGAAATATATATGGCAAATAGAAATCCTATATGGATGGTGTTAAGAGATAGATGGGAGGTATTGAATAGAGTTGAAGGATGGGACTAATAACAAATAACAACAAATAATAACAAAGATAGCTAATAATGTAAGCATACTGTGTCCATAATAAGTATATAGGTTGTATGTTGGGAGCTTTTGGGAAAGAGCACAGTTAGAAAGATATGGCATATAGAAGCAAACCGGATGGACATCATGAAAATGATCGGAGAGGTTGAGAGTAGAAGAAGTTCAGGAGCAAAACATAAAATATATATATATATATATATATATATATATATATATATATATAATAGAATTATTGTAAAATTAACTCTGTCCATAAGGTGTAGATAGTAAGTATAGACCGGAAGTAGAGGCCTGGGCATTGTTGTTCACTAATTTACTCCAAGTAGGGAAAGGATGGTGGGGTTGAAAAGTAATAAAGGGGAATATATATATAAAAAACATGGGGGATTGGAAGTGATGCAGACAATTACATTGATAGAAGATACAATATATCTGCAATATTAAGCTGATCCATTCCCCCCAGAAGAAAAAATAAAAAATAAAAATAAAAATAAAAGACCAAATGGCATAGGTATGATGGAAAATAATTCAAGGAAGTCACATGTCCCGAGTTTGGAAAGAACACCTTGGTCGTCATGGGAAGTTCTAAGGAACTGCTGTCATGGTGATGTGAGACGGTGATACACATATAGATCAGAGCCAAGTTCAGTGTCAAGTTAAGTTCTTGGAAGGCGGCCTTAATTCTCTCTGTCCCAGACTCCCCGCCAGTCATGGTTGTTATACAAACCATTTGTAACCCAGCAGTCTTTCCATCTACAGTATTTAGTAATCATGATTACGGAATCACGGATTTAGCTCTAAATAAAACAATGAACATCTTGTCTGCCCACCTACTAAAGAGGAATCACAATGCTTATGACCCTGCATATGATACTATCAAGGGGAAAAAATGCTGCTGCCTCTAGCTCATGGAAAGTTGTTAATTTCCAGCCCATATATACACGACAAGGCAGAACCAATGCTGTGACTGAGGCAGAGGGGCTTTGTGTTTCAAAACCAAACCAACAAATGGCTACACAGCTTCTTTACAATACAAAAATATGGCTTCTGCAGAATACACAGAACTGACCTGTCACTAAGGACAGCCCCCTCTGCCTCAGGCGGGGCGATGGAGAGCTGGAAGGGGGTGTTGAAGTAATGCTGTTGTTCGTCAGAGCGGTGCACTACCTCTCCTCCCCGCACCACCAGGAAGCCAGAGTCTCCCAGGTTGGCTGTGTGTAGCCTGTGACTCTGCCGGTCCAGCACCACGATACAGGCCGTGCTGCTGCCTGGAGGGAAACACAACACAAGAGGATAAATATTGGTGGCACGCCCTACATCCTGATTCTATCTGTAACTAATGAAGTTGAATAGATCAATTGGTTGTTAGGATGATTTATGAGTAGTGTTTTCACTTGGTTCCAGGCATGTCAATACATTTCAGGAAGATAAACGTTTTGGAAGGATAAAATTGAAGGAAACATAAAAGTTCACTGAACCGGCGAAAACATGGCTCTGCGTGCAGCCACACCCTGCTGATGAATCATCTAGTCTGGACCACCAGAATGTGCTATGGGAGCTCCATACAACCCCCTCACGTTCTATGACTCACTCACTCCCGTTCTTGTGTTTTTCCAATAGTAATACAATTACTGCTGGCCTCATAACCGCAATGGAAAAATACAATACTGACTTGTTTTTCTCTTCAACATGCGAGATGGGATGAAAAAGTACAGACTGCCGAGACAGACCGTTCTCGACTCCTTACTCAGTTTTCTTTCTCCCACATGTTTCTGCATGCTTCATTCTAGCAAAGCACCGTGATCAAGACAAGAGATTCTGGAGCTGAGTTGCAGGCAGTAGGAATAGGCTACTACTAGTCTTTACATAGCAATAACAAAAAATAGTAAGAGGCATGCAGCAGCTCTCTGACTCATGATGCTAATACCTTATCTAAATAGTAGCACCCCATGCCACTTAGCCTAACCACACAGACTGAAAACAACAGCCCATCCCAAGACTGTTCCCTCTACTGCAGGGGTTCCAAAACCTTTTGGGCGTACAACACTTTTTTGATATCTGAAAATTATCATGATCCCAACCATGTGAAGAAAATGATGTACTTAACAGCCAATATTTACTTTTTTATTTGGGGCTATGGCAGTCAATTGAAAAACATTCTAACAGTATTTCTGATTGTCTTCTCAATTCACCATCACATACTGTGGGGCTATGACAGTCAATTGCAAATTAGTCTGACATAATGTATCTTATCTCAACACCACTAATGAGATGGGTGTGCTTGATGCATGTCACGTTGAAGCTTCTCAAAGTCATGGGGCGTGGTCGACAGTGCGCACCTCATCTCTGCTCTCACATCCAACCTGGATCGATGTTTGGTTTTAAGACGAGAGCACTGATGGTGCTTTCAAGACAACTGGGACCTCTGAAAAATACAAGGTCAAATCATGACGTCAGTGATCTTCAGGTCGGAAAGTTGGCGCTCTGGGAAGAGACCGAGTTAGAAGCCCGAGTTGGATGACCGTTCAAAACTATTTATTTCCCCCAGTCGGAGATAGTGTCTCTCTCTCTCGAACCCACAACCCTGGCGTTGCAAACGCCATGCTCTACCAATTGAGCTACATGTCACCCATTGAGCACGTTTGGGATGCTCTGGATCGACGTGTACACAGCATGTTCCCGCCAATATCCAGCAACTCACAGCCATTGAAAAGGAGAGTGACAACATTCCACAGGCCACAATCAACAGCCTGATCAACTCTATGCAAAGGAGATGTGTCGCGCTGCATGAGGCAAATGGTCGTCACATTAGATACTGACTGGTTCTGATCCACGCCCCTACTTTTTTTTTTTTAAGATATCTGTGACCAACATATCTGTATTCCCAGTCATGTGAAATCCATAGATTAGAGCATAATTTATTTATTTTAATTGTCTGATTTCCTTATATGAACTGTAACAGTCAAATCTTTGAAATGGTTGCATGTTGCGTTTATATTTTTGTTCAGTATAGTTTACAATCAAAGTTACCTGCTGCAGTATATCTCAGTTCTGTGCTCAGTTCTTTTGCCGCCAGTTGCTCTCAGTGTATCATTCATAACTTGAGTGCAGAGGCCTGCCCGCCATAGATGGAGCCCCATCTCTGCAAAAGCCCACCATTCGATACCATGGAATCTGTTTTTCGGCAATATAGCCACGCAGCACACTGAACATCGCCTGTGTGGTTTCATGCTCAGGAATCGTGAGACAGAACAATGTCCTTGTGAATAGCATCCCCCGACATGTATAGTGAACAAAAGTCAATGCATGGGCATCTCCGCCCTCACAGCCAACGTCCATTTGGAGAGCATAAGCTGGGGAGTTTGAGTCGTTCAGTCAGATTTCCTCTTGATCGCTAGCAATAGTATAAATTATTTGTTTAACAGTGTTATCTGACAAAGGTATTGATGTGAGTTTCTGTGCCTCTGCCTCCCCACACATTGTTTTCACCATATCAATTGCAGCCGGTAATATCAACGTCTCTGCAATAGTGTGTGGTTTCATAGTGTAGCGGGCCTAGCCATTCACCGTGGGAATGATTCAAGTGCAATGGTCAAGTGCGGCGTTTTCCCGTGCTCTCTGGTTGAATTTTATCTTTTAGATTTGAATAATTGTCAGTGTTCCATCGGAGAGATGAGCCTGATTGAGTCCTGGAGGAATGCTGGTCTCAGGAGGGCAGCTCAGCCACCAACATCACTCCTTAATCCCCGCCAGCAGGAACCAAAGCTGTCTGACATCTTCAAGAGGCAGACAAGAGGAAACCTCTATTTCTCCTCCTAGCCTCCATACAGTCTCTAGTCTGTGTAACAGATTCCATGGTATCGAATGGTGGGCTTTTGCAGAGATGGGGCTCCATCTATGGCGGACAGGCCTCTGCACTCAAAACAGTGATCCTCAAGGGCTGGCTTTACTCACCTAGCAGAGGCACTTTGTTCTGTAGGAGCTCATAGTAGCTGCTTGTGAGGACGCCCACTGGGTTGCTTGGAACAAAGCGTCCCTCTTTTACCAGCCGCTCACACGTCTTCATCAGGGTCCCTGAAAACTGTGATGGGTCAACCCCGTAGTCTCTCCAACCCCCCACTCCATCTGCAACACCTAAGGAAACCACAAACAATTAGGTTAAAAAGAGGATAAGAGTATAGGAAAGAATCAGGATTGGATTATGATTATTCTTAACACTCCTGACTAAGACATTCCCAGAAGAAGACAGAAGAATACAGATTTTCTTGGCTGAGACGTTTTCTACAAAAGGAAGAGGTCATATTGGTCGGAAACAAGTACTAGATGTTGTCATGCAGCTGTGACGGGAGAAACAAGAGGCACTTACACCAAAACACAAAACAAGGCACCAAGTGTAGAGCATGACAGTGCTCAGAATGAGACAAGGGACACTTCAGATAATTTAATATTTCTTTGATCTGCTTATTATGAATGGTCAATTTGACAAACATGTCTATTTCCTGGAATAATCTCCATTGATCATTTGGCCAGTCTGGTACATAAACAACTTTTACTGATAGCTATGTGAAACTGGAAGTTAGTCATTATCTGCAGTTGTCAAGTCACATTATCAACAAGCCCCTTCACTACTTTGAGGTCACATTATCACACTTCATAAAAACATGAAACATTTGTTTTCTCTGGTATTTGAAATTTCCCTCTGCCTAAAGTGGGAGAAGTTGGTCTGGCAGTCCATGTTTTTCCTAGAAAGGCAATTCTATCCAGCTGCTTCCCAGACACTAGAATCGGCTCTTGCTGTGACCATACAAGGAGGGTCCTCTCTCACTCTCTCCCTGCCAACCTGAGGCTAACGGATGTGACAACAAGCCGACATGGCGTGCCTCACAGTTTCCTCCCAAACCACACTGCGAAAACAACATGTAGCCTCAAGTGGACAGGGATTTTCTATCAAGTCAATGGGGATCTTCTGGCTTTGGTAAGGGCCGGGGCAAAGGAGACTTTTTTCACTTTAAAATGTATGCCAAACTAAAACCAAAGTTTAACAACCCATACAACTCTATGCGCAATGACTACTTTGAACAATTGACAAAGTAAATCAAATTAAAATAAAAACATTTACTGGAAAGACTGTGTAGATGAAAAATTTGGTAACAGAATTACGGTAAAATCTCCCTGTTTTATTCTGATACCAAACTTTGCATCTGCACAGTTCTTCCTGTAAACGTGTTTTTGTAAACATTTGTGGAAATTGTTAAAAGTAGTCCTTGTGCATCGAATTCTATGGTTGTGCTGTTATTTAGTGCTGAGTATTTTGCAAGGCAGAGGATAATGTCTGTTCCACACTACATTTACAGGTAACTGCCAAAATAAAGGAAACACCAACATAAAGTGTCTTAATAGGGTGTTGGGCCACCACGAGCCGCCAGAACAGCTTCAATGCACCTTGGCATAGATTCTTAAAGTGTCTGGAACTCTATTGGACGGATTCGACCAGGGTTGTGGTCAATTCAGGAAGTACACTGAAATTCAAATTCTCCTCAATGCTTTCAATTAGGACATTTTGGAATTGGGTTGACATTTTGAATTGACTGGAATTTAAATGGAATTGACCGCAACCATGGATGGGTCACTATTCTTCCACAAATGTTTTATTGATGGTGGTGGAAAACGCCATCTCAGGTGCCACTCCAGAAATTGTTCAATTGGGTTGAGATCTGGTGACAGACACACTCACCCTTTAAACCCGCTACACTCCTTTGAGACCCCTCTTTCAAAGTCACAGATCTCTTCTTCAAACCATGGTAATCAAAATAATGAGACGGGTGTAATTGCGGCCAACAAATTGGCCGTTCCTGCATTTGGGCATTCCTGCATTTGCAGGAACCCCTCTTTATACTTCTATTGGTCCATTTTTAAGATATGACTCCGGTACACAGGCGGTAGCTCTCAAGTACAGTAGTTGGTGGTGGTAATGCACCATAATGTTGGATGCCAACCCCACAGAAGGAGAAGAAGTAGTAGTGGTGGGGGCGACACCGGTAGCTAGCTAGCTAGGACACCGTTAGTGTCCTTCATCCTCGACGATTTCCCTTTTGACCCACATTTAAAATCGCATAGTAAATCATGGGAAATCCAGAATATCAAAAGTGTCACACAAGCATGAAGATGGAATGCCCGAGGGGGGGCATTCACGCAGGAACCAATGGGATGCTCGAGGGAGGGGGTGTTCCTGCATTGAAAATAATGGCCAAATGGTTTTAATATACACACTGCCCTAAAAGGCGTCAGCATGCTTCAGTTCGGCTGGCGCCTAGTCGAACTCTGCTAGCTGAACCAAACGAGTGTGCTTGCATACTCCCTTAAAAGACCTTTGCTTCAAAATCGAGAAAAAAAGCAGCAATAGTACTGTTTGTTCATTTTGAGATGCCATAGCCAGTATACACTTCCTCAAAAGTCTGAATTAATCTAAGATAACTCAAGAAATCTGTCATTAAATGTTGACGTTTTTGCCAAAGAGATCTTAGTCGCGCAATTTTACATCTAATTGGTTACATCTGTTTGGTGCAGTATTTTTCAATGAAAAAATTTGCATGAAAACGAGTCGTCACTCGTTGAATGACAAAGACTTTATTGAAGAATCCCTACTGTTGACCAATCACTGACAAAGCGGCGTAGACTTTGGCTCCGAACTTCGGCTTGCCGCCAGAAAAAATGTTATGTGGCCGAACAGCCGAAAAAACCCTCACAGAAGTACAAAAATGTCATAAAATGTCATCATAATCTATGCAATCAAACTGTTTCGGCTGGGAAGCATGCGGACGCCTTAAGCATGATGGGATGTTAATTGCTTAATTAACTCAGGACCACACCTGTGTGGAAGCTCTAATTTACTCAAATGTTTCCTTTATTTTGGCACTTACCTGTATATCTGAAGATTTTGTCACATAGTGTCCTCCTGAGGTCCAGGACCAGTTAGGTACACCCTATATATTGTGGCCTGGGGTAATGTGTGAATGAAAAATCAAGTCTGTCTGAGATGGACTGGTTGTAGACTACATAGTAAAAAAATAATAAACAAGCAAGAGATAAAGAAGAAAGCACACCCCCATTCACATCGACGGGCTGTAGAGGAGTGGTTTGAAAGCTTTAGGTTCGTCGGTGTCCACATCACTAAGGATCTATCATGGTCCACACACACCAACACAGTCGTGAAGAGGGCACGACAACACCTCTTCCCCCTAAGGAGGCTGAAAATATTTGGCATGGGCCCTCAGATTCTCAAAAGGTTATACAGCTGCACCATTGAGAACATCTTGACTGGCTGCATCACCGCTTGGTATGGCAACCACTTGGCATCCGACCGCAAGGGTAGTGCGTACAGCCCAGTAAATCACTGGGGCCGAGCTCCCTGCCATCCAGGACCTCTATGCCAGGCAGTGTCAGTGGAAGGCCCTAAACATTTTCTAAGACTCCAGCCACCCAAGTCAAATCAAATCAAATGTTATTTGTCACGTTGTGTTTAGCAGATGTTATTGCGGGTGTAGCGAAATGCTTGTGCTTCTAGCTCCGACAGTGCAGTAATATCTAACAAGTAATATCTAACAATTTCACAACATATACCCAATACACACAAATCTAAGTAAGGAATGGAATTTAAGAATATATACATATGGACAAGCAATGACAGAGCGGCATGGACTAAGATACAGTAGAATATTACTGTCATACTGTTCTCTCTGCTACCGCAAGGCAAGCGCTACCAATGCACAAAGTCTGGAACCAACAGGACCCTGAACAGCTTCTACCCCCAAGCCATAAGACTGCTAAATAGTTAGTTAAGTAGTTAACCTAATAGATACCCAGACTATCTGCATTGACCCTTTTTATTTTTATTTTACTCATCACATTTGTTGCTGCTACTGTTTATTATCCATCATGTTGCCTAGTCACTCTATTCCTAGTTATACACTGAGTGTACAAAACATTAAGAACACCTTCCTAATAATGAGTTGCACCCCCTTTTGCCCTCAGAACAGCCTCAATTCATCGGGGAATGGACTCTACATGGTGTCGAAAGCATTCCACAGGGATGCTGGCCCATGTTGACCCAAATGCTTCCCACAGTTGTGCCAAGTTTGCTGGATGTCCTTTGGGTGGTGGACCATTCTTGATACACACGGGAAACTTGAGCGTGAAAAACCCAGCAACGTTGCAATTCTTGACAAACTCAAACCGGTGCACCTGGCACCTACTAACAAAGGCACTTAAATATTTTGTCTTGCAAATTCACCCTCAATGCACACACACAATCCATGTCTCAATTGTCTCTAGCAGTAGGCTTAGAAATTATTATTTAACCCGTTGCCTCCCCTTCATCTACACTGATTGAAGTGGATTGAACAGGTGATATCAATAAGGGATCATAGCTTTCATCTGGTCAATCTCATGGAAAGAGCAGGTTTTCCGAATGTTTTGTACACTCAGTGTGTGTACATAGTGCATTCGGAAAGTATTCAGACCCCTTGACTTTTTCCACTTTGTTACGTTAAAGTCTTATTCTAAAATGGATTAAATAAATACAAATTCCTCATGAATCTACACACCATACCCCATAATTACAAAGCGAAAACAGGTTTGTAGATTTTTTCGCACATTTATAAAAAATAAATGCTTAAATACCTTATTTACATAAATATTCAGACCCTTTGCTATGAGACTCGAAATTGAGCTCAGGTGCATCCTGTTTCCATTGATCATCCTTGATGTTTCTACAAGTTGATTGGGGTCCACCTGTGGTACATTTAATTGATTGGACATGATTTGGAAAAGGCACACACCTGTCTATATAAGGTCCCACAGTTGACAGTGCATGTCAGAGCAAAAACCAAGCCATGAGGTCGAAGGAATTGTCCGTAGAGCTCTGAGACAGGATTGTGTCGAGGCACAGATCTGGGGAAGGGTACCAAAACAATTTTGCAGCATTGAAGGTCCCCAAGAACACAGTGGCCTCCATCATTCTTAAATGGAAGAAGACTCTTCCTAGAGCTGGCCGCCCTGCCAAACTGAGCAATCGGGGAGAAGGGCCTTGGTCAGGGAGGTGACCAAGAACCCGATGGTCACTCTGACAGAGCTCCAGAGTTCCTCTGCAGAGATGGGAGAACCATCTCTGCAGCACTCCACCAATCAGGCTTTTATGGTAGAGTGGCCAGACGGAAGCCACTCCTCAGTAAAAAGGCACATGACGGTCCACTTGGAGTTTACCAAAAGGCACCTAAAGGACTCAGACCATGAGAAACAAGATTCTCTGGTCTGAAGAAACCAAGATTGAACTCTTTGGCCTGAATTCCAAGCGTCACGTCTGGAGGAAACCTGGCACTATCCCTACAGTGAAGCATGGTGGTGGCAGCATCATGCTGTGGGGATGTTTTTCAGCGGCAGGGACTGGGAGACTAGTCAGGATCGAGGGAAAGATGAACGGAGCAAAGTACAGAGAGATCCTTGATGAAAATCTGCTCCAGAGTGCTCAGGACCTCAGACTGTGGCGAAGGTTCACCTTCCAACAGGACAACGACCCTAAGCACACATCCTAGAGAATGCAGGAGTGGCTTCAGGACCAGTCTCTGAATGTCCTTGAGTGGCCCAGCCAGAGCCCGGACTTGAACCCGATCTAACATCTCTGGAAAGACCTGAAAATAGCTGTACAGCAACGCTCCCCATCCAACCTGACAGAGCTTGAGAGGATCTGCAGAGAAGAATGGGAGAAACTCCCCAAATACAGGTGTGCCAAGCTTGTAGCGTCATACCCAAGAAGACTCCAGGCTGTAATCGCTGCCAAAGGTATTGTGTGTAGATTGAGGATTATTATTTTTCAAAATCCATTTTAGAATAAGCCTGTAACGTAACAAAATGTGTAAAGTCAAGGGGTCTGAATACTTTCCAAATGCACTGTATCTAACTATCGAATAACATTTTATTTGAAGTCCTAAACAATTGCCAATACTCTCAATCTGTCTAATCTATTTCTTAACGTGTAATGGTTATGGCTGCTCAATATCATTACAACTCTCAAACTACTACAGGCAGCTCTGACGTCTAGGACACCTCAAAGGGCAGCAGGACAAGGCTGATACTAATGGGTTGGCAATGATGGCAGATAACACAGTAAGTAGTAAAAAATTTATTGGCTTGAAACTAAGCGAATAGCTAGTTGACTCAATGTACATAGTAATTGTGCATCTGTCATTATCAAGCAAAAATACATGTTTAGTGTCCCTGGTTTGTTATTGTTTGACAATATGCAACACTAAGGTTACAAACTAGCTAGCAAATGTGCACTGTCCTGTTAGCTAACGTTAGCTAGCAAGCTAAACAACCTGACAGATTACAACTCACCCAAAACATCGGCAGATCTATGTTGGGCAATAAAGCAAGCGTCGTCGCCGTAGCACATCCCTTTCTTCAAGATACCCTTGCGAGAATCTTTCCCAAAACCGCAGCTTGCAGTTACCAGGCTGTAGTCACGGCTATCTGTTTGAGAGAGTCCGCCAATGACAGCTCTGGCAACAAGTCTACCGTACGAAAGTACGGAGAACATCACCTACACACCAGCTCCCACTAAAGTGCCAAGCTAGCGCGGATGTAACCACACAATCTTGACTTGCTAGCTTGCTACTGTGATGCTTGGACTAGTCAGCTAGATAGCCTGACAATAACATTAGCCACGCACAGACAAAGCCGCGCGCAACGCCCCCACACGAGACTTGTATTCTTTAGTCTGAAGAGTTCTTGCAAATTTAGTGCCAACAGTGCCGTAGTTCGACGAATATCACACATCCAGATCCCAAGAGATGTTCCAAGTTCGTTACAGCCACCGCGCCTGTAGAACAGCCCACATAACACACAAACCTGCAACAGCGCTGCTGGGAGATTGAGCCAGATGGATCTACTCCGTGGTTGTCTTGTGACTGCTGACGTCCATCTCATTACTTCTACTTCTTCTTCTTCTTCTTCTTCAGTGGGGTTTATCGGCAGTGTTGCATCCAACATTATGGTACATTACCGCCACCTACCGTACTGGAATGTGGGCCAGAGACAGGGAGAAACTAAATCCTACATTTTACATTTTAGTCATTTAGCAGACGCTCTTATACAGAGCGACTTACAGTTAGTGAGTGCATACATTTTTCATACTGGCCCCCCGTGGGAATCGAACCCACAACCCTGGCGTTGCAAGCGCCACGCTCTACCAACTGAGCTACAGGAGTCCTTATCCTACCTGCCAACCCTGTTTCTCTTAAAAAAGATAACAAAATATTTAAGACTATATCTAATGACGTTCTGCTCAATATACTCTTTAAACTAATTTCCCGTATCCCCTTCTCCCTCATACTAAATCTCATCGTCTCTATTTCCCTCTGATACTGCCCACACTGTAGCAATACATGCTCCACAGTCTCTATTTCATGACAATAATCACACTTTCCTAATGGATGCTTTCCTATCATTTTAATGTCTTATTCAACTGGCTGTGTCTCACCCTTAATCTTATTCAACATTTTCCATAGGCACAAAACGTTTATTTCTCTTAAATTTTGGGCACAAATTTGTTTACATCCCTGTTAGTGAGCATTTCTCCTTTGCCAAAATAATCCATCCACCTGACAGGTGTGGCATGTCAAGAAGCTGATTAAACAGCATGATCATTACACAGGTGCACTTTGTGCTGGGGACAATAAAAGGCCACTATAAAATGTGCAGTTTTGTGACACAACACAATGCCACAGATGTCTCAAGTTTTGAGGGAGCGTGCAATCAGCATACTGACTGCAGAAATGTCCACCAGAGATGTTGCTAGTGAATTTAATGTTCATTTCGCTACCAAAAGCCGCCTCCAATGTCGTTTTAGAGAATTTGTCAGTACGTCCAACCAGCCTCACAACCGCAGACCACGTGTAACCTTGCCAGTCCAGGACCTTCACATCCGGCTTCTTCATTTGCAGGATTGTCTAAGACCAGCCACCAGGACAGCTGATGAAACTGTGGGTTTGCAGAACCAAAGAACTTCTGCACAAACAGTCAGAAACCCTCTCAGGGAAGCTCATCTGCGTGCTCGTCGTCCTCACCACGGTCTTGACCTGACTGCAGTTTGGTGTCGTAACTGACTTCAGTGGGAAAATGCTCACCTTCGTTGGCCACTGGCATGCTGGAGAAGTGTGCTCTTCACAGATGAATCCCAGTTTCAACTGTACCAGGCAGATGGCAGACATTGTTTATGGCGTCATGTGGGCGAGCGGTTTGCTGATGTCAACGTTGTGAACAGAGTGCCCCATGGTGGGGTTATGGTATGGGCAGGCATAAGCTATGGACACAATTGCATTTTATTGATGGCAATTTGAATGCACAGAGATACCGTGATGAGATCCTGAGGCCCATTGTCGTGCCATTCATCCGCCGCCATCACCTCATGTTTCAGCATGATAATGCATGGCCCCATGTCGCAAGGATCTGGAAGCTGAAAATGTCCCAGTTCTTCTATGGCCTGCATACTCACCAGACATGTCACCCATTGAGCATGTTTGGGATGCTCTGGATCAACGTGTACGACCGCATGTTCCAGTTCCTGACAATATCCAGCAACTTCGCACAGCCAAGGTATCTGTGACCAACAGATGCATATCTGTATTCCCAGTCATGTGAAATCAATAGATTTGGGCCTAATTTATTTATTTCAATTGACTGATTTCCTTATATGAACTGTAACTCAGTAAAATCTTTGAAATTGTTGCATGTCGCTTTTATATTTTTGTTCAGTGTACAAAGGAAAATGATGCGTTTGAAGGAGCTCAGGTGAGGCCAAATTCAGCACTACTGAGTGGACAGCGGCGTGGAAAGGGAGACTGTACGTGCAGCCACGTAGAAATAAATTGTTTAAACCATGACAGAGAGGTGGTGTTCGTTTCATTTGGAAGCTTTTATTTTCATATTTATCACTGTAAAACATATTTACCAATGCATTTTAAACAAATAGGAGAATGGTTAAATTAGCATTATTTAGAGTTTGACTTTTGTTGCATTCAGGGGAGCTGAGCCCCCCCGACTCCCCCGTAATTCGCACCCTGCTTATCTTTCATATCAGCAAGAAATAATACAAAATAAAGGTTACATTACACAGCCATAGTTCCATGTCACAGCGCTTATTTATAGAAAACGGACGGAAGACAAAGTTGACTACCTGTGCTAATTAGCCATTTGCGTCAGTGAACACCTGTGTGTAAATGGAAGACTGACACCCCAAACGTGCTGACACCGAAAAATACGGTCAGCTCCAACTGTTAAAACAGTGGTACAGTAAGTGTATATTTTGAAATGATTGTGATGTGATGAAGGCTTTATGTTTCTAGAACCGTCGGGCAACAGAATCGATTTCACATTTAGATGTAGTATTTGGCTGTTTTGGCTGCCAGAACAATTCCCCTCTAAACAGAACATGTAAGGTCCTTGGACTATAAGGCGTATTGTAAGGCTGCTTTAGTCCATAAGTGTCTTTCACATCACGTAGTAGCTAGTACACAATATATGGCAGTAATTAATTCAAGGTTGAGCTTACCTTGTAATCCTCAAATAATTGGTGAAAGAGCATGATGCTAAGAAATCAAATTCAAATGCCAATTTCCCCCTAAAAGTTTATTAGAAAGATTTAGTCAACATTACAAGAACGCTTTATTTCTTAATTTAATTCAGCACAAGACTTGTTCTAAAAATGGTGATGATGCAGGTGCAGAGTGAGGATTCAATGTCATATGATAAAGAAAGTTATACAGAAATAAACAACTAAGTGTCTTGTGATATTTCCATAGTTGTTTAAGAACCATTAATTGCATTATTGACATTGACAGTGAGAAACAGGTGGTGACAGAAATTGATGAAACATGAAATGAAGAAATTGGGAAAACAACTCTGCACAGCTTCAAACAAGGCATTTCTGTGCATTATCAGCCATATTGTTACATTGTTCCTGGTTGAACAGTCATATGTGGCAAAGACTAGTTGCAATGGAGTGCAAAACACCTGAGGTTTTCATGGTGACATATCCATTTACCCTTGTGGACAAAACAACAAAACATTTTGCTTTCATCAGGTTGGAGTGGATATCTTTTCAGTATTGGCAGCAAAGGGCAACCAACCCTTCAGATGCAAAAAAACAAAAGCAGAACGGGGAGCAGGACATAATTCCACTCATGCCACCTTATTTCTTGCCTTGCTTGGTGACCATGTTCCGTGGGGGTGTGACTGGACGGCTACCATTTGGCTTCTTCTTCTCAGCTGGCTTCAAAATCTACAAGAATACAAATAATCCAACCTTAAGATGTTTTGCCCACTGCAATGGTCTTTACATCGTACAGTTTGACATAATGACGAGATTGGTTATAGCGTTAAGACCTGCATACACTTGCACTAATACAATCACTGACACATTTACATCCCTGCGATAAGACCGTACATTCATGATGAAATACTCACCTGAAAAGAGCACATGAGGGTCTCATCCACACTCATCATGGCACCAGCATTGTCAAACTCCCCGCAGTAGTTGGGTGCTGAGAATAAAGTCACAAGCTGTCGCTTGGCGAAGAACTCATAGCCGTCCTCAACAACCTGCCGAAAAAACAACATTGATTATAGTTGGGTTAAAAATAAAAACAATGCATTAAACTCCAGAGAGTACAGTACTGATCTGAACACTTTACTGAATGTAAGGAGACATACCTGATGGGCGCGACAGATCAGATCCAAGTCATGTTTGTGCAGGAACTTTGCCACCACTTCTGAGCCAAAAGTGAATGAGACGCCCCTGTCATTCTCTCCCCAGCCGAGGACATCCTTGTCTGGATCTGACCAGAGCAGATCACACAGGAGGCCCTGGTCGGGGACGTCGGTGGGCCGCATGACGCGCCTGATCTGCTCCATGGACTGGAGGTCTGGTGACAACCCTGAGAGACACAGAAGGAGATGAACACCAGGAATAAGATTAATTCCAGTAAGAACTTGTGGGTAAATGGGCAGGAGACAATTGAAATAAAATAACATTTCTCAATATCACAGCATTGTCTTAGTGTGTCCTAAAACAGGACCACTTCTCTTCATGTTTTAGGACTACTAAAACGCAACCTACCTCCATGGCAACAGAAGATCTTCTCATCAACAATGGCAGCAATAGGGAGGCAGTTAAAGCAATCTGTAAATGTTTTCCAGAGCTTGATGTTGTACCTTCTTTTACCTAGAAGAAAAATAATAACATATTTTAGGATTATAGTAAGCTAGGCAATGCATATGACAGGAACTTATAACAAAATGCAATCTATGTAGATACAAAGGCTGTATTCTGTCAGAGAGTGCAGGGTTATGATTATTACAGCCACCACATATCACTCACACTCATCATAGAATCCATATATTCTGTTGATGGAGGCACACTCATGGTTTCCTCTCAGCAGGAAGAAGTTCTCTGGGTATTTGATTTTGTAGGCCAGAAGCAGACAGATGGTCTCCAGAGACTGCTTCCCTCTGTCCACATAGTCTCCCAGAAATAGGTAGTTGCTCTCAGGAGGGAAGCCCCCATACTCAAACAGCCTCAATAAGTCGTAATATTGCCCATGGATGTCACCTGCAGAAGGCAAATGATTTCAACTTCAAGTTCTACACATCCCTCACTGGGGTATTAGACACTTCATGTAACAGTTATTTTCACCAAATAGTGATGGTTACTCACCACAGATCTTGAGGGGGGCTTCAAGTTCAAGAAGGATAGGTTGGCTGAGAAAGATCTCCCTGGACTTGAGGCACAATCCTCGGATCTCATTCTCCTGCAGCTGCACGTTCTTACCAGGCTTTGCTCCCCTGACTAAAAATGAAACAATCCTGATGAATCTACAAGCAAAGATACAGTATCTACCTAGTTTGCCATCATACTTATTGCCATGCTGTCTGGATAGGGGTGTGAGTGCTGACCATCATATCAGTTACTCATGTTATTGACTTAATCTTTCACTGACTGACTGGGGCAGCTTGTAGTTGACTGAGACAGTGCCCTGGATCATGTAGCTAAAGTAAAGTTAGTTACCTAGCTAGCTAACTACTTTCACTGAACATTTCGAAATGTGACGACCGGGACAGATGTCACGTTAACATTAGCTAGTTAGCTATGGGCAACAACAGCATGAACTAATGTTAGCTGGTTAGCTAGTTACTAGCTAACGTTAGCTTAGCTAGCTACCGATAGCCTGAGCCAACCTGCGTCAACAACAAGCGTTAGCTCGCTAAGGCTTGCCACCAGTCATCTAACAAAGTAAACAGATAATATTATTGCATAAATAACGTACGATTGATGTAGACTCTTCCCTTACCTTCTAAAAGACGCTGGATGATACTGTCTATGTTGAGTTTGTCAACATCCGCCATGGCGACGAAGAAAAAAATGTCTGAGTGAGCTGCAAATCTAGTACTGTACTGGTTAGCTAACGCTGGTGGCTACGATTGGCTAGCTTCGCTAAATTGCTGGTTCAGAGAACGAAAACGTGTAGAAATGACACCCTGTTATTTGGTTATCATACAACGTTATATTATACCTAGCTAACTACTTCAACATCTTAGTGTTGTACAAAACAACACCTAATATTAGCCGTCTACCGGGACAAAATAAGCGTTAGCCTCTCTGTTAGCCGTTAGCGATGCCCTCTGATCTAGCCACACCCACCTTGCTACTTCAAAGGAATCTGCCCGAACAACCTTCCGGGTGGATTTGATGGCTGCTACCGTCTACTCTGCTGGCCTAGAATATACTACCCTCCTAGCTGTGACACACCGTGGCATCTGTGCATGGCTGCTGCCATAGTGCCAGCCTCCTCCCAACATCTTTCAGCCTCCAGTAGAACTTGATTGTAAATGACAATTTAATTACTGTGATTTTCCTCTTCCCCAGAAAAACTGATTATTTTACTAATAGCCAAGCTTAGATGTACGATAGGGGAGCAGGCAAGTCTGGCAACAATACCAATAGGAATTTCTGACACCTCATAAATTGTAATTGACCATTCGTTTTTTTTGTTGCAATATTTGTATTGATTGATTTTGAAGGTTTACAAGTGCACATCCTTGTTCACAAGACAAAACATTAAAGTGGAATTTGTGAACAAGATTACAAATACAAACTGTTGTGAACCTAGACTCTAGACGATTTTAGAATGTGTACCAGCTGGGGCTGGTAAACATATAGGACCCCTTTAGTTCAATTGATCTGATAGCTTTCCCAAATGGACAGATCATACTTAGTTACAGTTGGATCTATATCCTGTATGAAAATTGATTCTATATGATTAACCTGAAAATCCTTTATTTACAAGATGACCATGCACATCTCAAACATTCCCAGGTAGCTTTGATGCACAGGGGAGACGTGTAAAAGCAGAGACGCAGGGACAGTTAGCAAGAGGTGGATTTATTCCTGGTCCTTCTCTTCCCCATGTGTGATGATGTAGAACAGATTCTTGTAGTCCAAGTGTCCAGCCACATCTGGATGGAAGGCGGTGAACATCTGCTCCATCTGAGGGGATGGATCACAAAGCCTGTTTGAGAAGATGATGAAGGTGTTTTTGCTTAGTATGTAACAAAATATCAGTGATGGTGGTTCTAACCTCTTCGCGGGAGAACCTGTCAGCCTGGGTCGTTAACATCTCTGTTACACTGTGAAGAGAAGTTGTAGTTATTAGGAGTCTACATATGTAGGATCTTAATTTGATTACTCTTTTGTTGCTGAGAATTTTCTTGCACAGCAGGAAATGCAAACGTTTAGTGTATTTGAGGTTTAAAAAGGCTTCTAAAGTTTGTAATTTCCACTTTGACATTTTAGACTTAATTTGCCCTAACAAAAAATAAATCAACCCCTACAAAAATGTCCATTAATTATAATCCACATAATAATTAATGTTTCTTGACTCCTGAACAGCTAATCATGGCTACTGGGACTGTTTGCATTGTCCCCCCACCCCACCCCAACCCCCTCTTTTACGCTGCTATTCTGTTTATTATTTATGCATGGTCACTTTAACTCTACCCACATGTACATATTACCTCGACTAACCGGTGCCCCCGCACATTGACTCTGTACCGGTACTCCCTGTATATAACCTCCCTACTGTTATTTTATTGCTGCTTTTTTTCTCTTTCTTTTCTTAAATTGCATTGTTGGTTATGGGCTTGTAAGTAAGCATTTCACTGCAATGTCTACACCTCTGGGTCTGCGCCTAAAGGATGACAGACAGACAGACCCATGCATCATCTCAGTTTGACAGATGGGCCAAAGCCAGGATCTGCTGCCAGCATGAAGCCAGATATAGTATAATAATATTATGCCATTTAGCAGACGCTTTTATCCAAAGCAACTTACAGTCATGTGTGCATACATTTTTACATATGGGTGGTCCCGGGGATCGAACCCACTACCCTGGGGTTACAAGCGCCATGCTCTACCAATTGAGCTACAGAGGACCACGCTATGCTAAACCAGCTATTTATCTCTGGCTATAAGCACCTTTTCAATCAGTCACATGAGCAGTGAAGCCTTTGTATGACATCTATGTTGGTATATCAGCATTGTAATGGTTGACCATTCTCACATACTTACATTCAATATTCCCATTTATATCCTGTATATCCCACTTTCTTAATTTCATGAATTTATCTTGTACAAAATTATTTTTTGTGTGTGTACACTCCCTCTGGATCCATCCTTTCCCTTTCCTCACCTTTTAGCTTCTCTCCAAACATAGTCAGTAAGACTGAAATTAATGGGTCCAGGCGCCTCCTTTAACATCTCATAAATTTTCATTAAGGATGACAAAGTTAACATGACACATCCACCATACAAGAGCAGTGACCACAGGGGTACTATAGAGCCTTTAACCTACCCAAAGCTGCAAATGTGTCTCTCAGGTCATTATTGTCAATGAAACCATCTCTGTTTTGGTCCATGATAGTGAAAGCCTGTTGAGGGTTGACAGGGTGAGTAGGTGTACATGTATTATCAGAGCATATTTGCATACTCCTGTTATGTAAGAAATTCTGAGCTCTGATAGGTCGTCTCTGAATATATTGAACATTTTGACCAAGACCCGCACCCAACAGCAAGACTCACCAATCTCACCGGAGAAAGCATTAGAGCGAGCAAAACAGCGCACCTCTGTCTTGGTATGTGTAGGCCATGTATCTGATGCGGTCTGGCCAAAAAGAGTATGGCATGTCATATTATTTTTGGTCAGACGGCATCAGATACATGGGCTACAGATACTAAGACAGAGGGGCGCTGTTTGCCTCACTCAGATGCTTTCTCTGGTGAAATACAGTTGAAGTCGGAAGTTTACATACACCTTAGCCAAATACATTTAAACTCAGTTTTCACAATTCCTGATATTTAATTCTAGTAAAAATTCCCTGTCTTAGGTCAGTTAGGATCCCCACTTTTTTTTCAGAATGTGAAATGTCAGAATAATAGTAGAGAGAATTATTTATTTCAGCTTTTATTTATTTCATCACATTCCCAGTGGGTCAGATGTTTACATACACTCAATTAGTATTTGGTAGCATTGCCTTTAAATTGTTTAACTTGGGTCAAACATTTCGGGTAGCCTTCCACAAGCTTCCCACAATAAGTTGGGTGAATTTTGGCCCATTCCTCCTGACAGAGCTTGTGTAACTGAGTCAGGTTTGTAGGCCTCCTTGCTCGCACACGCTTTTTCAGTTCTGCCCACACATTTTCTATAGGATTGAGGTCAGGGCTTTGTGATGGCCACTCCAATACCTTGACTTTGTTGTCCTTAAGCCATTTTGCCACAACTTTGGAAGTATGCTTGGGGTCATTGTCCATTTGGAAGACCCATTTGTGACCAAGCTTTAACTTCCTGACTGATGTCTTGAGATGTTGCTTCAATATATCCACATAATTTTCCTTCCTCATGATGCCATCTATTTTGTGAAGTGCACCAGTCCCTCCTGCACCAAGGCACCCCCACAGCATGATGCTGCCACCCCTGTGCTTCACGGTTGGGATGGTGTTCTTCGGCTTGCAAGCAACCCCCTTTTTCCTCCAAACGTAACGATGGTCATTATGGTTCTATTTTTGTTTCATCAGACCAGAGGACATTTCTCCAAAAAGTACGATCTTTGTCCCCATGTGCAGTTGCAAACCGTAGTCTGTCTTTTTAATGGCGGTTTTGGAGCAGTGGTTTTTTCCTTGCTGAGCGGCCTTTCAGGTTATGTTGATATAGGACTTGTTTTTACTGTAGATACTTTTGTACTTGTTCCCTCCAGCATCTTCACTAGGTCCTTTGCTGTTGTTCTGGGATTGATTTGCACTTTTCGCACCAAAGTATGTTAATCTCTAGGAGACAGAACGCGTCTCCTACCTGAGCGGTATGATGGCTGCGTGGTCCCATGGTGTTTATACTTGTGTACTATTGTTTGTACAGATGAACGTGGTACCTTCAGGCGTTTGGAAATTGCTCCCAAGGATGAACCAGACTTGTGGAGGTCTACAATTTTTCTTCTGAGGTCTTGTCTGATTTCTTTTGATTTTCTCATGATATTAAGCAAAGAGGCACTGAGTTTGAAGGTAGGCCTTGAAATACATCCACAGGTCCACCTCCAATTGACTCAAATGATGTCAATTAGCCTACCAGAAGCTTCTAAAGCCATGACATCATTTTCTGGAATTTTCCAAGCTGTTTAAAGGCACAGTCAATTTAGTGTATGTAAACTTCTGACCCACTGGAATTGTGATACAGTGAAATAATATGTCTGTAAACAATTGTTGGAAAATTACTTGTGTCATGCACAAAGTAGATGTCCTAACCGACTTGCCAAAACTATACTTCGTTAACAAGAAATGTGTGGAGTGGTTGAAAAACGAGTTTTAATGACTCCAACCTAAGTGTATGTAAACTTCCGACTTCAACTGTAGATTCAGCCACTTGCGAATTGAAGGAAAATTATGAAACACGGATAGACACAAATGAGAAATCATTTTTTTGGGGGAGCCTGGCTTCCCATTTGAACAGGGAAATGTACCAAGCCTAAGCTGAAGCATTTAATAAGTTGAACCATCATATTTATATAGAAAAAATTCACCTTGCGTTGATTAAGGTTCAAAATGTTATGGCCCTCCTAAACTGGGTCTGTGCCCCACCTTGGCCACCCCATTCAAAATGTTCCGGACACACCACTGTGTACTGCATGTGTCTATGGTTGTGTTACTTGGCAAAATCAATGGAAAATAAATGTAACTAGCTTCAGAGAAGCAATTTATCAAGTTGGTCTACTTACTTCTTTGAACTCCTGGATCTGGGCCTGTTCAAACATGGAGAACACATTGGAGTTGGCTCCCTCTGCTCTCTTCTTTGCTTTCTTGGGGGCCTGGATTTTACAAACACACATCAATTGGTACCATGATCACCTGAGATTGATGATTTATTATTGGCTTTTTCACATATAATGAGATCATGCCAGCAAACTAAATATCTGACTGGGGTTACTATAACCTACTTTGCACACTAGACAAGATTGATGGTGTAGCGCACATTTCATAATGAAGACCTCAAATACTTATTATTTTGCAATTAAATTATTTCCATAGCCCTCTCCTCTCTGGGAGTCTATAATTAGCATGGTGAGGGAGTGGTCCTCCCGTACTCAGAGCCCCTGGATCATATGAGGTATTACACACTGGGGCCTAGGCTTTGACAGGGTGGTGCACTGATCCACATTTGAGTGGAGAAATCCCATGAAGGCAGGGATTACGCCAAGCTATTTACACGACTGCCATGGAACCGTGAAAACAGAGCATGGGAAAGCAATCTGATGACATTACAGTGCCAGGATTGGCAGGCCTCTCTCGACAGCTGATGTCTAACGGGTGCTGTGGATTAGCCCCACAAACAGTTGTCCTTCACAGTTGAAGGTCATTGTGCCAATAGGTTTACTCATCTCAAGATTGTCTGCTTTGAGTGGAGTTGAGTTGCGTTGATGATGAGTTGAGTTGATGATTATTTGATCCAGGATGGGTTGAGATGAGGATTAACACAATCGTAAACCCATAGAAAAGGTTTGCACCTCATTGTTGCTCCTCAATAAATATATGCCTTACATCTTATCAGAAAACTATCTGATCTTTGAGGTCCCTGGTCCCATCTCTATTCCCATCTCTACTCCTTGCTCCAATCCTCAGTTGTCCTCACCCCCAAATCTTCACAGAAGGTTTGCAAAATCTATTCATTCAAAGACTCTTAAAATAGGTATTTCCTCTGCCTTTAAGGTCAGCATCCCTGAGTCACCTCTTCACTGTTGATGTTGAGACTGGTGTTTTGCGGGTACTATTTAATGAAACTGCCAGTTGAGGATCTGTGAGGCGTCTGTTTCTCAAACTAGACACTCTAATGTATTTGTCCTCTTGCTCAGTTGTGCACTGGGGCCTCCCACTCCTCTTTCTATTCTGGTTAGAGCCAGTTTGCGCTGTTCTGTGAAGGCAGTAGTACACAACGTTGTACGAGATCTTCAGTTTCTTGGCAATTTCTCGCATGGAATAGCCTTCATTTCTCAGAACAAGAATAGACTGACGAGTTTCAGAAGAAAGTTATTTGTTTCTGGCCATTTTGATCCTTTAATCGAACCCACAATTGCTGATGCTCCAGATACTCAACTAGTCTCAAGAAGGCCAGTTTTATTGCTTCTTTAATCAGCACAACAGTTTTCAGTTGTGCTAACATAATTGCAAAAGGGTTTCCTAATGATCAATTAGCCTTTTAAAATGATAAACTTGGATTAGCAAACACAACGTGCCATTGGAACACAGGACTGATGGTTGCTGATAATGGGCCTCTGTACGCCTATGTAAGGGCGGCAGGTAGCTTAGTGGTTAAGAGCGTTGTGCCAGTAACCGAAAGGTTGCTGGTTCTAATCCCCGAGCCGACTAGGTGAAAGATCTGTCTATGTGCCCTCGAGCAAGGCACTTAACCTTAATTGCTCCTGTAAGTCGCTCTGGATAACAGCGTCTGCTAAATGACTAAAATGTAAAAATGTAAATGTAGATATTCCAAAAAAATATCTGCAGTTTCCAGCTACAATAGCCATTTACAACAGTTACACTGTATTTCTGATCAATTTGATGTTCTTTTAATGGACAAAAAAATGCTTTTCTTTCGAAAACAAGGACATTTCTAAGTGACCCCAAACTTCTGAATGGTAGTGTATGATATATTAGAAGGATTAAGTCCAAGGGGCTCACTGTTTGCCCAATGTCAGAAAGCCAAGTCATCTTCCTCAGTAACTGCAGATCTTTAAAGCAGGCAGCAGAGCATGATGTGCCCTTTCTACCCATAGTGATTTTCGACTGAGGGTTGCAGGTATTTGTTAACATTTACAAGACCAATAACTGGATAATGTTACACTGAAGTGGGCACCTCTCATTGAACATGAGAGCATACTGTCCTTATTTTGCCCTGAAAACACAGTTACCTGCAGCATTTATGTTTCACCATACTCCATAACAGAATAAGATACTGCTATTTCATCATGTAACATTTAACACATCAGGCTCTCCCCAGGAAGTAATGTGACATTCTCAGTGGCATTACTGGGATGTTTTCAAGTCATTCTCTGTAAGCTTGTTAGTTGCCTTCACCCTTCTCTGTGGTCCAAGTCGTCTCAGCCCTTTCAGAGTGGATGGATGGCCCACATTGTGGCTGTTGATTAGCATGCCTTATACTGTAAAGGCTTTCTCATAACAATGGATGATGGCAATGGAGATAACTTTAAAACACAATACTTGGTTGCCTGTGCCTTGGCTTTGAAAACTATTTACCCCTGTTGTCCAGTAGGCTGTGCTAGCAGCACATTTTTCCAATGTATCAAACCAAATTGATCTTGGCTCTGAAAATGAGCCACTGATACTGATACTGATACTGATACTGATACTGATACTGATACTGATACTGATACTGATACTGATACTGATACTGATACTGCACGTTTTGTAATACACCTGAATGTTAAAGTTTTGCTGGTTCTTCTTCTATTTGATCATCTCTTTCTACTCGACCTACTGCATTTGATACGCATGTAATAGAAGTGGACATAACCTGTATCTATTCATGTACCTGTCAATATTGGTTGTTCATTCACTGCACATGGACAAAAGCTCAAAACTTTATCAAATATGTGAGATTACTCACTCAGGTGATTGATCGATATGCTTGACAATGAAATCTGCAAGCGCCGAATTGTTCAGTCAACCTTGGATGACAACATATTTACATAAAACACACAGCCCGATGGGTTTATTGTGGTAACAACCCTGGCATGAAATTGTCTTCCATATCAACTCTAATTTGAATGTTAAATTTCCAGATAAATCACAGCTAACTAAGATGTTATTATTTTCATATGAGGCTTGCATCTCATTGCCACCCTCGAGCCACCAATAAAATGCAATAATACTGAAACTTTTAATAAGCATCCTTCAGAATTCCCCCCTAGGTGATTTTTGTCTGGCATGAGAATATGAAATTCCTCCCTTACATATGGTTCAGATTGTAATAAACTTTAAGTTGCTAAAGAACAACAGTATATGCATATTATTTCCCTTTACAGACGTTTTAGACGGGATGTAATGTATGATGTAATAAACACATAAACAGCATTATGATGCATATCACAGTGACCTGAGTTAATGACCTATATGTGTGATTTCACATGACTCCAGATAATCATGTATGTACAAGTATTACCTATTTTCTTCTTAAAGATTTGGTAATTAAATCAAAGGATGTGTTTAATGGTAACATAGGCCTACAGGTGTAAACCTTTGTTTGGTCAGAATATATAATCTGTGCACTACTGTACCCTAAGAACGTGTACATCCACCAGGGGGAGCAGACAACACTAAAACGGGTCTTGTTCAAACCCAGCTTTGCTCTCACAACTGAAAGGTATGTTTTTAATAGTTGAGGGAAATTATTTGTTGAAAGTGCAGAGTTGGTATAACAACCACCTCCACCATCACCACTACAAAATATTGAATGCTAGTCTATGGTGTACAGAGAGTCAATGTATGATGGGAAGAAAACATTATTGTATATTATGGAATATGTCTGCAGCCTCCACTGGTCTTACAAACCCCTTCATGTAATCAGAGGCAGGTTTTCCAGAGTAGTAGTGATGGACATGAATGCCTGCGTAGTATATCACCTTTGTATTTGTTGTACATGTGTCTACCTGTGTTCTTCAAAAGCAAGCTACCACTGAAAAACAGTATATCAATATGATATTCCTTAGATATGAGTCCTCTGATTCAGAGGGGTTGGGTTAAATACGGAAGACACATTTGGGTTGAATGCATTCAGTTGTACAACTGACTAGATATACCCTTTCCCTTCCCTTCCCTTTATAGCCTCCAGATGTGATGAAACAGAAATACACACATTTGTAACTCCTCAGATATCATATACGTACTGTTTTAATATCATAATCTTTCATTATCTAATCAAAATGAAGTTCCAGAATCCAGTAATTGACCGTATAAACATGTTGTTTTACCCCTAAGGGCACTGCTTGGACTCTAGAGCATTTGTCAATTTGTCTAATATGCTTTATTTTAAGTAGGCTACTCAGTGCCTCCCATATGCCTTTGTTTTTACAGATATCATATCATCAACTACCAGTCTGTATCCCAGATATACAATATCTAGATTTTATCTATGCCTGCATACCCACTTTTTCTGAGACCCAGTTAACCCACCGTATACCAGCCACTGTTCAATTTCAGAGATCAAAGCTAGATCCAATTGCTAGATTGATCAATTCATTTTCACACATGAACTAAGTTTTCAAATATGTTTCGTATATTTTTTATGGAACTTTGAAATATTTAAAGAATCAGTAACTAGGCATGTGTGGGTATCATTTTGCAAAGTTTAGACAGTGAAAGGTTTAAGAAGTTATTTCAAATTAGTTTCAAGTTTTTTGAGTCATATGTACAGGATACACATGGTATACAGTCGTGGTCAAAAGTTTTGAGAATTACACAAGTATTGGTCTTCGCAAAGTTCGCTGCTTCAGTGTTATGAGATATTTTTGTCAGATGTTACTATGGTATACTGAAGTATAATTACAAGCATTCCATAAGTGTCAAAGGCTTTTATTGACAGTTACATTAAGTTTATGCAAAGAGTCAATATTTGCAGTGTTGACCCTTCTTTTTCAAGACCTCTGCAATCCGCCCTGGCATTCTGTCAATTAACTTCTGGGCCACATCCTGACTGATGGCAGCCCATTCTTGCATAATCAATGCTTGGAGTTTGTCAGAATTTGTGGGGTTTTGTTTGTCCACCCGCCTCTTGAGGATCGACCACAAGTTCTCAATGGGATTAAGGTCTGGGGAGTTTCCTGACCATGGACCCAAAATGTCGATGTTTTGTTCCCCGAGCCACTTAGTTATCACTTTTGCCTTATGGCAAGGTGCTCCATCATGCTGGAAAAGGCATTGGTCGTCACCAAACTGTTCTTGGATGGTTGGGAGAAGTTGCTCTCGGAGGATGTGTTGGTACCATTCTTTATGTGTTCTTAGGCAAAATTGTGAGTGAGCCCACTCCCTTGGCTGAGAAGCAGCCCCACACATGAATGGTCTCAGGATGCTTTACTGTTGGCATGACACAGGACTGATGGTAGCGCTCACCTTGTCTTCTCCGGACAAGGTGTTTTCCGGATGCCCCAAACAATCGGAAAGGGGATTCATCAGAGAAAATGACTTTACCCCAGTCCTCAGCAGTCCAATCCCTTTACCTTTTGCAGAATATCAGTCTGTCCCTGATGTTTTTCCTGGAGAGAAGTGGCTTCTTTGCTGCCCTTCTTGACACCAGGCCATCCTCCAAAAGTTTTCGCCTCACTGTGCGTGCAAATGCACTCACACCTGCCTGCTGCCGTTCCTGAGCAAGCTCTGCACTGGTGGTGCCCCGATCCCGCAGCTGAATCAACTTTAGGAGATGGTCCTGGCGCTTGCTGGACTTTCTTGGGCGCCCTGACGCCTTCTTCACAACAATTGAACCTCTCTCCTTGAAGTTCTTGATGATCCGATAAATGGTTGAGTTAGGCGCAATCTTACTAGTAGCAATATCCTTGCCTGTGAAGCCCTTTTTGTGCAAAGCAATGATGACATGTTTCCTTGCAGGTAACCATGGTTAACAGAGGAAGAACAATGATTTCAAGCACCACCCTCCTTTTAAAGCTTCCAGTCTGTTATTCTAACTCAATCAGAATGACAGAGTGATCTCCAGCCTTGTCCTCATCAACACTCAATCACTGACATGATGGCAGCTGGTCCTTTTGTGGCAGGGCTGAAATGAAGTGGAAATGTTTTTGGGGGAGTAAGTTCATTTTCATGGGACTTTGCAATTAATTGCAATTCATCTGATCACTCTTCATGACATTCTGGAGTATATGCAAATTGCCATCATCAAAACTGAGGCAGCAGACTTTGTGAAAATTTGTATTTGTGTCATTCTCAAAACTTTTGACTATGACTGTATACTGTCCAACGAAATGCTTACTTGCAGGTTCCTTCTCGACAATGCAACAACAATAAGAAGAAAATATAAGAATTACAAACATAAAGTAAATGGCTCAGTAGAATATAATAGTACATTTTAGCATAAGTATAATACAGGAAGGCACAATTTATAGAACAATATTTACACATTTGTATTTATTAAAGATGCCCATTAAATCAAATCAAATCAAATCAAATTGTATTGGTCACATGCGCCGAATACAACAGGTGCAGACATTACAGTGAAATGCTTACTTACAGCCCTTAACCAACAGTGCATTTATTTTTAACAAAAAAAGTTAAAATAAAACAACAACAAAAAAAGTGTTGAGAAAAAAAAGAGCAGAAGTAAAATAAAATAACAGTAGGGAGGCTATATATACAGGGCAGCAGCTACTCTTCCTGGGGTCCAGCAACATTAAGGCAGTTATATTCAATTTAAAATATTACATGACATTACATTTCATAACACTTTTCACAACACATTAAGTGGGAAGTGGGGATTGGGGGTCAAGTATTTGAATTGTGCAGTACTAGCAATAGTAAATAAGAGTCTGGTAGCAGCAGTTGTGATGTGTGTAGCATGAATGTATGCATGTATGTAATTTGTGTGTGTGTGTGTGTGTGTGTGTGTGTGTGTGTGTGTGTGTGTGTGTGTGTGTGTGTGTGTGTGTGTGTGTGTGTGTGTGCATGTGCATGTGTGCTAAGGTTTTTACAGTATTACTATTTCACATTTTGAAATGGTTATGAATTAACATGATCACAGATTAAACTAGTTTTTATTCGTTCACCAGAGCAGGTGCATGCATTGTCAATGATCTGCGCCGATTTCTTCAGATGAGCAAAAATCCAAAGTGCAATGGATATATAGTCTATCCATCCATTCACTGTTATTTGTAGCCTAAGCTAATAGAGGGAGGGGTGTAAACATAAAAAGAGGTGTTCTGTGTATTTCACTATTTAGGCTACTATTATTTAGGACTCAAGATATGGACGCAACTGTTTTCTTCATTTTATACCATGGTAGACGGATTTCCATAAGCACAATATGCATAGATTACATTTACATTTTAGTCATTTAGCAGACGCTCTTATCCAGACTGACTTACAGTTAGTGAGTGCATACATTACAATGTTGTTCTCCTTCCCTTTACCAGACGGTAGGCTATTGATCAACCCATTACGTCAGTATTGATAACATTGCCAAACCAAAATCAAGTGCAATTGTCCAGTAAACCGGGACTGCACAAATGCATTGCTATTCTTTTTATTTTGAAAACACTCGGGGTCCACCAGGATATCACTTATTTTTTTAACAAACATATTTGCGTTAGTTCAGTGGACTTTCATGTGTTCGTGACATTTTTTAAAAAGTAGAACGAGTAATCGTTAACGTTGTTTAACAAGGGAAATCCAGCCCACATATTTATTGCAGCCGCTGAAAAAAATCTCTTCAATATCCCCCAAGATGGCCGCCGATGTGGGATCGATGTTTCAATATTGGAAGAAATTTGATCTACGGCGGCTTCAGGTTAGTGTTATCCTTTACCTTTCTGGTTGCATGTGTTCATAGAACATTAAGTACTTTAAAATGATGGTAAATATGTTACTGTGAACGAATGGAGAAAGAAATCGTCGGTGGTGCATTGATAGTTATTAGAAATTGATCCTCTTCTGCCTTTGTTCAGTTCAATCATTGATCGGCGATAGAGCGACCATAGAGTAGCACAGGCGCTCTGTAGCCTCTGCTCTGCGTTCACGGCTGGGATCAGCACCACGGACACAGCCCTTATATTTTTATACGATTCGGTCTTTATAATGCTCATCAGTGGTGTAGATAGAGAACGGATTGAAACTTTTTATGCCCTCATGAATCTTGCTCGGAGGACGTAACTTTTTACCAGCTTAATGTTTTATTCCATTTGTGTCATGATGGTGCGTGGTTCCACGATCTCTTTAGCGACATTTGGTTCTATTTTATTTTCTGTGTATGATAAAAATAGGATCTTTCGTTTTTGCTTGTAAATCAACTTTGTTTGCCACAATTAGATTCAAAGTTTTTTTCTGTTCATCTGCAGAATAATCATCGCTTATTCAAGCCATAGGCTATAGACTACCGTTGGATAGCCTACTTGATTGACTGTTTGTTATTTCTCTTTTAGACAATAACCCAGTCAGAAATACTAGAAGCGTATTTATTATAGGCTTAGTCTACCAATAATGTTATCATGTAATCTATTTAGGCTATTTGTCATTCCGGTGTTACGCGTTAAAACGTGTGTAAAATAATGATAGTATGTTAGGCTATAGGCAATGATGTAGGCTAAATGCAAAGCGTGTTCAGACCTCTGAATGATGATTTCATAAAATAGACAGCTTATATTGACTTGGTTATCACAAAGTTGTCAATGATCCAGTCGGTTTAACAAACGTGTCTAGTAAATTGACAAATAGTTTTACAACCTATTAGGCTACTGACATGTATGATAGGCCTATAGCGTTTTTAATGAACCTGTTTCAATTGCATTTCTGTAAGACTTGACATCACTAAAAAGCCACAGTGTTGACGATGTAATTCGCCTATCTGAGCATCTCGGTACAGATGTTTTCAACCCGCTCCCCTCATCTCAAGCCGCATTGTGAGCACTAGGCTATTCGGGCAAGGACTGTTGTAATTGTATTCCTCGCTAATGTTTGTAAATCAGGCTCGGCCAGCACAAAAGCACTGTCTCTGCCGTATGATTGATGTTCTGTAACATGAGAAATGACAGATGCATGGCAAGCCAGGTCCCGCGGAGAAGCCTGCCGAAAAGAAATCTGATCTGTTCTGGGTTGTCTTGTGTGGCGGATTGTTATTGTGCCCCCCAATCGCTGGACTACTAATTTAATCAGGGATGCAAAGGGCGAGTTGAGCTATTATGTAGCTATAGGCTACGTCGAGATTCATTCACTTCTTTCCCCTTACAAAATAGCCTGCTTTTACATAATTCGTTTGCTGCAATCCTGGCATTAGTGGCCAATGCTTAGAATCAAATAGCCAACTGCTCATGAAATGACATTTTTTCAGGTTTGAGTAGAAAAATCAATTTGCACATTACTTTTTTTCTACCTGAATGGGGTCTGACACCTCAAAATAAAGTGTTTACCAACCAAAAATATCAAAATATCTATCTAGTCTATTATTTATTGTAGCGGAAGCCACTGATATTCTGTTTGACATAGTCATTCATGTTCATAATGTAACGTTGAAAATAATAACATGTCTAATTTACTGTTAACTGAATAATGCAATTTTACTCAAAAGAAACATCTTGAAAAATCCTAATATTGATGTCAGTCATATGTTGGAGTTTATATAGTAGGCTAAAGTGAACATTATAGAATCTATAGAAATGACTATAAAACCTATATCTACAGGGCCTTCAGGGCATACAGCCTGAATTCAAAATGGATTAAGTCGATTTTTTTTCTACACACAATACCCCATAATGACAAAGTGAAAACATGTTTTTAGAAATTTTAGCAAATTAATTGAAAATGAAATACTGAAATATATCATTTACATAAGTATTCACACTCCTGAGTCAATACATGTTAGAATCACCTTTAGCAGCAATCACAGCTGTTATTCTTTCTGGGTAAGTCTCTAAGAGCTTTGCACGCCTGGATTGTACAACATTTTCCCATTATTATTTTCAAAATTCTTCAAGGTCTGTCAAATTGGTTGTTGATCATTGCTGGACAACCATTTTCAAGTCTTGTCATAGATTTTCAAGCAGATTTAAGTCAAAACTGTAACTCAGCCACTCAGGAACATTCACTGTCTTCTTGGTAAGCAACTCCAGTGTAGATTTGGCCTTGTGTTTTAGGTTATTGTCCTGCTGAAAAGTGAATTCATCTCCCAGTGTCTGGTGGAAAGCAGACTGAACCAGGTTTTCCTCTCGGATTCTGCCTGTGGTTAGCGCCATTCAGTTTATTTTTTATCCTGAAAAACTCCCCAGTCCTTAACGATTACAAGAATACCCATAACATGATGCAGCCAGATATTATGCTTGAAAATATGGCGAGTGGTACTCAGTAGTGTGCTGTATTGGATTTGCCCCAAAGATAACACTTTGTATTCAGGCATATTCTTTATTGCTTTGTCAAATTTCTTGCAGTATTACTTTAGTGTGTTGTTGCAAATAGGATGCATTTTTAGGATTTTTTAAAATTATGTACAGGCTTCCTTCTTTTCACTCTGTCAGTTAGGTTAGTATTGTGGAGTAACAACGATGTGGTTGATCCATTCTCAGTTTTTATGGTGAAATCCCTGAGCAGTTTCCTTCCTCTCCGGGAAGGACGCCTGTATCTTTGTAGTGACTGGGTCTATTGATACACCATCCAAAGTGTAATTGATAACTTCACCATGCTCAAAGGGATATTCAGTGTCTGTTCTTTTCTTCTTCTTCATCTACCAATAGTTGCGAGACATTGGAAAACCTCCCTGGTCTTTGTGGTTTTTATTTTAAATTTTTTTTAGTAATTTAGCAGACGCTCTTATCCAGAGCGACTTACAGTTAGTGAGTGCATACATTTTCCATACTGGCCCCCCGTGGGAAACGAACCCACAACCCTTGCGTTGCAAGCGCCATGCTCTACCAACTGAGCTACAGGGGAATAACATGTGTTTGAAATTCACTGCTCGACTGAGGGACCTTACAGGTAGTTGTATGTGTGAGGTACAGAGATGAGGTAGTCATTCAAAAATCATGTTAAACACTATTATTACACACAGAGTGAGTCCATGCAACTTATTATGTGACTTGTTAAGTACATCTTTACTCCTGAACTTATTTAGGCTTTCCATAAGAAAGGGGTTGAATACTTATTGACTCAAGACATTTCAGCTTTTCATTTTTAATTAATTTGTCTGAACTAGATTTCTGTGGTAGAATAGTCTGAGATGAATGATTCACCCCAAACCTAACAAAAAGAGGACAGGGAAAGTGAGCATGGAGATGGAGTGACCTTGGTTCCCGCTAGCCGCAGGTCACACGGCCATTGCCGGGGTAATCATTCACACCAGCCAGATGGTATTTCCGTGGGCGACCATGGAAAGGACAGGTCAGGTGCTGTCCTGCCAGGTCCTGCCCGGCCCAAGCCAACTCTTTGCCAATAGCGAGAACGCCCAGGAATCAGGATATCATTCAGCCAGTAGGGAGCGTTCTCAGACCCAGGTGACAAGAAGGGGAGGTCAGACTACAAGAGGACACAGTTTACGAAGTTATGACATTGTTATTACATTGTAATAACATTGTACATTGTATTCACAATATAAAGCACACTTTAGCTATCCAAAATAGAATAGAGGAAATATCATGTATTTAGAAGATTATTTTTTAAAGTAATCAATCTTCATCAGGTACATTTTGAAGTGTAATGCAATGTGTTTTTTCAGAGTTCCAGGTAACCTTGTCCAAATGTACTCACCAACTATAGCTTCAACTCATTACTGTGCTCCCAGTTTATATAAAATACATTTGAGAATCCCTCTGTTGTCTTATAGTAATGGAACGCTGTGTTCATTTTAATGGTTTAAAAGCAATGCGCTTATTTTATGATATTTTCCAGACCGAAGTATCTCCATACTCTTCTCTCCATCATTCTCTGAGGCAGTGAGTTTAGATCAGGAACAACAGGCTTTGATTGTATACATTTAGCATGACTCAGGCGCTCTCGTGTCAGCTCTAATCCACAGACCGAGACAACAGTATTGCCAAACAGTGAAATTGCTTTGCAGCCTGTGAGCCTGGCTGCCGCTGCTACCAGCCTGCTCTCTCTGTGTGCTGTTTGCCAGCTGCTCCCGCCCCCCTAAACCCATCCCTGCAATCTCAAATTGGCTGTGAAAACAGGTCTCTGTTTCCCTTTCATTCATGCTTTAATAGATTTGTTTCTCGTTATTGTTTTTGTCACATAAGGCGCTACCATCATTTAATCATTTACCGGAAATGCCAGGTCTAGGGCACTGTAGGGTTGAGGGGTGGGTTAGGGTTTGTGTCCTGAGATATGACTGAGTGATCTATGAAGGAGGCGAGGGGGAAATAGCTCTAGAGGCAACCCAGGGAGGCAGCATGTATGGAGACAGAGCCCCAGTGTATGAAATAAGAAAATGCACACACAGACAGACACACTCATGCACACACATACACGCCTGTGTGTAGGCATGTGGACACGTACCTCCTCCATGGGGTACATATTAATCACATAAGGACAACCATACTCATACATGCACATGTAATGCAAACGTGCAGATTTTTTTATTGACTCACTCCCACATACAAACACATGCAGAGTCAGAGATGGATACTAAGCTATGACTCTGACCTCAAATTGCTACTCGAGTAAAGAGAAGATATGTCCATCCCTTTAGACCTGCAATCTCCTCTTTGACAGACCTTTCCAAAACAGCCTCAGTGGATTAAGCATGGTTTTTAAAAGCAGTGGGACATAAGCTGCAGCCTCATCACCACAGGTCTGTGTTGCATCCATGCCCTGCTAGATAAACATTCTTCAAACATGCTTTCACACCTCCTCATTGGGAGATATCGGAAGGGTTACGTCTGTCATGGTCTCATTTACCATAAGCCCCCTCTTATTCTTTGACAGTGAGAAGGACAGGAAATAAGAAAGGAGAGAGCTTTTACAGAACTAGCTGTGGTAAATTGAGTTGTGAAATCCAGGAGCCATAACTCGGGTATATAAAACGAAGGCAACATTAGAGAGAGAAGTGAAACAGACTTCAGCAAGCTATTTAACCTCTCTGTGTAGCATTAGTGGTAGAGACTTCAAAGCAGATGCTTCATCGTTTGGAGCGGAATTACAAATGGGTTTAGAGACAGCTACGGTGAGCATTCACACAGAAAGAGTAGACCTGTCATTAATGTCAGCTTAATCACTTTGACCTTCCTTCAAGCAGATTTCCATACCCATCCGCAGTCATTTTGCCTCATTCATGCCCCCGTTCGCAGGATAAGTACTGCGGTTTGATATGGGTGTGTGATGATGTCTTTGTAATGATGATGAGTTCTTGCTTTCACAAAACTTGTCGTAGGCTTTCTTCTTCGAACAGTGTGAGCAAATGTCTAACAAGGATATCAATTGAGATATTGTTATTAAGAAACATATTCGTTTTTGATAATCTGTTCATGACCCTCGGTATTCTTCTCAGGTGTCTCACCCTCCGCTTTAGCATTCAGCCTTATCTAAACGCCCTATCCAAAGCCTGCACCCCAATTTTTAAGCAGTAATCCCCCTTGGTAGTTGACAGTGCTTCTTCGCAAAAGGCATCAGCTTCTTCACAGTCCTGTTTTTTTATTCTGCTGCCCCTAGGCTGAAGCAATTGCTTTGCAGGACTAAATAACCAGCTTTAACAAAACTTCAGGGACACATTAGTCTGCAGGATGAAGGATCCATGGCAGCAGGCTCCTCTTCCATAGCAGTGTGCCAGGCAGGCAGGCGAGGGGAGGTGGAAGATTGGGTAGTGGCTCATCGGTATTGGGTATAAAGCTGTGTCCTCTCTCCCTGCTGACAGCCAGTCCCCTGCCCAGTGAGTCCATATTGAGCTGTGTATCTCTACAGCGGCCCCTCTTTATTTGTTTTGATTGTCTGACAGCACTGCAGACGTATTGAGCACCAGCCTTTCTTGTTCATTTTACTGAGCTTACATTGAATCCCCTCTATTCTCCTCCCTTTTCTCTATCTTTCTCGTACCTCTTCCACCCTTTCTCTGCTGTATTTGGCAGGGCTTCAGTGGCTGTAATTCATCCTTCTATTGTCCATTTTGTCCTTCAGGGATAAAAAATGAGACCATGGTTTTTGTGTGAGCGCTGGGCTTTGTATGGTGTATGATGTGTGGTGGTGATGCTGGCAGGCCTGTTATGTTGTACAGCGGAGGTGTGCGTAGTGTGAAGGGTGCTCCTGGGCCCCTACGCTCATGAGATCAATGCCTCCCTGCTCTTCTCAAGGGTCTCTATGGGGATCCCTGGCGCTCTTATGTGTCATTGCTCAAAGTGTTTACTAGAGAGGAGGAATACGGTGGACTCTATGCTGCACACCTTTCTAGGCCCCATTTGTCCTCATTTTAACAGAAGACGGAAGAGAAAATATGGCCCCTTTCTTTCAGTGTTTTTTTTAAAGAATCAAAACTACATTTGTTATTGCTAAGCAGATGTCCTCCGTTTTATCAAAATGATACAAAAGGTGTGTTACAGCAAAAACAGATGGGTCAGGCTTGTTATTTTAGCCAGTCCTGTCTTTGTGCAGCTGCTATCCCGCTCCAGTTAATTATTCTCTTATTCATCTTCAACAATGGGAGCAGGATAGAATAAATCTGACAAGAGTTCAGCTTTTACTGCGAAAGGTGCATACTGGGACCCGAAAGCGAGCGAATGACTTCAAGAGGAACAGTTTATCATTTTTAATGGAGAGGAACAGGAAGTTGAGACGTGAAGCGCTGCTCTGTGATTTATATGCCGCCTCACTCGGAAAAGAGAAAGCGAGTCTATCTCTCCATCCAGACCACTGTTTCCCTGCCGTCGCTACTGCTCTTGTCATATCTCTTCTTTGGTGATTTCTGCTTTTCTTCAACGCCATGAGGAAAATGCATTTGTCTTGTCTATGTACTTCCAGCTAAATAAACTTTATCTACTTCCCCAGAGTTAGATTAACTCGTGGATACCATTTGTATGTATCTGCGTCCAGTATGAAGGAAGTTAGAGGTAGTTTTGTGAGCTAATGCTAACTAGCTTTAGCGCAATGACTGGAATTCTCGGGAACAGCCGTAGACTTCCAGTCATTGCACTAACGCTAGTTAGCAATTGCTCTAATGCAAGTTAGCAACTTCCTTCAAACTGAATGCAGAGACCTACAATTGGTATCCATGAGTTCATCTTATTCTGGGGAAGTAGATAAAGGGCCTAATTGCCAAAATCCTGAACCATCCCTTTAATGTGGGAGGAGATATCTTTCTGCTATTCACCATACAAATTTAGACTAAACAATAGTGTCTTTTATTAATTTATTGGGTCCTTGATTGATGTCTTGCGCTGTCTATGAACATTGGGTCTTAAGTTATGCGCTTTAGTGGTTAAATGGAGACCTGTATGGCTTAGACTGATTGCCCCCTCACATTTGTTGACTGGCTACCCAAAGTCTTTGCTCCGACCAAATGCTGCGCCACACCTACGGACGTTAGTTTCTTCTCCTCAATGAGTCTGGATCTGAGTACCTCCCAAACAATTTCTAGAACGCAAAAACATTCTAACCATTCAATGGTTTGGGCCAGAGCCATAACGCACGTGGGTAAAGCGGCGTATTGAAAAAGTGTAATTGGCTTTGATACTCTGATTGGTTAGAGATGATCCAATCACTGATGACTTTGTTTTGTACAACAACCCTCATTTTGACATCACCACAAACGACTTCAGCGATGGCAGTCTCAGACTGAAGTATGTAGTGAACATAGAGCAACAGAAGAATTCAGTTTGAGTCATCAGGCAATCACATTTGGCTCCTTTGCCTTTTTCTAATTGATTTGCTTTTGGCCTAAGCTTTAGAACAATATAGACTGCAAATGTACCGGCTTTTTCAGTCTTTGTCACAAATACTTTATAGTGTTTCCTCAATGATCTAACTGATGAAGTCACTACCCAGTAAACCAAAATTGGTTCTTTGAAAGTTCCCATAACATTCGTTAGGTTGCGGTAAATGTTCTCATAACGCAAAAACAGTCCAGTTGTGCTGATGATTATACACTGTTTCTATAAAACATTCATTCATCTGACGTTGCAAGAACGTTCTCAGAACACATTTAGTAGTTCTTTAAAGGTTCCTTGAATGTTTCTTTAGATGTGGGAACAGTCTGGTGGGAACATTGTGGGGACATCACAAAAGATATGTTCCCAAAACAGAAAAACTGTTGTGCGGATTATTATATAATACGTTTCTTTTAGGGTGCAAAAAACATTCACCTGATGTTACAAGAACCACATTTTTTTATGTTCTTTAAAAGTTCTGAACACATTTCTTTAGGTTGTGGTAACATTGTGGGGACATGACAAAAGATATGTTCCCAAAACAAACAAACTGTTCAGTTGTGCTGGTGATTACAATGTTTCTATTAGATTGAAAAAACTATCCCCTGATGTTGCAAGAATGTTCCCAGAACACATTTCTTATGTTCTTTAAAAGCTTCTAAAACATTTCTTTAGGTTGTGGGAACATTGTGGGGATATGACAAGAGATAGGTTCTCAAAACACAAAATCTGTCCAGTTGTGATGACATTCTTACAATGGTTGTATCAGGCATAGAAGGTTGGTGGCACCTTAATTGGGGAGGACGGGCTCGTGGTAATGGCTGGAGCGGAAAGCGTGGAATGGTATCAAATACATCAAACACATGGTTTGATGCCATTCCATTTCCTCCGTTCCAGCCATTATTATGAGCCATTTTCCCCTCAGCAGCCTCCACTGGTATCAGGGTGCACAAAACATTCCCTCAATGTTCTTTGAATGTTATTCCTATGTTCACAGAATTATAAAATTACGTTTTGAACAGTCCATGGAGTGTTATCCTTGGGGTGTTATCCCTGGAATTATTACACTGTGCCGCTGGGATGAGACTAACACAAATATAAAGCTGTTTACACCTTTACTCTGACTTCCAGGTTGTGGTCTTTGTCTAGAAAAATACGTCTCCTTTATTATTTCTTACTCTTCTTTATATACTGTAAAGTTGGGATGTTTTGACTTTTATTAGTAGCCTATAGGGCTTGAAGATGGCAGGTCACAGGTTCAATTCTACTTGATTACCATTCTTTAAAAAAGCTATAGCTATGTTTGTACAATACCCTAATAAAATATAATTATGTAAGAAGATTGAAATGCCATTTCTTTCAATGTTTGGCAACTTCATATAATAATGTTACATTACACATCAATATTTGCAGAACATTGCAGCAATGTTGTTAGAACTACTCCCATTGTTGAAGTATGTTTTTATAACAATCCTGGATTGTCATAACCTTAATAACTTTATAAGCGTCTTGCAGGAATGTTTCTTGTTTGTTGTTATAGGTGTTAGTTTTAATATCTCCAACATTAACTGAATATTCCAGGAACATCTATTGCGCCAACACTTTATTGTTGAAGTATGTTCAGGGAATGTTATTAGAACCATCATAATATCACACTATAACTTTATGAGACCATTGTAGGAATATCCCCTGCTTGTTGTTATGGGTGTTTTGAACAACATATCCATCAACATTAGCAGAACATTCCTGTCATGTTCCCTCAGAACCACTTCTATTGCTCTAAGAACATTAGCAGAACATTATGTTATTACATTCCCTGGCAACCTAATGAGAAACTTAGGGGAATGTTCTGTGGTCTTTTATACAGATGGTTCTAATAAAATGTTAGTGAATGTAAAAAAAATAATCTTTACAAATATATTTGGTGATCAAAAACATTATTTGAATGTTTGTGGGACGTTATCATCTGAACGTTATCATCCAAAACTAGAACTTAATGGGAATGTTAGCTAATGTTCTGGGTATGTTCCCGGTTTGCTGGGTATGTTCTGAGGAATGAGAGAGCAATGTCCCAGACATCAGTTCTGCCCCCACATAGCCATGCTCCCCATTCCGCACACCTCCGTTTCCATGCAACCACTTCTTTTGGAATCACAACTGATGGCATCCTTCTGTTGTCACTTTCAAATTTATTTTGATGGCAGATGATGTTGGGGTATTGATTGTGTGTTGCAACTGTGTTAGCAGCTCTGTAATGTAGGCCCTGAGGCGGTCCTCTCTTTCTGCTAGTCTCAAGGTGGCTCCTGAACTCTCTAATCTTAATTAAATATGCACTTTTTCATGGCAACAGGGTCACTGTTTTTGCATTATAATGTGGTCACAGAATCCCGCTCCTCAGTTGAAAGAAAAGGGCTGTTTAGGCATTTTGATCGTAATTTTATTTTTTTTATAAAGGAGAAAAAGAACAAAGAGCAGAATTAAATCGCTCATTTACAATTTCCCTTATTAGTCTCTTACTGCATTCCCCTATAGTTTTTCCCTTTTTTCCAGATGAATTTTATGATCATTTTTTTCCCTCTCCCTCTCTCTCTCTCTCTCTCTCTCTCTTCTCGGCGGTTTTCCCCAGACAGGTTCTACAGTGTTTTAGAGGGGATGGATTTAATTGCTCTGTGGGGATTGGTTGGCTGTGCCGGGCTCTGCTGTTTAATTAGTGTACCCTGCCGGGATTGGTTTAATGCTTCATGATCTTGAAATTGTCTGATTGTTCAGCCCTCTGGGGACTCTCTCTGCCTACGTAGGCCAGCAGGTTTAGCTAAACGTTGCTCTAGGCTTCTACAGGATTGGGCTGGAGGAAGAAAACCCTGAAGAGAAGAGCAGGAATAGGGAGGCAAAGATGGTGGATAAATGAAGATAGTTCACTCAGGCTGTTTACCATTGAAAAAAATGGTCAGTTCCTGTCTACTTAAGGGGGTGGCTCTCCCATAAACACCAATGCGATAGCAGCTGGGTCTGGTCTACTTAGTTCATTGACTTCCATTGAAACAGGAAAAATGTGGGAGTGGGATGTCTCGTTTACTCTTCCGTCTCTAGGGAGGTTTAAACCTGAGGGCCAGTGCCTTTATTATGACACACCAGTGGACCTATTGCGGAACAGGGCAGCATTTAAAGTGCATCCCTTACCCTAGGTGCTCTCTCTCCTCACATCAGGAGTTGTAGCTGTAGGCAGCATGACTGTCTTTGCACAGAGGATGAGTTCATGTTGCTCTCAAATTGCATGCCTGTGCATAATGTGAAATATATTTTTTGAGAAACTGTAATTTTGTGGTGGATAAATGTTAAATATAGCACATGCTCATTAGCCATAGCTATATTACACACAAAACATCTTGTGATTTACATATTTCCACATATTTCCAACTGGTTTGCAATTATTGTGTATAAAATGTGGATTTAGAACACATTTGACATTGGTTGTTGTATTTAGTCGACTTCTGTTTTGAATGTTCATAGTGCATCTCCCCCACCTTGTTTTCTCATTGTTATGACATGGCCATCAGGAGAGCCCATGTGGATCTCTAAGTTATGTGCATAGTCATTCACCTTGAGGGACAGAGCTGTGGAAATTCCATTTGTGTAAATGGGAGAGGGGTGTGAGTGTCTCTACCCTGCCATGGGATGCCCTTGGTTTGGTTCAATCATGGCAGAGATGTTGACCTCAACAGTAAATGTGCTTGGCATCAGAGGCAGGATAAGCAGAGTGTGTGTGCAGTGGCGGGGAGTGGGAGTACATATGCCTATTGAAGGCTAAACTCATTCTGTCTCATCAGACCTATCGAGCACACTCTCTTAAAGAACCCAACCTTGAAGTTCATGAATCTATTTTGGATGATATTATAAATATGCTTCTTTAACCCCAGCCTGGACTTGATTATATATATGTCCTCTCAATTGACGATGGCTAGGTGCTTTGGTGTACTGTTGATTACTTTTCACCAGTTTGTGAATCTGAACTTACTTCCCTCTCTGTCGGTGCTACTTTGACTTGATATGTGTTTTGCTGTTGTTGATTGGCTTGTCTCTGGACTACACAAGGGGTTGTGCTCTCCTGTGCCTGTTTTTCCTGGAGTGCTTATCCCTTAGATAGATTGGGCGGATGCACTAGAACATGATCACCAAGGGGATAGATAGAACTCATGACAACGGAGCGGTTGCCAAGAGTGTGCCCTACCTTTGTGCCTCACCCTTTCAGGGAGAGATGCCCTGATTACTGAGTGACTCTCTGTCAGAGGAGGCTGGTGGAAGGAGCTATAGGAGGTCGGGCTCATTGTAATGGCTGGGATGGAATAAATGGAACGGTATCAAACATATGGAAACCACATGTTTGACGCCGTTCCATTATTCCATTTCAGCCATTACAATGAGCCCGACCTCCTTTAGCTCCTCCCTCAAATCTCCACTGTTCTCTACCATGGTGGAGGTGCCACTATAGCTGTTTTAATTGTCTGTGTGATGATAAGGGGGTAAGTGTATGGAGTCACTAATCAAGGGGGCTGTGCAGGCGAGCTTTGAATTCCTCCTAGTGAATGTGAATTTGAAGAGGTATCCCCTCATTTGATTTATTCAGTTGTGTTTGAGTGATTTTTATTTAGATAGCATGTAGTGGTAGACGGCACCATCAAAACATTTAGCAAATCCCAATAGATATCACTAGCAGCGGAGATGGTCATTGTTTCATTGGGTTTATGTGTGGTTGTGTTTCATTGGGTTTATGTGTGGTTGTGTTTCATTGGGTTTATGTGTGGTTGTGTTTCATTGGGTTTATGTGTGGGTTGTGTTTCATTGGGTTTATGTGTGGGTTGTGTTTCATTCGGTTTATGTGTGGTTGAAATATGGATGCATCCAGTGTAGCAATGTGCGGATCCATGGCAAAAGCTTATTACAAATGCCCCCGAAGAGTTAATGTTCTGGCACCGATTTTTCTTTAGAGTTACAAATATTAGTGGACCCCGGCCCCACCCCCCATGGCCTTTTGGGCAGGGTGTGAGCCCAGCGTCCGTCTAGACGTGCGGCATCATTAACCCGCTGTGACCTCAGACACTGATGAATTCTCTCTCACATCCCCCCCAGCCCCTCCTCCCGCCACTGGTGACTCCGCTGGGACCTAGGGCTTCTCTGGACAGGCCATTAGAGCCACTACCCTTTTCTGCCACGCATAAATAGACGAGCTGGCCGTAGCCTTTGCTAGACTACTGAATAATTCAGGGCGTCTAGGCCGTGTCTGGTCCCGGGGTGCTAGGGGACGGGAGCTGCTGGGGTACAGGGTGCTGTGTGGAGGTGCAGGGGTTAATAACAGGTCTGTGTCAGCTGTTGCCCCACCCCCACCACCACCCCCACTCCACCCTACCCCACATATGAAAGAATCCTGTTCAGTTGATTAGATTTTTCTAAATGGATCAATTTTTAATCAGCGGAGCATCTGACTACAGTCAATATCATTGTCACTGGGAAGACAGTTGCCGGACAGCTGTCTTTATTTACAGGAATGTTTGTTTGTATGCAGATCCAGAGACAGGAAACGTCTAAGTCAGGCTACTGCACCACTGCAATCACGGGTCCATCTTGCCTGGGCTTTGGCCCTTTCATACTTGCCTGCAAGAGCAAGATGCTTATATTCAGGTCCCAGCAAATCCTCCTCTCTCCAGTCTTTCCATATTGAGGGTGTCTATTTCTGTAGGAACACACAGTAGTGGACAGTCATTGTTATGTATGTGTTAGTCCAATAGAGAGGGCCTTATCATAGCTGCCTTGGCTTCTCTCTATTTGCATGCGCATAAACATTGAGTAGTAGTGAGGAGCCAGTGAACTAACTGTAATACTGCCATCAAATGTTCATAGGGCCATGGGGAGACCCTAACATGTGAAATAATGAGAGGCCTATAAACCCTACGTTCAATGCCCACTCCACAACAGCTGTCAGGATCTAGTTATGACTCAATATCTGCAGAGAGATATTAGTCGTTTTTTATTTTGTTTGCTCTTTTATTATCATTCCTCTTTTCTCAATTGCTCTCATATTGTCTGTGTCTAAGTTTAAGGATGCTTCATCATTTTGATCAGGTGTACAAAATATTATTTGCATGTCCATTATTATTATCCTCCATTTGCTACTCATAGTAGATTTCTGTGCTCCTACAATACATTACATTATTATTAAGGAACACACGTTGTATTTAAATATGGTATTGTGCAAAGTTACACAATAGGGCTACAGGTAGCCTAGAGGTTAAGAGCGTTGGGCCAGTAACCGAAAGGTCGCTGGTTCGAATCCCTGAGCCGACTAGGTGAAAAATCTGTTGATGTGCCCTTGAGCAAGGCACTTAACCCAAAAATGTAGTTGGTATCACTTTAAAGATGTGTTTCTTACTGACTTGGGAATATGTTTTTGAGTCTTTGTGCCATGATGCCAATAGGGTTAATTTCCTCCATTTGCTCCCTGATTATACAACTGTGGAATCTGGGCTAGCTTTTGAATTCCAAGCTTATTGCATGCCTTTAGCAAACACGCTTTCTCAGTTTTTCTTTTAAAGCCTCCTTTAAAACCTCCTAACGTTGTACTTTTTTGCCTATATTGAGACACCATTTTCTGAAATAGACAGATATGCACAATATGTGTTTTTGATGTAGTATTTGAGTTGAGAAATGTAAATTGTGAAACTGAAACAGACATTTCTTTTGAATCAGACATTTAAAAATGTAATCTTAGGAAAGGTATGTGACATCCATTATGTTCAAGATACATATTCACTATGCACGGTTTTTTGAATGCATCTCTCAAGTCTATTTAACATGCTGACTATCAATTAGATTGTCAACTCCCATTTGTATACATTCTAGAGCACACTGTCCCACTGGGCAAAAACTGGTTGAATCAACATTGTTTCCACGTCATTTCAACCAAAAAAGTATATGTGATGACTTTCAATCAACGTGGAAAACTGATTGTATTTGCAAAAAGTCATCAACGTAAGGGAATTTCGTCATTTTTTCACCCAACTTTTAACCTAAATCCAATTACATGGTGACATTGTTTGTTGATATCACATTGAATTCACGTTAGTTGACAATTCAACCAAATGTAAATCAAAACTAAACGTTGAACTGACGTCTGTGCCCAGTGGGGTGTCTCTTCCCACCATGTCACTGCTCATGTTTAGTTCCTCTCTTGTGCACCAGCAGTGTGTCTCCATTGTCTGTTTGTCTGCTTAATATGCAAAGACAGTCATTCCGGGAGTCATTTTGGACCAGTGTAAACGAACTGGCCACAATGATTAGCTTGGGCTGGGAAGCAAGTGTCCATCAGTGCGTCTAAGTTCATTTTGAGCCTATCAACCCTCACTGGGCTGGCCCTGAGACTGGTCTGCCAGGTCCACAGAGCGTTCTTCAGGTAACTCCGTTTTTTTCAAATTCCTGAACATTGCCATGAGTGTAAATATAAAAGTGAATGTACTCCAAAGTGTCACGCCCTGGCTCTGGGGACTCTAGTATGTTGAGCCAGGGTGTGAGTTTTCATGTGTGTTGGTTCTAGTTGTGGTATATCTATGTTGGCCAGGGTGGCTCCCAATCGGAGACGGCTGTAGCTCGTTGTCTCTGATTGGGAGTCATACTTAGGTAGCCGTTAGGCATTCATTCATTGTGGTTTCTTGTTCCGTGTTGGTTCGTGTATGTAACCAGGGACGTCACGTTTTCGTTTTGTTGTTTTGTTCGTGTGATCATTATATAAATAAATATGTTCGCATTCAACGCTGCGCCTTGGTCCTCCTCTCTCACCGACGATCGTGACAGAAGAAACCACCAAGACTGGACTAAGCAGCGTGTCCAGGAGCCATCGCCAGGGAGATCTCTAGCAGATCTCCTTCGCCTCCTCGACTGGGTCAAGCCGGGTGAGGAAGAGAAGGGCTTGACATGGAAGCAGAAGGGCGAAAGGCTGGCGAGGGACATGGAGACCTGGTCCACGGGTAGGAGAGACGGCCAGAAAATTTTTAGGGGGGGGCTGACGCCGTGGACGACGGGCCAGCAGGAGACCGCGGCAGAGCGGCCCAGCGGGTTGGCAGAGGAGGCCGCCAGGTTACGGGGGCCACTGGTCGAAGAGGGGATGGAAGGTGTAGAGGCACGGCGAGAGGTACTGGGGTGTGTTACCAGTCCGGTCCGGCCCATTCCAGATCCCTGCGTAGGACCAGTGGTGTGTGTCCCCAGTACGGTCCGGCCTGTTCCTGCTCCCCGTACTAGGCCAATGGTGTGCGTCGTCAGCCCGGCTCGGCCCGTTCCTGCTCCCCGCACCAAGTCAGTGGTGCGCTTCGTCAGCCCGGCTCGGCCCGTTCCTGCTCCCCGCACCAAGTCAGTGGTGCGCTTCGTCAGCTCGGCTCGGCCTGTTCCTGCTCCCCGCACCAAGTCAGTGGTGCGCTTGTCATCCCGGCTCGGCCCGTTCCTGCTCCCCGCACCAAGTCAGTGGTGCGCTCCCGTCAGCCCGGCTCGGCCCGTTCCTGCTCCCCGCACCAAGTCAGTGGTGCGCTTCGTCAGCCCGGCTCGGCCCGTTCCTGCTCCCCGCACCAAGTCAGTGGGGCGCTTCGTCAGCCCGGCTCGGCCCGTTCCTGCTCCCCGCACCAAGTCAGTGGTGCGCTCGTCAGCCCGGCTCGGCCCGTTCCTGCTCCCCGCACCGTCGGGTGCGCCCGTCAGCCCGGCTCGGCCCGTTCCTGCTCCCCGCACCAAGTCAGTGGTGCGTTTAGTCAGCCCGGCTCGGGCCGTTCATGCTCCCCACACCAAGCCAGTGGTGTGCGTCGTCAGTCCGGCACAGCCCGTGCCTGTTCCACTGGTGCCTGGTTCAGCACGGGTCAGCTGCTTCACGCCGGAGCTAGAGCAATCCGCTCCACCAGTGTGCAGTCCAGCTCCGGTCAGCAGGGCCAGACCGGACCAGGGGTACTTTGGGGGGTTAGAGAGCGAGTGGGGATCATGCCCGGAGCCGGATCCGCCGCCAAGGCGGAGTGCCCACCCGGAGTGCCCACCCGGTCCCTCCCCTGGATATTTGGTTGGCGCGGTCGGAGTCCGCGCCTTTAGGGGGGGGTACTGTCACGCCCTGGCTCTGGGGACTCTAGTATGTTGAGCCAGGGTGTGAGTTTTCATGTGTGTTGGTTCTAGTTGTGGTATATCTATGTTGGTCAGGGTGGCTCCCAATCGGAGACGGCTGTAGCTCGTTGTCTCTGATTGGGAGTCATACTTAGGTAGCCGTTAGGCATTCATTCATTGTGGTTTCTTGTTCCGTGTTGGTTCGTGTATGTAACCAGGGACGTCACGTTTTCGTTTTGTTGTTTTGTTCGTGTGATCATTATATAAATAAATATGTTCGCATTCAACGCTGCGCCTTGGTCCTCCTCTCTCACCGACGATCGTGACACAAAGCGATATTTCCATGCTTATTTCATGCATGGATTAAGAGTCCATTGAATGGCATCAGTATGTTTTATTCAAACATGTACAGTATTAATATGCCTGCTTTTGATGGCGGGATTGATTAATTGATTACCTATCATTTTACAGGTGAGAAGCATTTACACAAAGATACAAACACAGTACATTGTCATATCAACAGCATGTGAAAGCATAAGACAGTAGAGGGTCAGGTGATTTGTGGATATCTTGCCAATGGTGGTGTTTTTTTCATAATATTGGAAATAGAGGAGCCGGTGCTTGACATTTGTCTGAATTTACACTGTCAGTAAACAGTCCGTTTTGTTAGTTTGTATTTATATGCAAGCAAAGCGTGCTTCAGGGTGGCACCATAAACGTCCACAGGGAAATATCAGCCTTATTAATTGGAACCTTTCTAGCTTCAGTTCAATAGGAGTAGTCTGAGGGCCAGGATACTGAGGGCGTATCTGGAGGAGGAGCCTGGCTTGCCATCAGCCTCACTGACAAGCTCTTATTTACCGTCCAGATCTATGACTCATTTTATGTACCTAATCATAAAGCACTGAAATGTATCAGAGGGAACGGGCCAGTGGGGAATACCCCAGGAGACACCCTCGACTAGCCGATGCCCCCGTACTTTGACGCTGCACTGGTACCCCCGCACATTGACTCTGCACCGGTACCCCCCTGTATATAGCCTCCCTACTGTTATTTTATTTTACTGCTGCTCTTTAGTTATTCGCTTTTATTTTTTTTACTTAACACTTTTTAAAAATGTGTTCTTTAAAACATGCATTGTTGGTTAAGGGCTTGTAAGTAAGCATTTCACTGTAATGTCTACACCTGTTGTATTTGGTGCATGTGGCAAATACGATTTGATTTGATTGACCCCCCTTTGGAAAAGGTAGATACTGTAAATTACAATATGTTTACTACTTGGGCATCTTTGGAGAAATTGACTCAACTCTGTATTCAAGAAGACATAAGACAAAGGTCTAAGACCACCTAATGTAGCCTAAAGTAGCATGGTCAATTCAATAAATGCTAGCAAGGGTTAAGAAAAAACCTGCCACCTGTTCCATTTTGGTTCACTGATTTGGTGTAATTTAGATCTGTCCACAAATGTGGTTTGAAAACATGGATGAAGTTTAAAGTTTTAATGTCATGTGCATAAGTACAGTGAAATGGCTTTCTGGCAAGCTCCAAACCCAACAATGAAGTAATCAATATCAATGTAGCACAAAAAATTACATAAGGTAGAACAAAAACACACAAGAATTTAAATAAGAAATAAGAAGAACACGAGAAAGTAAGAAGCTATATGAAGGGTCAGTTCCAGTACCATATTTACAATGTGCAGGGATACTGGAGTGATAGAGGTAGATATGTACATTTGAAGTCGGAAGTTTACATACACCTTAGCCAAATACATTTAAACTCAGATTTTCACAATTCCTGACATTTAATCCTAGTAGAAATTCCCTGTTTTAGGTCAGTTAGGATCACAACTTTATTTTAAGAATGTGAAATGTCAGAATAATAGTAGAGAAAATGATTTATTTAAGCTTTTATTTCTTTCATCACATTCCCAGTGGGTCAGACGTTTACATACACTCAATTAGTATTTGGTAGCATTGCCTTTAAATTGTTTAACTTGGGTCAAACGTTTCGGGTAGCTTTCCACAAGCTTCCCACAATAAGTGGGCGGCAGGTAGCTTAGTGGTTAAGAGCGTTGTGCCAGTAACCGAAAGGTCGCTGGTTCTAATCCCCGAGCCGACTAGGTGAAAAATCTGTCTGTGCCCTTGAGCAAGGCACTTAACCCTAATTGCTCCTGTAAGTCGCTCTGGATAAGAGCGTCTGCTAAATGACAAAAAAAAAAAAAAGTTGGGTGAATTTTGGCCCATTCCTCCTGACAGAGCTGGTGTAACTTGAGTCAGGTTTGTAGGCCTCCTTACTCGCACACGCTTTTTCAGTTCTGCCCACAAATGTTCTATAGGATTGAGGTCAAGGCTTTGTGATGGCCACTCCAATACCTTGACTTTGTTGTCCTTAAGCCATTTTGCCACAACTTTGGAAGTATGCTTGGGGTCATTGTCCATTTGGAAGACCCATTTGCGACCAAGCTTTAACTTTCTGACTGATGTCTTGAGATGTTGCTTCAATATATCCACATCATTTTCCTTCCTCATGATGCCCTCCTGCAGCAAACACCCCCACAGCATGATGCTGCCACCCCCGTGCTTCACGGTTGGGATGGTGTTCTTCAGCTTGCAAGCATCCCCCTTTTTCCTCCAAACATAACGATGGTCATTATGGCCAAACAGTTCTATTTTTGTTTCATCAGACCAGAGGACATTTCTCCAATAAGTACGATATTTGTCGCCATGTGCAGTTGCAAACCGTAGTCTGGCTTTATTATGGCGGTTTTGGAGCAGTGGCTTCTTCCTTGCTGAGCGGCCTTTCAGGTTATGTTGATATAGGACTCGTTTTACAGTGGATATAGATACCTTTGTACCTGTTTCCTCCAGCATCTTCACAAGGTCCTTTGCTGTTGTTCTGGGATTGATTTGCACTTTTCACACCAAAGTACGTTCATCTCTAGGAGACAGAACGCGTCTCCTTCCTGAGCGGTATGACGGCTGCGTGGTCCCATGGTGTTTATACTTGCGTACTATTGTTTGTACAGATGAACGTGATACCTTCAAGCGTTTGGAAATTGCTCCCAAGGATGAAACAGAATTGTGGAGGTCTACAATTTTTCTTTCTGAGGTCTTGGCTGATTTTTTTATTTTTTTTTTATTTCATGATGTCAAGCAAAGAGGCACTGAGTTTGAAGGTAGGCCTTGAAATACATCCACAGGTACACCTCCAATTGACTCAAATTATGTCAATTAGCCTATCAGAAGCTTCTAAAGCCATGACATAATTTTCTGGAATTTTCCAAGCTGTTTAAAGGCACAGTCAACTTAGTTTATGTAAACTTCTGACCCACTGGAATTGTGATACAGTGAATTAAAAGTGAAATTATCTGTCTGTAAACAATTGTTTGAAAAATTACTTGTGTCATGGACAAAGTAGATGTCTTAACTGACTTGCCAAAACTATAGTTTGTTAACAAGAAATTTGTGGAGTGGTTGAAAAATGAGTTTGAATGACTCCAACCTAAGTGCATGTAAACTTCCGACTTCAACTGTATAGGGGTAAGGTGACTAGGCATCAGGATATATGATAAACAGAGTATAGCAGCAGCGTATATGATGATTGTGTGTGAGTGTGTGTGTGTAAAGTCAGTATAAATGTGTGTGCATGTTATCTGTGTGTTGTGTCATCATGCGTGAGTGTGCATATAGACAGTGCAAAAATACAATACAAGGGTCAACTCAGATAGTCTGTGTAGCCATTCTGTTAGCTATTTAGCAGTCTTATGACTTGGGGATGGAAGCTGTTCAGGAGCCTGTTGGTGTCCGGTACCGCTTGCCGTGCGGAAGCAGAGAGAACAGTCTATGTCTTGGGTGGCTGGAGTCTTTAAAGATTTTCCGTCCCTTCCCTTCACACCGCCTGGTATAGAGGTCCTGGATGGCACCCTCTGTAGCGCCAGGTGATCGAGGCCGGTGCTGTTGCCATACCAAGCAGTGATGCAGCCAGTCAAGATGCTCTCAATTGTGCAGCTGTACAACTTTTTGAGGATTTGAGGGCCCATGCCAAACATTTTCACCTTCCTGAGGGGGAAGATGCGCGTTTGAGTGGACCATTTTAAGTCCTTAGTGATTTGGACACCGAGGAACTTGAAGGCCTACCACCATTGTGTCGTCAGCAAACTTGATGATAGTGTTGGAGTCGTGCGTAGCCACGCAGTCGTGGGTGAACATGGAGTACAGGAGGGGACTAAGCAAACACCCCTGTGGGGCCCCTGTGTTGAGGGTCAATGGCGGAGGTGATGTTGCCTACCCTCACCACCTGGGGTTGGCCCGTCAGAAAGTCCAGGATCCAGTTGCAGAGGGAGTTGTTAAATCCCAGGGTCCTAAGCTTGGTGACGAGCTTGGAGGGGACAATGGTGTTGAACGATGTGCTGTAGTCAATGAACAGTATTCTCACATAGGTATTCCTCTTATCTAGGTGGGAGAGGGCAGAGTGGAGTGCAATTGAGATTGCATTGTCTATGGATCTGTTGGGGCGGTATACAAATTGGAGTGGGTCTAGGGTGTCTGGGATGATGGTGTTGATGTGTGCCATAACCAGCCTTTCAAAGCACTTCATGATTACAGATGTGATTAATGGATTAGCATGAAAACAATCCACTAGGGGTTGACTCTCAGTATGATAGTACAACTTCAGTATGTCCAGTAGTAGTGGGAGATTATTGAAAACTGAGGTTATTGTAATACCGCCTTTGAAGTGTTCTTTCAGACTCAGAGCCTATTTCAATGTGTGCTGAAAATTTAAATGTAATTGTTGTGCATGCTGTTTAATCCAATAACCATCTGATGTAACAAACTGCTATATTATCTCTCAGCATACCTAATCGGAGTGGTCTTAGCCCTGTCACTTTTTATTAACCTCTGTTGCAAAGGGAGAAGGGTTTCACTAATCTGCCATTGTTGGGTTTTGCAGTCTGTAGTGCAAAACAGATTTGGCAGTCAGCGCGAAAGTAAAGGCTTTTTAATGATGACGGGCCCCACTGCTATTTGAGCTTATTAAATCGAATAATGTGGTGGCTCTTTGAATTAGATAGGAGGTGAATGGAGGGGGATAGTGGTGGTCTGGCAGGACTTATTTTGGGGGCTAGCTGAAATTGGGTGTTCCCTTTCCTGTGTTCCTTTCTCTCCCTCTACCATTTCAGCCACTTCTCCCACTGGAAGTTGGCAAACAATTTAATCCCCAATGGCCTTTAAATCCGAAGTGTGTGTGTGTCTGTTAGCAAAAATGTCTTGTCTGGTAGAGACAGTACCCCCAAGTATACAGTGCATTCGGAAAGTATTCAGACACCATGACTTTTTCCACATTTTGTTACGTTACAGCCTTATTCTAAAATGGATTAAATAAATAAAAATCCTCATCAATCTACACACAATACCACATAATGACAGTGAAAACAGGTTTTTACAATTTATTTGCAGATAAAACAGAAATACCTTATTTACATAAGTATTCAGACCCTTTGCTCTTAGACTTTAAATTGAGCTCAGGTGCATCCTGTTACCATTGATAATCCTTGATGTTTCTACAACTTGATTGGAGTCCACCTGTGGTAAATTCAATTGATTGGACATGATTTGGAAAGGCACATGTCTATATAAGGTTCCACAGTTGACAGTGCATGTCAGAGCAAAAATCAAGCCATGAGGTCGAAGGAATTGTCCGTAGAGCTCCGAGACAGGATTGTGTCGAGGCACAAACATTGCTGCCAAAATTTTTGGGCAGCATTGAAGGTCCCCAAGAACACAGTGGCCATCATTCTTAAATTGAAGAAGTTTGGAACCACCAAGACTCTTCCTAGAGCTGGCTGCCCAGCCAAACCGAGCAATCGGGAGAGAAGAGCCTTGGTCAGGGAGGTGACCAAGAACCCGATGGAAAATCACATTGTAGAATTTTTTAATGAATTTATTTGCAAATTATGGTGGAAAATAAGTATTTGGTCAATAACAAAAGTTTCTCAATACTTTGTTATATACCCTTTGTTGGCAATGACACAGGTCAAACGTTTTCTGTAAGTCTTCACAAGGTTTTCACACACTGTTGCTGGTATTTTGGCCCATTCCTCCATGCAGATCTCCTCTAGAGCAGTGATGTTTTGGGGCTGTCGCTGGGCAACACGGACTTTCAACTCCCTCCAAAGATTTTCTATGGGGTTGATATCTGGAGACTGGCTAGGCCACTCCAGGACCTTGAAATGCTTCTTACGAAGCCACTCCTTCGTTGCCCGGGCTGGGTCTTTCATGCTGAAAGACCCAGCCACGTTTCATCTTCAATGCCCTTGCTGATGGAAGGAGGTTTTCACTCAAAATCTCACGATACATGGCCCCATTCATTCTTTCCTTTACACGGATCAGTCGTCCTGGTCCCTTTGCAGAAAAACAGCCCCAAAGCATGATGTTTCCACCCCCATGCTTCACAGTAGGTATGGTGTTCTTTGGATGCAACTCAGCATTCTTTGTCCTCCAAACACGACGAGTTGAGTTTTTACCAAAAAGTTCTATTTTGGTTTCATCTGACCATATGACATTCTCCCAATCCTCTTCTGGATCATCCAAATGCACTCTAGCAAACTTCAGACGGGCCTGGACATGTACTGGCTTAAGCAGGGGGACACGTCTGGCACTGCAGGATTTGAGTCCCTGGCGGCGTAGTGTGTTACTGATGGTAGGCTTTGTTACTTTGGTCCCAGCTCTCTGCAGGTCATTCACTAGGTCCCCCCATGTGGTTCTGGGATTTTTGCTCACCGTTCTTGTGATCATTTTGACCCCACAGGGTGAGATCTTGCGTGGAGCCCCAGATCGAGGGAGATTATCAGTGGTCTTGTATGTCTTCCATTTCCTAATAATTGGTCCCACAGTTGATTTCTTCAAACCAAGCTGCTTACCTATTGCAGATTCAGTCTTCCCAGCCTGGTGCAGGTCTACAATTTTGTTTCTGATGTCCTTTGACAGCTCTTTGGTCTTGGCCATAGTGGAGTTTGGAGTGTGACTGTTTGAGGTTGTGGACAGGTGTCTTTTATACTGATAACAAGTTCAAACAGGTGCCAAATTCATACAGGTAACGAGTGGAGGACAGAGGAGCCTCTTAAAGAAGAAGTTACAGGTCTGTGAGAGCCAGAAATCTTGCTTGTTTGTAGGTGACCAAATACTTATTTTCCACCATAATTTTCAAATAAATTCATAAAAAATCCTACAATGTGATTTTCTGGATTTTTTTTCCTCAATTTGTCTGTCATAGTTGACGTGTACCTATGATGAAAATTACAGGCCTCTCTCATCTTTTTAAGTGGGAGAACTTGCACAATTGGTGGCTGACTAAATACTTTTTTCCCCCACTGTAGCTCTAAAGTTCCTCTGTGGCGATGGGAGATCCTTCCAGAAAGACAACCTTCTCTGCAGCACTCCGCCAATAAGGCCTTTATGGTAGAGTAGCCAGACGGAAGCCACTCCTCAGTAAAAACCAAAATGGAAGTCTTTAGCCTGAATGCCAAGCATCACGTCAGGAGGAAACCTGGCACCATCCCTACGGTGAAGCATGGTGGTGGCAGCATCATGCTGTGGGGATGTTTTTCAGCGGCAGGGACTGGGAGACTAGTCAGGATCGAGGGAAAGATGAACGGAGCAAAGTACAGAGCGATCCTTGATGAAAACCTGCTCCAGCGCGCTCAGGACCTCAGACTGGGTGCGAAGGTTCACCTTCCGACAGGACAACAACCCTAAGCACACAGCCAAGACAACGCAGGAGTGGCTTCGGGACAAGTCTCTGAATGTCCTTAAGTGGCCCAGCCAGAGCCCGGACTTGAACCCGATCGAACATCTCTGGAGAGACCTGAAAATAGCTGTGCAGCGACACTCCCCATCCAACCTGACAGAGCTTGAGAGGATCTGCAGAGAAGAATGGGAGAAACTCCCCAAATACAGGTGTGCGAAGCTTGTATTGTCATACCCAAGAAGACTTGAGGCTGTAATCACTACCAAAGGTGCTTCAACAAAGTACTGAGTAAAGGGTCTGAGTACTTATGTAAATGTGATATTTCCGTTTTTATTTGTAATAAATTTGCAACAATTTGTCATTATGGGGTATTGTGTGTAGCTTGATGAGAAAAAAAAACAATTGAATCAATTTTAGAATAAGGCTGTAACGTAACAATGTGGAAAAAGTCAAGGGGTCTGAATACTTTCTGAATGCACTGTGTGTTGGAGATAATTGTATTTTGTCTATTTTGGTTGTCTAAGTGTTGTATTAGGAATAAAACATGAGCTTCATCAGGAAGTATTTTACTGGGGGGATTCAGTCTCTTGTGACAAGCTGACCTCCTACTGTACAGTACAGCAAGGCAGCATCTGCAGTGTCATCACAGCACTTAACTTCTGTGTCCCCTCTGAATGCTATCCTGTAACTTAAACAGATAACTGATCGCCGTCTTGCACAATCTCCTCCACACCATCTAACATGGACGAGGTCTCAGCTCAAGGGATAAAGTAGCAGTTATTTCTCATGTGCTTTGCTCATTTTGTCAGTTTGACTATTCAGTGTTTTCTGACTTGCTGAGCTTGAGGGGATCTGAGTGCCATTTCACAGCCAGATCTGAGTTGTGTTGATTGAATTAGACAAAGTCGGAAGATAATTAAGAACCGCAAGGCGCTGCAAAACTGTCTGCTCACAAACTGGTGAAAATGAGACGTTGCCACATCAATGAGCGAGCCCGCTCTGCTGGATGTCAGCACTGCGTTGTATCAGTTGACACCCTACCTCCTAGAGCTGGAGCCATTTCTCCCCTCCCTTTCATGTTTATCCAAATATAATTAATCACAAACCCTAAAACCCCTGCTCCTGACAGTGCAATACATTTGCAAAGCTTTGTTCCCTTCTTTCACCTAAGAATTTTATGACTTTAAGCTGCCAACTGTAGTTTAGCATAAACACCAAAGAGGTGTATGTGTGACAGTGTAATGTGCATGTTAAGTTTCGTTCCCTGCAATGCCATATAACTGCATCTGAAATATGACAAATTATAATGCACTAATGCTCCAAATTAGGTATAGATTATTTGTGTAAAGTATTCATGAATAAAGAATTCATACATTGTATTGAACACTGACACCTGATCACATTTCCTGGTTGTCACATAGGTTTACTTCATGTAGCCTATTTGCTTCAGTGTGCACTGGTTATCTTTTCTGTCGTTAATAACAGATCATTGATAGTGACAGGCACGGATTTGGTGCTTTCTGACCTTGATGCCCTTAGTCTCCTGTCTATTTGTAATTGATGCATCTCACCCATTTTTTAAATCCAGTTTGTGTCTGTCCCAAGTTCTTTAATGTTCACCCTGCCCTGTTATTCTCCTGACTTTACCGTTTCTTATTTGATATATACAGTGTTTATAAGACTCCAAAACCTCAGACTCACAGTAAACACAGTCTTGAAGATTAACCATCGAAACATCATGATTCTCTGAACCAGATCCTTTATATTACAACCATAATCCATTCGTCAACACAGAGCAGTCTCATGCAATTCAGTCCCTTTCCAATGCCCCTGAGTTTCCTGTATCAATAAGCCAAAAGGTGAAGCATAATGAACAGCTGCTACTTGATTGAATAACAAATACTTTCCTGTGTTTAATGTAGAACACAGGAGCTTCTCAATTATATTTAAATCTTGTTTTTTTCTGGGATGAATCATATTTTTGAGTCATTTATGTGCAGGAAAGGGAGTAGGACAGTTGGCTGAGGCTTGGTCTTTATGTCTGATGATAATCTATTGGCAGCTCTTCTCCATCTCACTCACCCTCTGTCTATTTCATGCACTTGGTTTATGGATGTTGGCTGGGGCGGTCGCTCCCTCTCTTATGTTCGTTTTAAGGTGGGGAGCTGTGAGTAATGGCTATTGAAGATTTGCTGCTTATATATTTGCAATGGAACAGGGGATGGTAGCTTACAGTATCACAAGGGGTGAAAAAGGGTGCAGTGTTTTTGTTTGTGAAAAGGCGTTTGCCTGCGCAGATCCCTTAGGTGGGCTAGGAGGAAGGCAGGAATGCAGTGGAACACGGGGTGTCAAAGGCTAATTTTCAAAGCCACTCACTGGTGCCCATCTCTCACCGTGAAGTGGCAAGCGTGGCGAGTGGCTTGCACGTTGTCATGGATACTAAAGCAGGGGACCCCAGAGATGGGGAGCAGGGGGACGAATGGCCGCCCTGCGTATAGGATTCCTGTCAGGTCTGCCCTAATAGATGGCATTGATGGACCATTTGTCATACTCTAATTGTTCCAGCAAACACGAAATACCCACTAGTAAAAACAGTGGTGTGTCGCTGGCTTTTAAAGCGGGGAAATGGGAAGGGGATGCATTGATACACTGTCTGGCACTCTCACTTAAAGAGACAATGTCTCTGTTCCGTTGTTCAGGCCAGCTGGACTGATTAGACCGGAAAGAGTGGTGGTGGTGAGGTGAAAGCAGGCAGAGGAAAATAAAGAAAGCTAATCATAAAGCAAACGGCAGTCACTTCTCTGTATCGATGTGGCTAGATGGGGGTGAAGCAGGCTGAGAAGTGTTGACAGCCTGGGGAACAACAGTGGTGGGGTTGGGAGTGATTCGTTCTCTCTCCCCTCTTTATTCTACCAGTGAAATGCTGTGGGAGAATGCTTGTCCAAGATAAGAAATAAAGCAGGGCGGAAGCGTAGATTCATGGCCGGGAATATCACTTCTCTCTTTGAGACCTGGAGACTCCTGAGTTGAGTACAAATTGCAATGGGTACAAATGTATTATTTGTTTGGCCCTGTATTGGCATGGCTCCTGTGTTTCTGGTAAAGCTGTTGGGATAAATCTGGTAGTATCTCCCTGATGGATGGCTTTCCACCTAGGCTTCCCTGGTAAGCAGGATGATCTCTGGATCAGATATGCAGACTGCAGGCCTCTGGGATCACCCAGGTATTTAAGGGTTCAAGTTGAATTAGCATGTTGAACCCCTTCCCCATCTTACATCCATAGGTCCTAATTCTGTGAAACCTGGACAGATACTCCTGGAGTTAAAGATTAAACGTGATGGCGGAGTGCCATGACTCCAGCTGGAGAGAATAGTTTAGGACCTGATGACAATACGTCACTTTCATCATTAATGTAGCCCTGTCAGGAGCATAATAGTTATGAATTTGGAACAATCTGGTACTTCTTTATAAAATTCAAGGTGATTTTCCCTGAGAGTGTGTTAAGTTTTTCCCCTGCACTTGTACCCCAATTATTGTCATTGTTATGCAGTAAGTGCTAACATCAGGAGGTGATGTGTCTGTCAGTGGGGCCAGGAGGCCTGGATCCCGGAGACCTGTGGTGAGATGAGTGTTCCTGGGGTCTGTAGTGGAGGACTTCACCCCACTGGCTGGGCCCTGACACAGTGTGACGGCCCAGCACTTTAGCGTGACCTGGCTGCTCACCTCCAGCCTGATGGACAGATTAAAGGACCATTAAGCATAGGCCTAATTACTATTTCAGTTGGAGAAGCGAACTCACTGTGTCAGAAATGGTTACAAATTGCTGCCTCACTATCCCCTCTGCCTCTTAAATTCTGCATTTCATTAGATTCATCTACTTTTACTATCAACAAGTTTGGACTTTTGACAGGGAAAAGAGTGGTGTGGGAATGGAAACTTCACAGTGCTGGCGACTCAAAGTGTAAGGTGTGCTTAAGATTTTTTTTACTGTAGCTGAATGTATTTTGAAATAAATTTTGTGACATGTTCAGTCAAATTGTAGTTGATGGCTGCAGAGGAGACAGTGACAGGTAGTTCCAATGTGATCCAATGTGCTGCTGTGTGTGTGGCCTGCCTTGCTGTCTGTCTGTCCGTCTGTTTGGTTAGGTAAAATGTGGTGATGTTGGTGCAACATTGGCTGGGTGTTGCCGTGGTTTGCCAGCTCCTGAGGGCATGTTGCCAGCTGTGTATGTGCAGCACAGGATGGTAATGTACTCATCTCTGTATCCATAAGAAAACCCACACAATAGGAATTGGTTGATGCCATCATCTCAAGGGGAAGCCCAGGCAGCAGACAAAGTTTTTCCAGTTTTACGTCAACAGTAATGTTTATTATTTAAAAAAAACTTTACAGTAACCTTCCCCTCTCTCTACCCTCTCCTTCTGATTTGGTGCGATTATTACACCCATGGTGAGAACAAACAGTTTCTCTACTTAATAATTCTTATCACTTTCATCTGATATTCTGTTACCACGGGCAATTTAGTAGTTGAATAATTTTGTGAAAAATTCATTTATTATCGCTGTACGTTATGAATCTGGAGAGACAGGGAGTGGAGTGGTGGAGGATTTTAAATGGTGTCTGTGGAGCGAGGGATCCAGGGGAAGGTAATGTGTTCTAATGTTCTCAGCCATATGCATTGTTTTCAGGGCTCATCGGTTTTACATCGATTCCCACTGAAGTGTTTAATTGCATCATGAATATGATCTAATTCTGTCCTTTTCTTTGAAACTGGAGCACTCTCCGCAAATGATGTATGGCCTTGACAGCTCCACATCAGGATGTATCTTATATGGAATGTAAATTATAGTGTTAAATTAGCCCGGAAAGATAACTAGCTGGCACGGGGGAATGGACTCAACAGTTTAATTTAGTGTCAAAAGGCCGTGAAGGGATAAATCATCTCTTTCTCTCCTCTCTACCACGGCATCTCAGGTTTTAATTATTTCCCTTCCCTTTTACTGTATTTATTGTATTTCAGTGCTGCTGCTGCAGGAGTTCTTGTGATGTTCAAACGTTTTTTTTTGTTTGGCATCAACTGTCTGGTGCCTCTTGGTCGTAGTCTGAACACCTGCTAAGTGATCTCAGACCTCTTATTCCACAGGTCGCTCCCTCTGTTCCCTGGGGGTCTGCATTGCCAAATACATATAAACATGTATATTGAAAAAACACCAATATCCCACTCTGGAACGTTGATATGTCCGTAGAGTATGTTATGTTCAACTATATATTGAAACATTTGCTAAATCAATAATGGTGTTTTTTCAATATTAATGTTTATATCTTTCAATATTCATAAATGTACTGTATGTATGTAAAAAAAAGAAAAAAAAGAAAAGGGGAATGAAAATACTACTCATTACAGAGCAAGCAGTAAAGCGTCATATGACAGCAACCTTTGCTTTGTAGCACCTACAGATGAGACATTATGGAGTCTTAAAGGAGGCCTGGGTTATGCCAAAATGCCATAAATATGCCAACTTTGATACATTTTTTCTTAATTATGCTTTCAGATACAAATGTCAAGGGCAGGGCTTTGAAACAGGTTATTTTAAGTGGGTATTCATGGAGCATTGTGGGTATTCAAGGGCGTTGGATAGGCCTTGGTTCATGTGAAGGAACTCTCACAGTTTCCTGTCTTCAGGACTCAAGTGTTTGTCTGAGTGCCCTGCCACTACACTGACTTGACCCAAATGGACCAGTGTTCCTGCAATCGGCCCACCTTCAGTCAGTCCCTTTTCATTGATGGTGGTTGACATGCAGACATGGGGGGGGTTGTTAGGTTTAGGGGAGGGATTGGTATGTTAAATGAGCTATGGGAGGTCTGCTGAGGTGTTTTTTTGAGGTTCAGTCAGACGAGAATTGCTGTGTTGGGAGTTTGAGGCAGCTGTGTGAAGTCATTTTCCGGGAGCGCAAGTGGGAGAGAGGTACGGATTAGACAGCGCTTCTGAGCCGGAACAAGTCTGTCTGGGAAGGGATGAAGGCTACAAACAATAGATCTAATTCCCCGCTCACACTGCTAGACAGCAGAGGCACTCACACATCCAGTTTGAATTAGGCCTATTTGCTCCTCTCCCAGTCTGAGCCGAGCGTGCCATAGCACAGGAGCCGCCCAACAGAGAGAAGCTGACAGGTTCTTCACATCCTGGCCTTTCTCCTGATCTTCCCCTGTTTCTGTTTCCAACCGACCTCTAAAAACTGTCTCCACCTTTCACGTTTTTGTTTAATGTGCTGCAGGTCTTCATTATTACTGACATTAACATGAACACACAGCAGAAAACATGCTCCAGCATTGTGTTAGAGGGGGAGAAAGGGCATTCCACTGGCGGTGCAGAGAATGTGTGCACCTGTGGCCCCATTGATTGCGTGTTTGAAACTCCAATACTGAGAAGTTCATTCCTTTTTAATGTCAGTAATGCTTTGCCTCAGGTCATGCGATAGCCCCGAGGTTAGGGAGGGTTCACGAGAGTGGATAAGCTGAATCACAATAGCCCTCCTCCCCAATCCTATGCACCAAACACAGACCCAGTACCTTCTTCTCTCTCTAACACACACACACACACACCCCTGACCCCCAGAGCCATGTGGTAGGGTAGAGATCAATGTCGCTGACCCAAATAGATTTTGTCCCTCTTCCATTCCCTCTGATTGGGGACAGTAATGGGTCAACCTCTGTTTGGGTGTTGGGTCGACAACTGCTAACACAGCAGGTAAATAAGCATCTATTAGACTGTCATGAACTGTACATGTAACATGCATGCGTGTGTTTGGTTTGGAGCCTACTACTGTGAATGTTTCCTCAGCTAGCCCTCAAACAGTTTCCATGTCAGGATTGTATTTTGATTTTCGATACCACATTTAGTATTCAAACAGGAGCTAAATAGCAGCCTGAATGTTTTGAGACGTGTAATTGTTATGTGGCGAGTGAATGATGGAGATGTTGGTATACAGACCTGCTCCCTGCTCTCTCCTCTGTTGTGCTTCTCTCTCCCATCTCGGCCATCTCCACCCTGTGTGCCCAGTAATGAGCTGTGGTGGGCATGCCTTGTGTTCCCAGGCTGCATTCAATCTCTGGTCTCTGAATGGAGGGAATGGCTCTTTGTGTGTCTTTGAGAGGCAGTGAAATGAAATGGTGTGCACTGAGTGAAGCTGATTTAGAGTCCTGAGAAGAACATGTGGATGCCTAGCGTGTGTGTGTGTGTGTGTGTGTGTGTGTGTGTGTGTGCGTGTGCGTGTGTGCGTGCATGCGTACACTTATGCACATGTCTGAGTGAATGCATGTACGTGTATGTCAAGGAATGTGCTGCCTTGTTGGGTGTCTATTGAATTAGTATTTTTATTTAACTCTGCATTACCAAATGGTCTGCCAAAAATACTGTATGAATGAAAATCTACTCTAGCCCGCTAGTTCATCATTGAGAAACTCATTGTGCTCTCATTGTGACTGATTACAGGGACTGGTGAAGGACCTAGCAATAGGCTAAGTGATTATATGAGCCAATGTCATAGGCACAAGTCTTATTCTTTTTTTCCAGTAATGCATTTTTCCCTTAAATAGCAACAAACTACATTTGCACTTAAAACATATTCTTTAATCTTCTGTTATTTTACATACAAATTGCATCCTGGGCGATGCATTCATCATTGCTCATATCCAACCTGCTCCTAAATGAAAAATGTATCTGAAATGAATAATGGATCTCTCGCTATAGTATAATTTTCTGTTACTTGAATATAGTCAGGTTTATTCCCCTGCATTCTTTTCCAAATGTTCTTCCTAGTTGCCTGGAAGAGGTTCTGATTTGTGAGGGGATGATATGAAGTGTAGAGATGGGGATTTTAGAAAGAGAAAGATTTGCTCTTAAATAAGTATGCAGGGAAGTTTGCCATCATCTATGTCTGCCACAATGACCCTGGTTGTGGTCCTTCATTCTACAGTATTTTGTGTTGATGTTTTGCAATCTTTCTGTTGTATATGATAGGCTTATGGATCGGTACTGGAGGCATACATAATAGGGTTGTGGGTGGGTATTCACAGGTGGCTTATAGATGGTAGAGCTGGGATGGGTGGTTGTCCTTTGGGAGGTTATGGGTGGGCAGTGTAGTGTGAACCTGGCAGAGTTGGGGTTGAGTACCCTGGCCCTGTGTCTTTAACTGTAATTACATGGTGGAGCTTGGGAGATTGGGCAGAACTATAAAGCCCTGTAGATATCTCTGCAGGGACACCGTGCTCCAGGCTGCAGGCAGACAGACAGCATGGCCTGGGAGTGTGAAGTAGAACCAGCCCTCATCATGCTGTAATCCCACCACAGACGTTCTCCCCTGGGACCAGGGCTAGTGTTCCTTCCTCTCCTCTATGGTTCTGGTTCTGTGGCCTGACTGCCTGGCTGCCTGGCGTACTCCGCTGAGAAGCCTGCTGAGGCGCCGGGAGAGGCAGCCCACTCTGTCGTGCTCTAGTTGTTCTTGTCGGTTTGTCGTCCCTAAAGTTTCCAGCGTATCCTAGGAGACATCCTGACACTCAGTTGCAGATGGGAGCCGGTGGACCATGGCAGTTTGTGTCACATTGTGTATTGGAATTCACAGTAGGAATTAAATATGAAACAAATATGTCATTATACTTTTATCTCAACCTTGCCAGGATTATGGGATGAAATACCTGATTTGTCTGAGACATTGTGAAGGTCAATTTATTTTACTCAGGCGGCGTCCTGTTAATGGTAATATCTACTGTGATGCTGCTGGTTAATTTACTTGTTGCAACTGACTGGTCCACTTTACAGTAATAACAATAATTGCTTCATTAAAAAGAGGACATTTTGCCCTGGATTTGTCATCTTCATACTCTGCTGTGATGATGACGTTTGGCTTCACCATAAAGAAGAACAGAGAACAAACTTCAGCACAAATGAAGAGGGCAGAATTACTCCCACTCAGTTAAGTGTCTTTTAATTCCTTAACAAGTTTAATCTGCAAAAATCAATAAGAGGATGCGTGTTGGGCCTGTAAGTCAACAGCCCCAGTGTTTGATGGGTAAACGGACAGTCAAATGGATGATATGGAGAGACCTTCATCTTTCTTTAGGCAAATTGGGCTGCTAGGGCTGGACTAATTGATTGATTGCGTGACTTGCTGATACAATCAAAGCTCCGACCTGATTTATGATGATAAATCGATTGATTAATAAGATTTCCTGTGATGGAGGGGGGACCCTGCGATGGAGGGGGGACCCTGCGATGGAGGGAGGACCCTGCGATGGAGGGAGGGACCCTGTGATGGAGGGAGGGACCCTGCGATGGAGGGGGGACCCTGCGATGGAGGGAGGACCCTGCGATGGAGGGAGGGACCCTGCGATGGAGGGGGGACCCTGCGATGGAGGGGGGACCCTGCGATGGAGGGAGGACCCTGCGATGGAGGGGGGGACCCTGCGATGGAGGGGGGGACCCTGCGATGGAGGGGGGGACCCTGCGATGGAGGGGGGACCCTGCGATGGAGGGGGGACCCTGCGATGGAGGGAGGACCCTGTGATGATGGGGGGACCCTGCGAGGGCAGTGAAGAGTGGGGGAAAGACACCTCCAAATCATACATCCATCGTAGAGCCGACAGCCATGTAGGTTTAGTGTGGTAATGAGAGAAGCCTAGATCTCACTGCTGACATTTACAAAGCGCCGGCTACCTCTGACCCACTCCCTAGATTAACCTGCACATGTTCACATAAGCACCGCTGATATTAAAAAGATGGAGAGAGAGAGATGAAGTGTGACTTTTTCAGTTCACCGAGTGCATACATCATTAGGGGAACAACACAAAAATCTATTGCACATTCCAGAGTAAATAAAACCATATCTTGAACAGGGTAATACGAGTGCCTCTTGTTGACTCTCTGCAGATTACATTTAGCTGGGTGTTTAAATGCTTATTTACAGCAAGATGGAGCACATTCTCTCCACTCGCCTGCCTGCCTGCCTTTGGAATATGAAATGGAAGTTAAACTGTGAATCTCGAGTATGGGTAGGAGGGCTCTGGATGTGTGGGCAGTGTAGCATCAAATAGATTGTGTTTCCTCCCATGTAAACGCCTAATGTGTGTCGAGTGCTCTGACACAGATGAATTTAAGGAATTTGCTGTAAAGACTTTATGGCCTTTTTGAGAGACATGGCTGGGAACTGGCTGTGTGGAACCCACTCCACACGTACAGTACAGTTCATGCACACACATGCACACAGGCAGACATACACACGTACACACGTACAAGCCTCCAAGGAGAGCAGCTACAATAAACTGTGAAGTCTAGTGTGGACATCAGTGATGTTTTTTATTTGCTGTGGGTCAGAAAAGGCTGTTCTGGTGATGTGATGTGATGTGCAGCACCTTACAAAACCCCTCTCTGCCCTCCTCCTGAGATCAGTACAGTACTGTACAGTATACTGAAGATTAAGCTGCATTGGGCAGCTCTTTGTCCAGATGTTATTTGCCTTGATAATACAATAATAAAATACAGGGAGTTATTTTAATTTAGGCCTACATTATGAAAGTTACTGTGTTCACCAAAGCAATCTACTTTGCAATTGAAAATCTATAAATGGTTTTCCTATTGCAAATCTCACATACAATTCCCATTCATGGGTAAATTGTCATTACAAGTGGCTGTTCGCATTTTCACATTATGTTAACTTGTCTGCTGGGTCTCGCAGCCTTTGTGACAGCAGCACTCTAAGTTTTCCACCGCTTGTTGTCAGCCCAGGTTGTATTCCCACTCTCACAGCTATTTAAATAAATGTATTTTTGGTTCAAATGCTGGAAAATTAGAAGAGAGAGAGAGAGTGAGGTAGAGAGAGAGAAAAGGGGAGAAGTGGGAGAGAATAAAGGAGCCCCTCTCTCCCAGACAGGTGGCCCTGGTTCATGACGCCGGGCCCCAGGGGCCCGTGGAACACTGTGTGAGAGAGAGGAGGGACGAGTCTCTCAGCTCTACACAGGTGGTGTGAAACGCAGCCCTCTCTCCTCATCTGAAATATTCAGATTCTTCCGGCGGCGGCACTTTGATCTTCCTGCAATCGACAAGGGAAAATGGAGGGAGTAGGGGGGAGAAAACAACAAAAAACAAGAGGAAGATCAGCACACCTGAGAATGAACAGATTGTTTATTCTCTCTTAAGAAAATGCCAATCGCAGGATATCTGTGTGTATTTCACTGCTCCACTATTGTTTGTGGTGAAAAGTGGGCCAACGTGGTGATGATGACTTTATTTGTAGAGCTTTACTGAGTGTTGTCTTATTCTCATGCTGAAATTAATAGTTGGTTTTTCCATCGCAGTCCATTCGTACTTGTGAAAGGCAAAGGAAAACAGTCATTGTAGAGCATCACTCTTAAAAAAATACAATAATAATAAAGAAAAACCCTTGAATAAGTAGGTGTTCTAAAACTTTTGACCGGTAGTAAATATACACTACCAGTCAAAAGTTTGGACACACCTACTTAAGGCAAAGGGTGGCTATTTGAAGAATCTGAAATATAAAATATATTTTGATTTATTGAACACTTTTTTGGTTACTACATGATTACATGTGTTATTTCATAGTTTTGATGTCTTCACTATTATTCTACAATGTAGAAAATAGTAAAAATAAAGAAAAACCCTTGAATGATGTGAAGAGTACTGAGTATACGAAGAGGCAGGACACAGACGCAGGAATTAACAAGGTCAAGATTTACTTAGCAATGACAACGAGAAATAACAAAGATCGAGTAAACAACGAGAAGCTAAACAATCACACACAACATCATCCAGAACAGTCCAGGGCTAAATAGGGGTGGTGATGAGATGCAGATGCGCTGGAGGTGATTAGGGTGCGTTGGGTTTCCATTCCAGTGTTGCCGAGGTGGTGCACTCAGACCGGTGGCTCAGTAGACCGGCGAATCAGAGCGCCGGAGGGGAGCACCGGGAGGAGACGTGACAGTACCCCCCCCGGCGCTCTGATTCGCCGGTCTACTGAGCCACTGGTCTGAGTGCAACACCGGAATGGAAACCCAACGCACTCTAATCACCTCCAGCGCACCTGCATCTCCAGCGACCCTGAGGACAAGGAGCGGCCCAGTCAGGGCGGTGACGGTGGAAGTCCCGAATTAGGTTGGGGTCCAGAACGTCCCCAGCCGGAACCCAACTCCTCTCCTCAGGACCATACACCTCCCAGTCCACCAGGTAATGGAGCCGTCCCCCACAGAACCTGGAGTCCAGCAGGTCACTCACCGCATACGCCGGACTCCCGTCAATGTCCAGGGGCGGAGGAGGTGAACCCCAGGGGACGGCATCCGCCAGAGGACCAGGAACCACCGGCCTGAGGAGAGACGCATGAAAAGTGGGTGAGACATGGTAGTGAGGGGGAAGAAGCAGCCGATATGATACCTCATTTATCTGCCGGAGGACCTTAAACGGCCCCACAAACCGGGGGCTCAGTTTCTTGCAGGGCAGGCGGAGAGGGAGGGTTTTTGTGGACAGACAGACACGATCCCCAGGCTGGAATACAGGGGCCTCACTGCGGTGGCGGTTGGCTTTGTCCTTCTGCCGACGAATGGCCCTCTGGAGATGGACATGGGCGGCATCCCAGACCTGTCCAGCCCATCGGTCTGGCTGGGTGTCCAAGGGGCCAGGGCCGGTTGGTACCCCAGGATGCACTGGAAGGGAATGAGCCCCGTGGAGGAGTGAACAAGGGAGTTCTAGGCATATTCTGCCCAAGGAAGAAACCTCGCCCACTCACCCTGCTGGTCCTGACAGTGGCAACGAAGAAACCTCCCCAGCTCCTGGTTCATGCGCTCCACCTGCCCATTCAACTGAGGCCTATACCCGGAAGTGAGGCTGGCCATGGCCTCGATCTTCTCCAGGAAAGCCTTCCACACTCGGGAGGTGAATTGGGGGCCACGGTCCGAGACGATGTCCTCTGGAAGTCCATAATGCCGGAAGAACTGTTAGAACAGGACCTCAGCGAACTGGAGAGCAGAAGGAAGACCAGTTAGTGGCAAAAAACGGCATGATTTGGAGAACCGATCTACGACCACCATGACTGTGGTGAAGCCGTCAGAACGTGGAAGGTCGGTGACAGTCTATGGACAGGTGTGACCAAGGTCGCTGAGGCACTGGGAGAGGAACTAGTTTGCCTGCTGGGGCGTTCCGAGGTGTCTTCGTTTGGGCACATACGGAACAGGAGTTGACGTAGCGGGAGACATCAGAATCCAAGGTGGGCCACCAGTATTTTTGGGCTAGAGAATGCAGGGTGCGCGTAATACCAGAGTGCCCTGCCGTAAGGGTGGCGTGCGTCCAGATCAGCAGGCGGTCCCGGACACTGGTGGGTACATACACGCGCCCCGAAGGGGGGTTGACAGGCGCTGAGTCCTCCTGAGCCGCCAGGCGGATGTCTTCGTCCACATCCCAAACGACAGGAGCAACGATGAGAGACGAGTGCAGGATAGGACCCCCCAGATCCTTCCTTTCTCCGGTATGGTGCATCCTGGAGAGTGCATCGGCCTTCACATTCTGGGATCCTGGGCTGTAGGACAGAATGAATTGGAAGCGAGTGAGAAATTGGGCCCACCTGGCTTGACGAGAGTTCATCCGTTTCGCTGCCCGTATGTGCTCCAAATTCCGGTGGTCAGTAAGAATCCGGAATGGATGGACTGCGCCCTCCAGCCAGTGTCTCCATTCCTCCATAGTGAGGACCACCGCCAACAGCTCCCTGTCTCCAACTCCATAGTTCCTCTTTGCGGGGTAAGCTTTTTAGAGAAAAAGGCACAGGGATACATTTTCTCTGGCTTACCGTGCCGCTGGGAGAGAACCGTACCCACGCCCTCCTCCGATGCGTCCACCTCCAGGATGAAAGGACGAGCTGGATCTGGGTGTTTTAGGATGGGCGCTGTGGTGAACCTCTCCTTCAGCCTCTTGAAGGCAGCCTCAGCCTCAGGGTTCCAGGCCAGCTTCTGAGTCCACCCTTAAGGAGAGAGGTGAGCGTGACGGCTATGGAGCTGAAGGACCTGATGAAATTAGCGAAGCCCAGGAAGCTCTGTAGGCCCTTGATGGTGGTGGGAACTGGCCATGACCTGACGGCGTCCGTCTTCACTCCTTCCATGAACACCCCCTGACGACTGATCCTGTATCCCAGGAAGTAGATGGCCTGTTAGTGGAATTCGCATTTCTCCCCCTTCACCAACAGGCTGTGTTCCCGGAGGCGGAGTAGGACAGCTCGGACGTCCCTGACGTGCTCCTCGAACGTAGCCGAGTAGATCAGGATATCGTCGATGTACACCACCTGCCAGTTGAGGACCTGTGAGGCGTCTGTTTCTCAAACTAGACACTAATGTATTTGTCCTCTTGCTCAGTTGTGCACCGGGGCCTCCGTCCTCTTTCTATTCTGGTTAGAGCCAGTTTGCGCTGTTCTGTGAAGGGAGTAGTACACAGCGTTGTACGAGATCTTCAGTTTCTTGGCAATTTCTCGCATGGAATAGCCTTCATTTCTCAGAACAAGAATAGACTGACGAGTTCCATTTTGAGCCTGTAATCGAACCCACAATTGCTGATGCTCCAGATACTCAACTTGTCTCAAGAAGGCCAGTTTTATTGCATCTTTAATCAGCACAACAGTTTTCAGCTGTGCCAGCATAATTGCAAAAGGCTTTTCTAATGATCAATTAGCCTTTTAAAATTATAAACTTGGATTATCAAACACAACGTGCCATTGGAACACAGGACTGATGGTTGCTGAAAATGGGCCTCTGTACGCCTATGTAGATATTCCATAAAAAATCAGCCGTTTCCAGCTACAATAGCCATTTACAACATTAGCAATGTCTACACTGTATTTCTGATCAATTTGATGTTATTTTAATCGACAAAAAAATTGCTTTTCTTTCGAAAACAAGGAAATATATATATATATTTATATTTTAAGAGGGATGCTCTACAATTACTGTTTTCCTTTGCCTTTCACAAGTATGAATGGACTGCGATGGACGATTCTCTCTCAGAACCAACCATTAATTTCAGCATGAGAATAAGACAACACTCGGTAGAGCTCTACAAATATAGTCATCATCACCATCATCACCACATTGGCCCACTTTTATATACAGTATAAATAAAAATTAAAAATAAGGTTTTTATATTTGGACATTGTGAGTCAAAGCTTTATAATTCACATCCACATCTCCATTTTACCAGACCTTATATGGCCTGTTGAGGTTATGTTTTCACTCAGGTTTCAACCCCTCAGCTTGCTAATGAATCCAGGGAATGTCTAATCAGTCAGTGGCCATGTATTACAGTATGACAATAGACATCCTGATTGTAACCACAGACTTGGAGATGAGGAGAACAATGGCCTAATGATGATAAATAAGCTCTTCTAATTGGCCGTTCAATTAGAATGTTCACCCATAGATAGCAGTTTGACGGTTCTAATTGGAGGACATTTAAAGACATCCCTAGGATTCTAGATTCAGTGGAAGGGCTATGGTAAGGCTGTAGTTTTTATTAGTTAGAATTTTTAAAGGTGCTGAACCTACGCTGTCTAAATAGAAAAAATACCATAATGGTAATGTGTTACCCTGTTTTATCAGTGGTTGCGTGTGCGTGTGTTTAAAAAGAGAGAGAAGCTTTGACGGGACGATGTGCTCCGGTGCATCAGGCTAAAACTCCCTAAATGAAGCTGGGGATGACTAATAATGTCTGACAACGCCAGTCACACCTTTTGCTGATGGTTGTAATGCTCACGCGCCTCTCATCCCCTTTGTGAGATTTAGCTTGCTGTTTAAAGACAGCCTGACTGACTGGGGATTCATTATTTTGAATGATTTATCAGGCTTACTAGTCCAGGGTTTAGAAAGGTGTCAAAATGAAATGGGATTTTCAGTTGTGCCTACACAAACTATACAGCACCACCAATCTCTACTTCCTATGTACTGTACTACTGCTGCACAGTGGACACTCTGGTACCAATCACTGAATGGTCTGAACACAGTGGACACTTTGGTACCAATCACTGTATGGTCTGAAAACAGTGGACACTCTGGTAACATTCACTACCTTATGGTCTGAACACAATGGAGAGTTGAGTAGTGGAAATGAGAGCAGCTGAATGAACAGGGAGGTACTATAGTAGACAGTTGTGTAGAGATGTAGAGAGAGGCAGATGGAGGGAGGAAGCAGCCAGGTGATAGGTGCCCCCCCAGGCCCACCCTGTCAGAGTGTGTTTGGGGGAGGCTGAGGTTCCCAGGGCCAGGCCACAGAGTCCCGGCTCCCTCTGTGTCTGCAGTCTGAACCAACCATCCACACCAAGCTGCTTGCCTGTCAGTCGGTCAGTCAGCCCAGGGAGGGAGGCCAGATAAGCGCTCATCCTGCATATGGACAGAAGCCAGCCAGCCGATGCTCTTCCTGCCCTGAACCCCCTCTCTCTCCCCAGCCTTGTTTTTCTTTTTTCTCCACCCCTCAGCGGCTGGGGGGTTCCAGTAATAATGTTGAGGCCAGACTAGACTGCAGCGATCGGGGCCATTGATTGTGGTGATTTGATTTATAGATCGATCCCCCTCTCAAATGTGGCGTCTGAGATGCGGGGCCAATCTGAGACGGCTATGGCCAATCTGGTGCCTTACAGAGAATAGGAGGTGATAAGGAATGTATGAAAGGAAACTACACTTATCTTAATCACACGCTGGCTCCTGTGCTGCCTTGCTACGACCACTGTGCATGTCCGTGTTTGTGTGTGTGTGTGTGTGTGTGTGTGTGTGCTCTTTTGTGTGTGAGCTTGAATGCAATGTGTGTGTGTGTCTCTTGGTGTGCGTATGCGGTGGGGGTTGTGAGGCTCCACAGTCACCAGGCAGAACAGAGTGGATCTATAAATTGATGGAATTCAAAGCCTCCAACATCGATTACCATTATAACCAACAGCAGCACACAGAATGTCTGATTATTTTTAGACAAAGATTCTGTGCTCTCAGCAGCAATTCTGCTGATGCTGTCACACTTTCAGACATTTGCCTATGATTGCAATTAGATGAGATGCAAAAAGAAAAATAATTCCCCATCTGCATTTTCCCCTATCCTCCTCGCCCTATTTTTCCCCCTTAATTTGTCCTGTCCAAGCCCGCTGCGTACAATAGTGAGTGACTGTGAGTCTACATTCTATTGCAGTATCTTGGTCGTTTTTTCCAGTTATCAACATTTTCCACCATGTTTTGTCTTTGTGGAAGGCCAAGAAACAGCTTACGACCACAGATGTAATCGAAAGGAGTAGGTTTAATGAATCAATGTCAAATGTATTGTTCTACAATATAGTAGCTTCACATTTTTACAGAAAACATTTTATAAATGCTTCTCTCACACTACTGAGATTGTAATGCTTTTATGTATTTCATGTTTTTACAGACTAACGTCAGTGGATATGAATGATTTGTAGTGGGATTGATGGGCTAACAAGCTTTAATAATCATTCATATTATTGCTAATGGGTAACATCAATGTTGGTAATGATCCAATTATGATTTATTTTATAGCATTGTCGATACATTGTAGTACCAAAAATATGATGTTCCTGATATCATTATCTCTCCACTGCTTTCTTTTCACCATTATCCTCCATTTTACTTGTCTTGTTTTTCACCTCCCTCCGTGGAGTCTAAAAGGACCACTCCCTGCATTATTTTCTGCAACACAACATACATGTGCTTAAATGTCTGACCCACTCAATGCTGTGTGGCTGGCTTTGTCAGGACGTGATGGCTCATCCACAGAGGCTGTCCTCAGCTCCTCCACAGACGCTGTCCTCAGCAGGACCAGGCCCTCCCTCCCTCCCTCTGGACCGGCCCTGCTCAGCATCCCCCTTACCCCCCCCCCTCCTCCTCCAACCACCCCACTCCTACCCCCACCACCCCCCTCCTCCTCCTACACCCACCACTTCCCCACCCCAGCGATAGCTCCGCCCTCCCCAGGGGAAACTCATCAATTACGTCCGGATGTTTGACTGCCAGAGGCTTAATGACAGGAGCTCTGTATTGACCCGACTGCCACACACTGAAAATTCGGTCCCGATCGCCTTTTTAAAAACCTGTCAAACTATTACCGGGAAATTCTTCTTTGCACAGGGAATCAAACTTGTTTACTCCCCCTATTTTCAACAGTGGCGGCTCCTGAAAAAATTCTCAGGGGGGGCAATTTTTCTGATGATTTAGGTGACCTACACACATTTTAAAAAATATATGTCCAGCAACAACATGAAGACAGGGGCAGCATATAAGTCAATACCAGAAGCATTTATTGACTGATCTCAAAAGTGTTGGCTTACAAAAGCAAAATAAGTTATCACAGTAAAAATAATCAAGGGTGTTCTTTCACATTCCTCAACACTGCATAAACAATATGCATTTCCATAAAACACCTCATCTAATTGTGCCACAAAGTTGACAAGTCCAAGAAAAATACCAGGGTTGGTGGAGCCCTCAGTTTCATCTTTGCCTCGCAAAGCTAACTCAAACACTCCGCAAAACTTCACACACTGGATTAGCCGGCTGAGGATGTGGCGGTTCTTGCTAACCTCATCGTTGTGGCGGCAGACAGCTAGCCTGTATCCCTCATCTGTTAGGCCTACTGCTGATAGGTAGCTCTCTCTGCTCTCTCCCTCCCCTCTGTCTGTCCTTGATTGCAGGAGTGAAGTCTGGTGTGCGGGAGTCAGGGTTCCAGCTGCAGCTCATTCACCATAATTACCTCAGCCTTTAAGACCCGGTCAAACTTACCACTCATCGTCAGATCATAGTCAAGACGACCATGTTAGTCTCGCTGCCGACTCAACCTGGTTATTTTTGCTCTTTGTGTTTTTGGTCTGTTCTATTTACTTTTTCTCCTGTGCCACAGATATTTGGAACCTGACTCCTGCCTCCGCTTCACTCCTGCCACCACCATCCTGCTCTCCATTACCGGACCTCTCTTTTGGACTCACCACGGACACTAGGACATTACGGTACCACACCTGCCCTGATCTGGATCTGTTACCCTCCCTGTACCTGGACTTGCTCTTCCCATATATTTGGAAACCTGGACTTTGAACATTGTAAATAAACCTGTTAAAACTTCTCTGGCTTGGTGTACTTGTCTGCATTTGGGTTCTTATCCAGTTAAATCATAACAGTATGATCTGAACAACATGAACCCAGCAGACAGTAGCTCGGATACCACCCCAGAGTGCACTCAAATTTGGACTGCCATAGCCAATCAGGGCATTTTACTTGGCCAACATGATACCCTGTTTAAAAACGATTGCTGAGGACAGTCAGGTGCTGCTTAATCAGGTTCAATTACTCTCCAATCAAGTATCTGCCCTTACTACCCCTTCAGCCCAGATCAGAGAGCCTTTTGTTCCTGCTCCAGAGCGCTATGACGGGAACATGGGAACCTGTGGCGATTTTGACTCAATGCTCGTTAGTGTTTGAACAACAGCCCCTCACCTACGCCTCAGAAAGAGCCCGTATTGCCTACCTTATCAACTCTACTAGCGGTTCCGCTCGTGCCTGGGGATCCGCGGTCTGGGAGAGTCAGTCGGACATTTGCAACGCTTACGTTGCCTTCACCACGGAGATGAGGAAGGTTTTTGACCACCCCGTACGAGGCAAGGAGGCTGCGAAACGGCTGTTTTCTCTTCGGCAGGGGGCTCGTAGTGTGGCGGAGATGGCAGTGGAGTTTCGGACTTTAGCAGCAGTGAGTGGTTGGAATGACGAGGCATTACAAGGAGTGTTCATCAATGCTTTGTCTGAGACCTTAAAAGATGAATTGGTGTCATATGATGAATCGCCTACGCTGGATAATCTTATTTCACTCACTATCAGGTTGGATAATCGGATTCGGGAGCGCCGCCCGGGAGAGGAGTGTTAGTTCCAAGCAACCTGTCTGTCATCAACAAACTCCTCCCTGCATCGTCCCTACGGAGAGAGCCGTGTCTTCCCGAGTCGATCACGAGGAGCACTGAACCCGAAGCCATGGAGGTGGGTCGGTGCACGGTTGTCCTCAGAGGAGCGTGCACGTCGTATTCAGGCTCGGGTCTGCCTGTATTGTGGAGAAGCTGGTCATTTCGTTCCTTCCTGCCCAGTTCGTCCGGGAAAAGGGCCGGCTCATCATTAATGGGAGAAGTTTTGGTGAGCCGAGCAGCGGATTCTTCCTCTTCTCCCCGCATTCTGCTCCAGGCATCCCTCCAGTGGCAGTCCCAGAATTTCTCTGTTAGTGCGCTGATTGACTCTGGTGCCGACGAAAGCTTTTTGGATAGAGAGTGGGCTCAACAAATGGATTTGGAGACTGTTCCTATGGACTGTCCGCTGCAGGCTAAGGGTCTAAATGGACAATTGTTGACCCGCATTACCCATCAGACTGTTCCTGTTTGTCTTAGAGTGTCGGGAAATCATCAGGAGAACATTCAATTCCATATTATCGACTGCCCACAGACTCCCCTGGTCCTTGGTATCCCCTGGCTCATAAAACACAATCCACACATTGATTGGGTGACAGGTAGCATTGTTTCATGGAGCACATTTTGTCATGTGAATTGTTTGTGTTCTGCTCAGACTCCTGCCAGTACTGTGCCTCAACCTCCACTGGAGTCCATGGATCTTTCTGCTGTTCCTGACGTGTATCATGACCTGGCATCCGTTTTCTGCAAACACAGAGCTACTTCTCTTCCTCCTCACCGGCCTTACGACTGCGCCATTGACCTCCAGCCAGGAGCCCCGCTCCCCAGCAGTCGCCTGTACAATCTCTCCCGGCCGGAGACGGAGGCTATGGAGAACTACATTCGGGACTCCTTGGCGGCAGGTATTATGCGTCCTTCCTCGTCACCTGTAGGAGCGGGATTCTTTTTGTTGCTAAGAAGGATAAGACCCTCAGACCCTGTATTGATTACCGTGGACTTAACAACATCACCATTAAGAACAAGTATTCTCTGCCTTTGATTAATTCTGCTTTTCCCCTCCTTCATGGTGCTACCATCTTTACGAAACTGGATCTACGAAATGCGTATCACCTGGTGCGCATTCGTAAGGGTGATGAATGGAAGACTGCCTTCAACACACCCTTGGGACATTTTGAGTATCTGGTTATGCCTTTTGGGTTGTCTAATGCCCCTGCTGTTTTTCAGGCACTAGTCAATGATGTCCTTCGGGACATGTTGAATCGGTTTGTTTTTGTCTATCTGGATGATATCTTGATTTTCTCAGAGTCCTCCCAGGAACATGAACTGCATGTGCGCCAGGTGTTGCAAAGGTTGTTGGAGAACAAACTGTTTGTGAAGATGGAGAAATGTGAATTTCATGTGTCTGAGACCTCTTTTTTGGGTTACATCATAGCTCAGGGGGAGTTGCGGATGGACCCAGCTAAGATCTCTGCTGTCACGGACTGGCCAGCTCCCTCTACCCGCAAACAACTTCAACGATTCCTGGGGTTTGCGAACTTCTATAGGAGGTTCATCAAGGACTACAGCCGCATTGCGGCGCCACTCACCGCTCTCACCTCCATCTCACGACCGTTCGCTTGGAATGAAGGGGGCCGAATCAGCGTTCGAAGAACTGAAACATCGCTTCGCCTCGGCTCCCATTCTGATGCAGCCGGACCCCCGACCGCCAGTTTGTCGTGGAGGTGGATGCATCCGACACTGGGGTAGGTGCAGTGTTGTCACAACGTTCTCCTGAAGATAACAAACTGCATCCCTGTGCTTTTCTCTCAAGGAAACTTTCTCAGGCAGAGAGGAATTATGATGTTGGAAATCGTGAACTGCTCGCCGTTAAGCTGGCTCTCGAGGAGTGGCGACATTGGTTGGAGGGCGGAACAACCCTTCATCGTTTGGACGGATCATAAGAATCTGGCTTACCTCCAGTCAGCGAAGCAGCTCAACCCCCGTCAAGCCAGGTGGGCACTATTTTTTGGGAGATTCAATTTTTCTCTGTCTTACCGTCCTGGGTCACGCAACGTCAAGCCTGACGCCCTGTCTCGTGTTCATTCGGCTGTTGATACTGGTAGTAACCCTGAACCCATTTTGCCTCCTACCTGCAGTATTGCAGTCATCACATGTGACATCGAGGGGATTGTTAGACAGGCTCAACATCATCAAGCTGACCCTGGGAGGGGTCCTCCTAACCGGATGTTTGTCCCTGAGTCTGCTCGCTCCCAGGTACTTCAGTGGGCTCACTCGTCTCCCCTTACCTGTCACCCTGGAGTTTCGCGGACCCTTGACTTTGTGCGACGGAAGTTCTGGTGGGCCACGATGGAGGCGGACACTCGAGCCTTCATTGCTGCTTGTACGGTATGTGCACGAAGTAAAAACTCCACCCAGGCCAGCGCTGGTCATCTACGACCTCTACCTATACCCAGCCGGCCCTGGTCGCATATCGCTATGGATTTTGTCACTGGACTTCCCCCTCGTCTGGTAAGACTGTCATTCTTACGGTGATTGATCGTTTTTCTAAGTTCGCTCATTTTTGGCCCTACCTAAACTGCCCACTGCCAGAGAGACGGCTGATATTTTGGTTGAACATGTGTTCCGCTCTCATGGTCTACCCACGGATATTGTCTCTGACAGGGGTCCCCAGTTTGTCTCCCAGGTGTGGAAAGCTTTCTGTAAAGCTTTGGGCATTACATCCAGCCTGTCCTCTGGATATCACCCCCAGACCAACGGGCAAGCCGAGAGAGCGAACCAGGAGATGGAGACCGCTCTTCGCTGTGTCACTGGGTCTAACCCTGGGTCATGGAGCTCCATGCTCCCCTGGGTGGAATATGCTCATAACACCTTGACTAACGCTTCCTCTGGTTTGTCTCCTTTTCTGTGTGCTCTGGGTTATCAACCTCCCCTGTTCCCTTCCCAAGAGAGGGAACTTGCGGTACCCTCGGTGCAGTCCCACATGCGCCGCTGCTTCAAGGTCTGGAGGAAGGCCAGGGTAGCTCTGTCCCGAGCTTCGGCGTACATGCAGAGGCAAGCCAACCGTCACCGGTCCCAGGCTCCCGGTTACTCTCCTGGTCAAGAGGTATGGCTGAAGTCACGGGACCTTCCATTGAAGGTGGAGTCTAAGAAGATGGCGCCTCGTTTTATAGGACCGTTCAAGATACTGTCTATTGTTAACCCCTGCGCGGTCAAGCTACAGCTTCCTGCCTCCCTACGGGTTCATTCCACCTTTCATGTTTCCCAGATTAAGCCTGTGTCGGTTAGCCCTTTGTGCCCGCCCTCTCGTCCCCCTCCTCCGCCCAGGATCGTGGGTGGGGGTCCGGTCTACACTGTCCGGCGACTTCTGGATGTTCGCCGCCGAGGTCGTGGTTTCCAGTACCTGGTGGATTGGGAGGGTTATGGTCCCGAGGAACGTTCCTGGGTGCCCAGGAGCTTCATTGTGGATCCTGCTCTGGTCCGAGAGTTTCATAGGTTACATCCCGATAAACCCCGTCGGCCGCCAGGTGGCGTCCGTAGAGGGGGGGGTACTGTTAGGCCTACTGCTGATAGGTAGCTCTCTCTGCTCTCTCCCTCCCCTCTGTCTGTCCTTGATTGCAGGAGTGAAGTCTGGTGTGCGGGAGTCAGGGTTCCAGCTGCAGCTCATTCACCATAATTACCTCAGCCTTTAAGACCCGGTCAAACTTACCACTCATCGTCAGATCATAGTCAAGACGACCATGTTAGTCTCGCTGCCGACTCAACCTGGTTATTTTTGCTCTTTGTGTTTTTGGTCTGTTCTATTTACTTTTTCTCCTGTGCCACAGATATTTGGAACCTGACTCCTGCCTCCGCTTCACTCCTGCCACCACCATCCTGCTCTCCATTACCGGACCTCTCTTTTGGACTCACCACGGACACTAGGACATTACGGTACCACACCTGCCCTGATCTGGATCTGTTACCCTCCCTGTACCTGGACTTGCTCTTCCCATATATTTGGAAACCTGGACTTTGAACATTGTAAATAAACCTGTTAAAACTTCTCTGGCTTGGTGTACTTGTCTGCATTTGGGTTCTTATCCAGTTAAATCATAACAGTATCCAGTTGAGTGGCAATGTTCACTCTCCCCAAAGCAGACAATCTCAAACAGCTATCCATGTGGGTCTTTGACAGCTCATGTTTCTTAATCTTTTCTGAAAGATGGTGCATTTCCGTTACACCAGTCGCTGTCCAAGCGGTGCTGTCTGCCGTGCCGCCTTCAGGGTGAAAGAGTAAGCAGGGGTAGCAGAAGACTGCATTAGCTACATCGCAGCCTGCTAGCCAGGTTTTTCGTTCGTACCAATTTTTTGAAAATCCTCGGGTGTAGGACTTTCCCCCTTTAGTAGAAACCTGTTGAATTATTAAATTTGGTCTGGGAGGTCCTAATTGTTTCGTTGCCAATTTATCTTGATTTGTTCGCCGACAAAAAGGAACTTCTTTCAAAGAGACAAGCGAGTTGCACTGAACGCTAGCCATCTTGACAGTAGTACGTGAATTGATTGACGCTGCTACCCGCTCTTTTCTTAGTTACGTTCATGGTTATGTTACGTATGACGAAAGCGCGTAAGTGCAAGCCCTCCCGGAACCCATAGAGATTGTATTGAAAGCTCTGATATTTGAAAAAAATAGATTTTACATGAGAGTCTATGAGAGACTTCTGGGGCGATTTTCAACCTGACTGAAATCGCCCCAAAAGGGGCGGGGCCATTTGAAGCACGACTTTAGCCTGATTGGACATTTAGTGGCAGATCAGACGTCTAGATTAGAACACTGATAACTACTGTTGCCGTGATATAATTGATTAGAAAAAAAATCCCTTCCTTTTCCCGTTTGGCAGTGCGTCGCCCATATCGCCCTAATGAACACACCGCCCCTGATTTTCAATGTAGGTAATCAAAAATTATAGCAGTTCTAGATGTGTGTGTTGTTTTGGACTCTCCATGCAGATTCATGGAGATAAGGGAATCTTATCAGAGACCTCAAAGTTGCCCATAACTCAAGTTGAAATGGATCAGATTTGATTAGTTTGGTTCAAGAGACTTGAAGTACACTGTGTTGTATAGTTGCTCCATCAGCAGTCTCTTCAAGAAAACCAAACAAGCAAACAATGTTCTGCTTCAGTTCCCTTCAAGAACGTGGACAGACACCAGGTTTCATTTGATGTGCTGTTGCCCAGCCTTTTCAGAAAGGCCAGGGAACAAGCTATTGTTGTTTTACTCATATAAGAGTATTCACTGCTCTCATTGGTTGAGCTACTTACAATTGAATGGAAACTGAAATCCATTCCCCCCACTGGTATATTTAACATGCAATCAAAATACGTGCTATGTTATGATGCCATTTGGTAAGTTTAGAAGTTTTACATTCCTTGTCCAACACTAGACTGATGCATTCACTTTCGCAATTAATAAACTTGGTGGAGACTTTGAGCATATACTGCAAACACTGAACTATACACTCCAATTACACCTTACACACATAACCAGTTCTTGACTTTGGATGAAAGAACTGAAGGAGCTGTCTTTTTCCAAGTCGGTCCATTAGACTATGTTCACCGAAATTCACAAATGGCATTATGCTATAGAGACCTTCTGATTATTCACTGTTAAGGGTTCCTACACATTTTCTATGACTTCTCCATGACTTAACCACATTTTCATGACTAGTATTATGGCCTATATGAAAAAGTAACCATTATTGACCCTGGAAGGCTGCTGTGTCTGATCCCATGTAGGCCTACCATCTCCTGCCATTGTGCTCTTGATCAAGGCACTTAACCCCCCACAAGGTAGAACTGCACTGTTAGTCACATGTTGTCAACATGTGGTCAACCCTCCACCTGGAGAGCTCCTGGGTGTGCAGGCTTGGCTTTTGATCCAGCGCTGAAACACCAAAGTCTGCTTATCAAGGTCTTGTTAAGCAGCTGATGTTTAGGCTACAATGTGGTTAGACCAGGGCTTGAACAAAATCCTGCACACCCAGTAGCTATCTTTGAGGATGGTTGCCACCCTTGGTATAAAATATTGCACCATTACAACCAAATGAATAAGGTAGGCTACTTCAAAGCAAGGTAGCTAACTAGACATGTTTAGGTTTAAGGCTAAAATATTCATGTTTCAGTGTATATTTTTTACGTTACAAGGCTACTGTTTAATAGAGGGGAATCTCAGCTTTCCAACGGTGCAGTGCCGGTGGAAAGGCGACAGCGACATTAATCCTTAGCTATAGTTAACTTGTAGCAGTTATCGCGCTAGTTATGTTTTGAATTGGCTATCTAGTTAGTCTGTAGTCTGGCATTATTTTATACCTCCTGCTGAAATGTTGCGCTCTCTCTTCTCGGGCAACGGCCCACTCGCACTGGCACACACGCAGCACACACTGGCAGGCACTGAAGTGTCATTCCGATAATGGCTGATATATAGATTTTTAAGCGATTGATGATATTTAAAAGTGTGCCTTCATGAATTATATAAATACAAATTATGAAACTAATTGTATGACTTTTCATGACCTCCAAACCCTCATTTGACAACTTGGAACAGTGCATCATGCGCATTCAGGCTGACAGATTTTCAATCTGCGCAATCTGGAACATTCTACTGTCACGCACAGATTCACAGACTAGTGGCAAATAAACTTGAACAAAGCGGAATCAGGAAATGAATGCCCACTCTCCATTGCTCTTCAATGCAGATCCCACCTTCATTCTGCTTTGATCAACCTTTTTTTTGCCTCTGTGTGTGAATCTGGGCCTGTGATATGCTACTTTGTTTTATGGAGGAGCCGGTACCCAATTCCCAAAAAATATGAAGTGCCAGTACGGCACTCGAGACAGCTCTGGCCCAAATCAAGCACTGCACATAACTACAATGTAAACTCAGCAAAAAAAGAAATGTCCTCTCACTGTCAACTGCGTTTATTTTCAGCAAACTTAACATGTGTAAATATTTGTATGAACATAACAAGATTCAACAACTGAGACATAAACTGGACAAGTTCCACAGACATGTGACTAACAGAAATTGAATAATGTGTCCCTGAACAAAGGGGACACAAATCAAAAGTAACAGTCAGTATCTGGTGTGGCCACCAGCTGCATTAAGTACTGCAGTGCATCTCCTCCTTATGGACTGCACCATATTTGCCAGTTCTTGCTGTGAGATGTTACCCCACTCTTCCACCAAGGTACCTGCAAGTTCCCGGACATTTCTGGGGGTAATGGCCCTAGCCCTCACCCTCCGATCCAACAGGTCCCAGTCGTGCTCAATGGGATTGAGATGGCTCTTCGCTGGCCATGGCAGAACACTGACATTTCTGTCTTGCAGGAAATCACACACAGAACGAGCAGTATGGCTGGTGGCATTGTCATGCTGGAGGGTCATGTCAGGATGAGCCTGCAGGAAGGTTACCACATGAGGGAGGAGGATGTCTTCCCTGTAACGCACAGCGTTGAGATTGCCTGCAATGACAACAAGCTCAGTCTGATGATGCTGTGACACACCGCCCCAGACCATGATGGACCCTCCACCTCCAAATCGATCCCGCTCCAGAGTACAGGCCTCGGTGTAACGCTCATTCCTTCGACGATAAACGCGAATCCGACCTTCACCACTGGTGAGACAAAACCGCGACTCGTCAGTGAAGAGCACTTTTTGCCAGTCCTGTCTGGTCCAGCGACGGTGGGTTTGTGCCCATAGGCGACGTTGTTGCCGGTGATGTCTGGTGAGGACCTGCCTTACAACAGGCTTACAAGCCCTCAGTCCAGCCTCTCTCAGCCTATTGCGGACAGTCTGAGCACTGATGGAGGGATTGTGCGTTCCTGGTGCAACTCAGGCAGTTGTTGTTGCCATCCTGTACCTGTCCCGCAGGTGTGATGTTCGATGTACCGATCCTGTGCAGGTGTTGTTACACGTGGTCTGCCACTGCGAGGACGATCAGCTGTCCGTCCTGTCTCCCTGTAGCGCTGTCTTAGGCGTCTCACAGTACGGACATTGCAATTTATTGCCCTGGCCACATCTGCAGACTTCATGCCTCCTTGCACCATGCCTAAGGCACGTTCACGCAGATGAGCAGGGACCCTGGGCATCTTTCCTTTGGTGTTTTTCAGAGTCAGTTGAAAGGCCTCTTTAGTGTCCTAAATTTTCATAACTGTGACCTTAATTGCCTACCGTCTGTAAGCTGTTAGTGTCTTAACGACCGTTCCACAGGTGCATGTTCATTAATTGTTTATGGTTCATTGAACAAGCATGGGAAACAGTGTTTAAACCCTTTACAATGAAGATCTGTGAAGTTATTTGGATTTTTACGAATTATCTTTGAAAGACAGGGTCCTGAAAAAGGGACGTTTCTTTTTTTGCTGAGTTTAAATACATATGTTATTGGACTCTTCATGTGAAGAAGCAACCAAACATTGTGTTGAATTTGACTGAAATGACAATGGCAATGAAGGGCTGGGCAATTCAGAATCAGCACTATAATCCACACAAAGCCACTTCTAACAGGATACTCTCGCAGACAGATTAGCTGGTGGTCTAGGGCTGCTTGAATCTGTTGGAGTTTAGCCCACTCCTAACAGCCAAGTCCCAAATCCCCCAAAAGTCTCATCCAATATGTGGTAGAATGGCTGACTGAAGCACAGTGACTAGCTAATAAGAGCACAGGCAGTTGGAAACCAAATAGGAATGTGTTACTGACCTAAAAATTATGTCTCCATGAAATGCTTGGTTTTGCCTAAAACATAATGATTTCCCATCTCAGAGATGCATGAGAAGAGGATAAGCAAAGGGAAGTGTAATCCATTCTTACTCTTGGAGAAAGTCCTGAGGCAAGGGACCCATCTCTTAAGAAGTCCTAATGCCCACTGTTTTGAACAAAGGCACAACTGTCACCAAGAGAGATCAAATAAGACTCGTCAATGGGAGCATTCTTTCGCTGGTTTTGGAGAGAGGAAGATGGCCTCTTTCAAGGACCAATACAGTAATCTATTTACATCAAGATCGGATGAAACTGAAGGGTTAAAATGCCTTCACTGGGAATAAGTGGAATCAGTTAAATGTTTCAAATATGGAACTGGAGTTTTGTCCCTAGGTTTTCTCTCTCTTTTTTCGCTCGTGATAATTTATTAAATTGCCTTTAAGTAAGACTGGAGATTAATTAAAACACAGTCAATTTAATTTTCCAGCGTCATATATAAATTCACTGTGGTAATTGAATCCCTCACTCCAGTTTTATATTGTATCCCAGCAGATAGAAGGGAAGACCTTCATGAAATAAAACCAATCCAAGAGGACAGGAAAAGAGATGGGATTAAAGGGGACAAACGTTGTCAGTGGAGACGAGTACTGTAGCAAGATTTTAGATGTGTTTTGTTGGTTTGCAGAAAGAGCTGGAAATTGGATGATTAATCAATGGATGCTATTGGATTTGTGGATGGCAAGTGGTGCGGTGAGGCTAGTATAAATGCATGGGTCTGAGGACTGGCTGTGTACACAGATCACTTTGAATTGCACAGTGGATGTTGATAGGGTGGAGTTTTAGCAAGTACTGTATCACCAGGTATTGAAGGATGTAGACAGATTAATTGTGATTTAGGCATTTGTGACACTAATAGGAAAATGTGGGTTATTAGCACTGGGCCTATATAAGATATTAGCAGTGTATTTATGTTCTTAAAATCCACCTGAAAGCAATGTAAAGATGTGGGAGAGAGATTTGAATGAGGGAGAGGCTTCAATGTGATCTGTGTTAATCATGCAGAAGAAATAATGTTGTGTGTTGAATTGTGTCTTGTCTAGGCTTAAAATCAGCTCTTCATTTCTCCAGGAAGCCCTATATTTGTTTATATGGGTATTTGTCAGGTTATTGGGTCCTTCCCACGTGACTCCGCTGCCTTGTTTATTCTCTCTCTCTCTCTCTCTCTCTCTCTCTCTCTCTCTCTCTCTCTCTCTCTCTCTCTCTCTCTCTCTCTCTCTCTCTCTCTCTCTCTCTCTCTCTCTCTCTCTCTCTCTCTCTCTCTCTCTCTCTCTCTCTCTCTCTCTCTCTCCTCCTCTCTCTCCTCTCTCCTCTCTCTCTCCTCTCTCTCTCTCTCTCTCTCCTCTCTCTCTCTCTCTCTCCTCTCTCTCTCTCTCTCCTCTCTCTCTCCACTCTCTCTCTCTCTCTCTCTCTCTCTCTCTCTCTCTCTCTCTCTCTCCTCTCTCTCTCCTCTTTCTCTCTACTCTCTCTCACTGGAGTTCCATGGCCGTTGCAACCGTATTGATTATTTCAAATACTGATTATCTAAAAGGCCTTCTGCTAGTGTAGGCATTGGATTTATTTTGGCTTAATTATTTATGGGCCAGGGCTTGCAGTAAGTATTACCGCTATAAGATCATGAAGGATTACTTAGTTAATATTCAGCAGTGTATTTTTATTTATGTACACTCTAAGCTGCACTGTATGACTGTTGGCAGCCTCTCTAAGTGCTCTCTCTCTATCTCTCTCTATCTCTCTCTCTCTCTCTCTCTCTGCCTCGCTCTCTGCCCCTCTCTCTCGCTCGCTCTCTGCCTCTCTCTCTCTCTCTCGCTCGCTCTCTGCCTCTCTCTCTCTCTCTCTCTCTTTCGCTCGCTCTCTGCCTCTCTCACTCTCTCCCTCTTTGTTTGTCTGTGTTTATAGAGGGAGCTAAACTCAGTAGCGTCTGAGCTGGCGGGGCGACAGGAAGAGAGCGAGCACTCCCACAAGCACCTGGTGGAGCTGAGCCGTGAGTTCAAGAGAAATGTCCCAGAGGTGAGTGCCCCCCTACCCCCTGCCTCCTCCCTACCCTATCATGAGTTCTATGTGTCATTCTGCTCGGCTCCGCTCCACTAGGCAGTCTGACTTGCTCAGTGTTTGAGCCCCGCTTACCTTTGTGCCTGGAATTATTTATTTAATTTTATAATCCGCTTTAGTGCATATAATTTGCTCACAATGCTTGGGACAAGTCAGTCTCATTGACCCCCCCTTCTCCAGGTATGTTAATGTTTAAATTAAAACCTGTGGTTTATAGCTAGGTGTTGTTTAAGGCCAGGGTATCTGCAGTACCACTAGGGTCACAGCCAGGGTTCCTGGGATCTCCCAGAGTCAGATTGCAGAGCCCCTATCCCTGGGTGAGAGTGTGGAGAGTATGCTGTAATCTTGTCAGTATAATACAGGTGCAGATGGCAGGATCAGGCTGTCACCACAGGCATCCCAATCCCCCTACCTGGGGCTCACTGAGAGTCAGGAGGAAGGGAGAAGCTGGAGCCTGAGCTAATACAAGCAGGAAATCCCCACTTACACTCCCCACTTTTAAGACCCTCCCCCCTCCTCCTCCGCCTCTCTCCCTCGCAAATCAATCCAAACCAGAGACATTGCGTCTTCTGCTGAAATTTGGGCTAAAGAAAAATACATCTGGAATCAAACAGCATTTGACAGTCTTCCTCATCTTAAAGTTGTCCATAACAAGTTAGTATATTCAATGCTATTGAGACAAATGACAATACAAGGTGCAGTATAAGTATTCCCCTGTTCTCAACAGGGCATTTGGTCCCTAGTTAGATGGAGCTTCTAGTGTCTCAAAAATGGTAAACCTTTGTTCTGTTTGTCTGTATTCAGGAAGTGCGGGAGATGGTGGCTCCTGTCCTCAAGAGTTTCCAAGCCCAGGTGAGTCGACATCTCCTTTGACGTGATTTACAGACACTTTACCAACTACATCCTGACACAGCACAGTAAGGATGGATGATAGGGTAGCATGGATAGAAATTCATGGCCAAGTGTAAGGAGGACCCAGTTTTCATGTTACACTTCATCTGATGCTTATTGACTGATGCCTTTTCTGTCAAAGTGGAGTAGCTCTCTATCTGCCATTAGATGATTAGATACTGTATCTGACTGCTCATATTATCTTGGCTGAGACAAGCCCTCATTTCCTGTTCAGATGGTGCATTTTTAGTGCCCTCTCTGACGCTGCCATATTGAAAAAGTAATCTGATATCTACCAAGGCTCTGCTCTAGCCATTAAACCAAGGTCATAAATCACATTTGTGAGCTGCGTTATTGTCCAAAAAGTAGAGGCATGTTGAAATGATACCGCAAATAATGTTTCCAGTCTCCCTCTCTCTCTTCAACTCACCATTTGAAAGGTAACCTGAAAGCTGGATCACTAAATATGATAACACCATGGATTGTTTGGTTCTCATTTATTATCATAGTCAACTTGTTTTGTATTTAGCTAGGCCAAAGCAACAGTCTGTTTTGGCTGGAGTTATTGTATTCAAAGCTGCTGCTATGTGAGGTTGATGTCAAGGCCGATTGAATGACTGTGACCTCAAAGGCACAGACACCAAATATCAAAAGGGCGTGCCATATCTTTACTGTGCAAACATGAACCTAGGGGATTCATTTGAGCATTATTGATGTTTCACAACAGGGAATATAGATGTTTAGTAAGTAAATAAAGTAGATGGCTGATAACGAAAGATAATGTTTAAAGCTTTCTCCAGAGGTATCTGTCTTGAAGGAGGAAAGGTCTTCACTATTACTTTGGATCTCTCTTATCAAACTTCCATATGTATAGAATACAGATTTGAAAGTAAAATGTACTACTGTACATACAATCATTCTCACTATGTATCATCATAAATGAAACCCCTTGTGTCTTCTGATACACTTTGACCTTCCTGCTTAATGTCAAACCGCTTGCGGAGACTTGTGAACTTTACCCACCAGTAATCAGCCAGGCCTTAGAGTAAAGCTGTGGGAGTTATACCTGCTGCTTCAGGGGAGAAGTACAGTAAGGAGGAGGTGTAGCTGCAGGAACTTGTTTGGCTGTGTGTTTTGGGATGCACTAAAACTCCCCTACAGCTGCACCGTAAAGGTGGTGTTTGAGCCAGAAGCGTGTGTGTGTGTGTCTCTATGTGAGACACACACACACACACACACACACACACACACACTGAGGCTCAGAGGAGTCCCTCTTGGTATCTGGATCCTCATCATGCCACTTTTAAAAGCGAAGTCTCTCCCTTTGAAGTGTTTGTGACATGACAGGTTCTCTTTCTTTTCTGTTTCATTTCAATGTACCCCTCCCACTTTCTCTCTCTTCCCTCGTCCGATCCTGGCTTCTAATTATCGCTAACCAGGCGACTGATTAGAAACACGTTGACAACGGCCTAGTTTCCACAGCGCTGAAGTACCAGAAAGGGTTAATCCCAGAGCTGGTATCTGTCATTGGTCGCTTCCCTCCTTCTTTTTCATTCCTCTTTTCTTTCCTTCCCTGGAAGTTTGCTAATGAGGTCCCGTCAGAGCTGGGGAGAGGTGTTCATTTGGCCTTGTGAAGTGGGAAGGAGATTAAGGACAGTGAGGAGTTTACGGCTTAAAATACACCGCTGTCCTTATTAATCCACTGGGCCCTGGGAGACCAGCGTTTTTGGTTTTATAATGAACACTGTCTTATAATGAAGGTAATTTTAATAAAATGTACTGTAGAGACAGACGAGATGGTACATGTCTCCATGGTCTCCGGCACACCTTTGGGGCTGGGGGATATGACAGTTATTTCTCAAATAACCGATCGCAGGAGAGAGAGGCCTGTTGGACTGAGTCTGAGGCTCTCTCTGCTCCACGTGCCGTTCACACAACTTTCACACAACCTTCCCTTGCAATCTGACTATACGGTATTGCAGACTCCACCAAGCCTACATGGGATCCAAGAGGCACTTTACACCTTTCTCATTTTAGATTGTAAATTCCCCTTAGGTCTCACATTCTCAACAAAAAACTGTGATGGAATTCTGGAATCTGTTGGCTGTGGATTCCTGTGTGGCTAGATTCTTCTTCATACAGCTAGATACTGTATATACCAGATATTGTAGATACTGGCTCTGTATTGTTGGGATGTCAGGCCTAAATTAACCAGTCATCTAATTTTCCCCCTCTTCAGTTGATGTCAATAGGCAGCCTACTCAGAAAAAGAAAACATCAGCCCGGGCCCCTAATTACGGAAACTTGCTTTACAATGATAATCCGAGGAGTAATTTAGCGTGCACAATGAGAGTTGTGGTGCTGGAGTTGCGCAGATGGAGAATCTGATAAATAGTTTGTAACGTGTAATTAGCGGCTCTGCCGGTTACATACCATTAACCCCTCGAGCTCAGGAATCATTATTGGCCCTCATTATCAGCCAGAAAGGTACAATCAAGCTGACTAGACATCAAAAACATCAAACAGCTTTTAACATACTGCCGATTGGGGGTTGGGGTTGGATGGTGGACACCTGTTTTTGATTCTAACTGTGCCATCTCTTCCCCTGAGGTTGTGGTGATGATATGGGCAGAAAACAATGTTTTACTCCATGTTATTCATTCTCTAGGAGTCTAAGAGGAACGTACAGAGAGGAGATAATCCTACATCTCTTCAAGTCAATAGCAGATACAGTGCCGTGAAAAAGTATTTGCCCGTTTCTGATTTTCTCAATATTTGCATATTTTTGAAAAGGAATGTTAGCAGATCTTCATCCAAAACCTAATATTAGATAAAGGGTACCTGAGTTTACAAATAACAACTACAAAAAATACTTATTTTATTTATTAAAATAATAAAGTTATGCAACACCCAATTCCCCTGTGTGAAAAAGTAATTGCCCTCTTACACTCAATAACTGTTTGTGCCACCTTTAGCTGCAATAACTGCAACCAAATGCTTCCTGTAGTTGTTGATCAGTCTCTCACATCACTGTGGATACATTTTGGCTCACTCTTACATGCAGAACTGCTTTAACTCAGTGACATTTGTGGGTTTTCAAGCATGAACTGCTCGTTTCAAGTCCTACCACAACATCTCAATTGGGATTAGGTCTGGACTTTGACTAGGCCATTCCAAAACTTCAAATGTGTTGCTTTTTAGCCATTTTCATGTAGACTTGATTGTGTGTTTTGGATCATTGTCTTGCTGCATGACCCAGCTGTGCTTCAGCTTCAGCTCACAGACGGATGGCCTGACATTCTCCTGTAGAATTCTCTGATGCAGAGCAGAATTCATGGTTTCTTCTATTAAGGCAAGTCGTCCAGGTCCTGAGGGAGCAAAGCATCCCCAAACCATCACACTACCACCACCATGCTTGACCGTTGGTATGAGGTTCTTACTGTGGAATGCAGGGTTTGGTTTTCTCCAGGCATAATGGGACCCATGTCGTCCAAAAAGTTGACTAATGTTTGCCCAAAAAGCACCTGGAAGCACATCAAGACTCTTGGAAGAATGTGCTATGGACAGATTATTCAAAAGTATAACTTTTTGGATGACATGGTTCCCATTGTGCCTGGCGAAAACCAAACCCTGCATTCCAAAGTATGAACCTCATACCAACGGTCAAGCATGGTGGTGGTAGTGTGATGGTTTGGGGATGCTTTGCTGCCTGAGGACCTGGACATGCAGCAAGACAATGATCCAAAACACACAATCAAGTCTACATGAAAATGGCTAAAAAGCAACACATTTGTTGAAGTTTTGGAATGGCCTAGTCAAAGTCCAGACCTAATCCCAATTGAGGTGTTGTGGCAGGACTTTAAACGAGCAGTTCATGCTTGAAAATCCACAAATGTCGCTGAGTTACAGCAGTTCTGCATGGAAGAGTGGGCCAAAGTGACGTGAGAGACTGATCAACAGCTACAGGAAGTGTTTGATTGGAGTCCTTGCAGCTAAAGGTGGCACAACCAGTCATTGAGTGTAAGGGGGCAGTTACTTTTTCACACAGGGGCATTGGGTGTTGCATAACTTTGTTCATGAAATAAGTATGCACATTTTGTGTTATTTGTTCACTCAGGTTCCCTTTATCTAATGTTAGGTTTTGGTTGAAGATCTGATAACATTCTGTATCAAAAATATGCAAAAGTAGAGAAAATTAGAGAAGGGGCAAATACTTTTTCATGGTAGAATTATGTACAGGCATATATTGGCAACTTCATCACCCAGGTGGGTGCTACACCTTCATCAAGGGTGGAAGAGGTGAATAATTGAAAGCTGTTCATTAAGCCATCTCTATTAGGAATCTAGGAATTCATATCTGTTTTTCATTCAGCATGTACTATGCTGAACATAAATATAAACTCAACATGCAACAATTTTTTAAAGATTTTACTGAGTTACAGTTCATATAAGGAAATCCGTCAATTGAAATAAATAAATTAGGCCCTAATCTATGGATTTCACATGACTGAGAATACAGATATGCATCTGTTCGTCACAGATACATTTCTTAAAAAGGTAGGTGCGTGGATCAGAAAACCGGTCAGTATCTGGTGTGACCACCATTTGCCTCATGCAGCGCGACACATCTCCTTCGCATAGAGTTGATCAGGCTGTCGATTGTGGCCTTTGGAATGTTGTCCCACTTCTCTTCAATGGCTGTGCAAAGTTTCTGGATATTGGCGGGAACTGGAACACTCTGTCGTACAAGTTGATCCAGAGCATCCCAAACGTGCTCAATGGGTGACATGTCTGGTGAGTATGCAGGCCATGGAAGAACTGGGACATTTTCAGCTTCCAGGAATTTTGTACAGATCCTTGCGACATGGGGCCATGCATTATCATGCTGAAACATGAGGTGACAACGGCGGATGAATGGCACGACAATGGGCCTCAGGATCTCGTGATGGTATCTCTGTGCATTCAAATTGCCATCGATAAAATGCAATTGTGTTCATTGTCCGTAGCTTATGCTTGCCCATACCATAACCCCACCGCCACCATGGGGCACTCTGTTCACAACGTTGACATCAGCAAACTGCTCGCCCGCACGACGCTATACACACTGTCTGCCATCTGCCCGGTATAGTTGAAACTGGTGCGCTCTTCACGGAAGAATCCATCTCCAGCGTGCCAGTGGCCATCGTAGGTGAACATTTGCCCATTAAAGTCGGTTACGATGCCGAACTGCAGTCAGGTCAAGACCCTGGTGAGGACGACGAGCACGCAGATGAGCTTCCCTGAGATGGTTTCTGACAGTTTGTGCAGAAATTCTTCGGTTGTGCAAACCCACAGTTTCATCAGCTGTCCGGATGGCTGGTCTCAGATGATCCCGCAGGTGAAGAAGCCGGATGTGGAGGTCCTGGGCTGGCATGGTTACACGTGGTCTACGGTTGTGAGGCCTGTTGGACTTACTGCCAAATTCTCTAAAACAACGTTTTATGGTAGAGAAATGAACATCCAATTCTCTGGCAACAGCTCTGGTGGGCATTCCTGCAGTCATCATTCCTGCAGTCAGCTTCTTGATATGCCACACCTGTCAGGTGGATGGATTATCTTGGCAAAGGAGAAATGCTCACTAATAGGGATCTAAACAAATTTGTGCACAACATTTGAGAGAAATAAGCGTTTTGTGCGTATGGAAAATTTCGGGGATCTTTTATTTAAGCTAATGAAACATGGGACCAACACTTTACATGTTAAGTTTATATTTTTGTTCAGTGTAGATGTGGTTTTAATTCAAGCTCCATTTATAATCATGCTATGTATGTGAATTTCAATACCTTTCCAATCAAGGTATATTCAGTACTTCAGAAGTCTATCAGCTGATATGAAACTGATGTCCTGCAGACCTATCCATGAACCCTGAGCCCAGAGCCTGAACCCATACAGAGCAGAACGGGCAGCACTGCCGCTAGCTAGGTAGACACACCGTCTTTGATCATCCATCGAGAGGAGACCAGTCCTTCCTTTTTTTGATTAATCCCTGAAGGAAATGATCATTCATCTTGAAAGTATAAATATGTTATGAATAGTGGAATGAATCAAAGAGTAAAGGATGATAATTAATTATGGCGCTGTGGTAAAAGGCTGTGTGTGTTATGACGCAAGCTTCCTCCATGTCATTACGAGAGGCTTCATAATTACTTTTCTGCACAAGCCAGCTCCTGGCTGTGCTGCCGGTGGCGAGAGCGCCGCGGCGGTGAGTCTAACGGTCATAAAGCTTTTCCTTGCCTAATTGTCTGAGGTGCTCTATGGCACTTTCATAGATGAGGGACTGTGCCGTTTGTGAAATGCAGCGGTGATGCTCCGGCTTTAACGGCTCATTGAAGACAGATCTTCATCATGGACTAAATTGGCCAGTTATTAGGTGCAGGTAGGCTGATCAGATGGTTGTCATGGGTCAGTGGGGTTGGATTAGTTAGTAGAGTCCTCATCTCAATGCAGTTGTCTATAAAGGTGAGGTTTGGAACAGTGTTGAAAGTGTCACTTTGTACAGTACAGCACAATTTGATACCTAGAAACTCCCCTCACTAAAATTCCACATTCACATATCTCCAGAACATCTGCAATAAGATGCAGCTGTGAGATACAAGATATCTCTGGATGTGACCCACTCCAACTCTGTGTTGCTGGATCTATCCCTCTCTAGCATGTTTATTGTCATGCCTGTGTGCTGGGCTGCTGAGGTGGTTCTTATGTTGTCTCTGTCTGCTGTCTGTCTCAGGCTCATTGAGCAGCAGCCAGTCAGCCTAGGCCCATACAGGAACTCCAGGCCATTAGGTATGATCTCTCTCGCGCTCTCTCGCTCTCTCTCGCGCTCTCTGTATCTCTCGCTATCTCTCTCTCTCTCTCTCTCTCTGTCTCTCTCTCTGTCTCTGTATCTCTCGCTATCTCTCGCTATCTCTCTCTCTCTCTCTCTCTCTCTCTCTGTCTCTCTGTGTCTCTGTCTCTCTCTCTCTGTCTATGTATCTCTCTCTCTCTGTCTCTGTATCTCTGTCTCTCTCTCTGTCTCTGTATCTCTCGCTACCTCTCTCTCCCTCCTTCTCTCTTTCTTTCTCTCTCTCCCTGTCCCCTGGTTTATCACTTGTGTCATCTACATTGGGGAGAGTGTGTGGCTCTATGCACCAATAGGAGCTCATATTTAAGGCCCTCCACCTGAGGTAGGAATAGTGCTCCCATTAAGGACATACTGTACTGTACATGTTTCGTCTCTCTGCTTTTTTATTAACGTCATTAGTATAGCTACATTACAGTAGCTGGTAGAGTAAGAGAACACATTACTTAAGAGGTTCAGTCAAATCAAATTTATTTTGCAGAGATTCTTGGGTTAGACATAATAACATAATGTCCCTCAGCCCAGTTCATCCATGCAGTTTGTCCTGTGGAACAGTCTTCTCTCTCTGTTGCTGCCTTTGACACTGGTCATAATTAGTGCTGCAGCTCTGCTAATTTAAAAGTCCATACACAGAGACCAGGGAGTCAGGATATGTCACAGGAGATTAAACCCAGCGCGAATACACAAGCTATATGACTGTCTCAGACTTGTCTTCATCCTTCTTGACTGATGTTTTGATTGGGTTGTGTTTGTGCTGGAATCCCTCATCCTCCATCAGCCTCCCAGCGTTTGTCTCATTACACCTCTCAGTGTTGTGTGTGAGGACGCGTTGTGATGTGATTGTGTTTTGGTGTGTTTGTTTTACTGTCCTGACTGATACCCTGTCTGCACATCCCAGTTGGAGATATTCATCATTATGGGAGCGTGCTTAGATATAAGGATGCACACCAGGTAAAGAGAGAAAGAGAGGGGGTGATGTTATAAATAGGCACTTGCCTCTCTAGCCATGTGGAATTGATGAGTTTCAGCACATTGTGCTCTGCAGTGCTAGGTTTAATTTCTACAGTCCTGACAGCACAAACCTCTGAGCCCAGAGACTTCATGTCTGAGTAATGCTTCCGTGCAAATGTTAGACATGTTTGACGACAGTGTTGTGCTGCTCATATTGGGCATCAGACTACCCATACATCCACACCCTGTAAACCTCCTGCCACCCTAACAGACAGCCACTCCTCAGACTCCCTTACTCACCCCTTGACAAACAGGAAATCTTGTAAAGAACCACAGTAACTCTCTCCTCTCATCTAACAGGCAGTCTCTGAGACACCTAACTCCAGCCCCAGCTCCAGCCTTAAATGGTCATCTGACTTGTTAGGAGACAGGCATTAGCCTCCCCAAGGCACCCCAGTCTGAGAGCAGAGCAGAGTAAAGTAGTCGTGTTCTTGGGATGCTCTGACTCCTGGCTGGCTCCCTCTCAGCTGCTGGCAAGAGCACAGTCGAATTAGCCAATAAAAATGTGTGAAATCGGTGGCTCTGTGCCGGCGAGGACATGCCAGGAGAAATAAACATCAGCGCTTGTACAACCAGGAAAAACCCATGTGAGGAGGAAAAGGCGGAACAGGAGAGCTGCTCCGCCAATTCCACAATGTGATGCTGTGATTTCAGGACCAGAGTCAGCGCTACACAGCCACTGAGCCCAAGACCCATTCAGTCACAGACGCAGATGCAGTCAGAGACGGAGAGCAAGTCTTCTTACATCTACCATAGATACACAGCTAGAGATGAAACCAGTTGCAGTGCAGTGACATACAGAACATGGGCTGCTGTCAGAAGACAGTCCTCCCAGGTGGTGTTGAAAAGATTTTAATTCTGTCTGTCTGTTCCCCAACAGAAGTCTGTATCCTGTTGTTTTCATTTCACATTGTGTTGGGCTGTGAAATGTAATTTCAGTAGAATCTAAACACACTAATTAAATATCATAACTTTCTGAAGAAGGCACTCCTAAAGGTACCTGAAATTTTTATTTAGACTTCAAAAGAAGCCAAGACTTTAAAGTAAATCTATTGTTTTTCATTTAGACTTTCTTGTGAAAGCACTGCTGTATGTAGTTTTGATTGATCTGGTAATTAAAATATGCAGAGAGGGAAAAATATGAACTGCTTGTTTTAGAAAACAGCTAACACTTTTTTTTCTCTTTCCAGCACAGATAATTACATTTCACACATTGATGTTCTTTATACAGCATTCATCTGCCTCATTATTTTTCCATTTTCATCTTTCTGGTGGGAGATCGATAGATTGATAAAATGATGGAGCCTATCTTAAATAATGCAATGGAGAGAAAAGTTAGGCTCACTTTGCTGCTGGCTAAGTGCTTGAACTTTAATTATCCTTTCAAATGATGTTTAATATCCCATGAAGGCACCCTTTTTTACTTAACCGATATAATTCAAGGGGTTAAATCATTTATTTTCATTTTTGCTTTCCCTGGAAAATGTGGAGTTCTGCACATACAGTTTATGATGGCACTTGTCAGGGCTAATATATAAAACTATAAAGAAACTGGCAATTTGAATAAAGACAGCGTAAAGTAGGCCAATTAGTACCTAGGGAACATTTAGCTACGAGAGATAGCAGCTCAAAATGTCCAACGCACTACCGTTAGGTCCTATTGTTTATAATGTGACCTTACAGTTTGGGTCTCTTCAATTTTGGATTAACTACAATACTAATTAACATGGAAGGAACTGTCCTGCAGAGGAAGACAAATGTGCATTAAGAGAAAAGAGAAGCAACCCATTGTTTTACCTCGTGTAGTTTTAATGAAAAGGTTTTTTCCCTCTAATGTGATTCTTAGAGATCCAATTGCACTATTCTGATGTTACGTTTTACGATTGTATCGCCCAAACCCGGGTACCACAGAGCTCTTTGCCTTTCCCACAAACAGATATGTGTGTATTTAACTCCCCACTGTAGCTCCCCTGTGTGTCTCTTCCCTTCTCCCTTGGTTTCATCAGAGAGGAGTAAAGTGGCGATGGTGGCCTGAAGAGGAGAGAGAGAGAGAGAGAGAGAGAGAGACAGCGAGAGCGTAAAAACAGATCTTCAATTAAAGCCGCAACTCTGCATCTCCCTGTGATTCCGCTTCTATTGCTGAGTTCCGTCCCTTTTAATTGGGTCTCCGTGGAGTAGTGTGAGAGTTCCCACTCCTTCAGCCTGATGGGCCCAGCCTGGAGAGGGACTGCTGGGACAGCCAAGGGGAGCAGCTGCTGATGTTGGGGCCCTGCCACTGACACTGGGAGAGTGATGGAGGACTGGAGGAGTCAGCTGGATCTGGATGGAGAGGGAGGGACACACTGGTACAGGGGGCTTGGCCGTGTGTCACTCTATACAAATGGCCCAGGTTATTCACTCTGTCAGAGACACAGAGCTGCATTAGAGCACAATAACTGATTCAGTGTGTGGCGTGAACTGGTGTCTTTGTCAATGTCATTTGTGTGCGTGCATGAGTGTGTGTGTGTGTTGTCTAGCGAGACACATGAAGGACGGCTGGAGGTGCTGTGAGATCCTTTGATGTATTTTTTTATTATCTCAAATTGAGACCAATCTCTGTCCCTTCACCTGAAGGACAGCCAGCTATTCCCCAACTAAATTAGCCAGCATCTGGGAGCAGGCTTCTACAGGCTCCCTTTAATACATGCTTTAGACATACACATGCTCATGCACACGCACTCTCACAAACACACACACTCATGGACACATACACAAGTGCATTCTCAATCTGCCCTCTCCTTTTCCACTTTTCTTTCATTATTGTCCCTGTTGTTTGTTGTGAAATTTGGGGAGGGAGGGTTGGGGGGTAATTGCAGGCATTGTCTGATGGTGCCCCTGATGGACGGGCTGGAGATCCCAGCCTGGGGGAGTGTGTGACTGTGATTTCCACGGACACTGCCTAGCAAGCCTGGCCATGGATATCGTGTGTGTGTGTGTTGTTTGCTTCCTGAAGCCATCTCTAGAAGAGTACTGTTACATTACGCCCATGAGGTGGTGGGCAGGAGGCGAATGTGCTCTTCTCTTCCACCAGTCTTCCCTAATTCAACATATTTTGTAAAGGCTGGTTTTTCACTCATGGAGGATGCTTCCTCTCTCTAATGAGGCAGAGCCTGAAATATCAGTTGGGCTAGCTAGCGTTGCAGAACTATGACATCCCGTGTGAAAATTACAGTGGCTGCAGCCGTGTGTCAGGTTGCTTTATTTATACCCCGGGTGGAGTTGTCCTACACTCTGAGCATACGGAGGCTTACGTAACCCATGGCAGCCAGTAGGAGCTCAGTCAGGAAACTCTGATGATATAAAGCTTCCTGAAAGGTTGCTTTATTAGATTCAATTCATGATGGATCTCCTGTAGACTAAACAGTGATTATTTTTAATTAAGCTCACATGCATATTAGAAACTCATTTTGAACAATATGATAAACCTTCTAGCCTCTGTAGCTCAGTATTTCGTCAGTAAGGGCTGATTTGTCCTTATTTTCAGTGTGACACTCATCCCATGTGCTCTACTAGACACCCAACATTAACCCCACATCTGAACTACTGTTGACCTGTAACATGAGAGATCAGACAGATAAGCTGCTCATTACAGTCATGATGACATCAAACTCCTGGCAGAGCCCATTTATTTAACAGCTTTTAGAACAGTCTTGGCACCGGGGCGCATAGGCTTTAAGCATGCAGGCGGTCCCATTCAGGAGGGAGTGCGAGCCATGGCCATTCAGGAGGAGTGCGAGCCATGGCCATTCAGGAGGGAGTGTGAGCCATGGCCATTCAGGAGGGAGTGCGAGCCATGGCCATTCAGGAGGGAGTGTGAGCCATGGCCATTCAGGAGGGAGTGTGAGCCATGGCCATTCAGGAGGGAGTGCGAGCCATGGCCATTCAGGAGGGAGTGCGAGCCATGGCCATTCAGGAGGGAGTGTGAGCCATGGCCATTCAGGAGGGAGTGCGAGCCATGGCCATTCAGGAGGGAGTGTGAGCCATGGCCATTCAGAAGGGAGTGCGAGCCATGGCCATTCAGGAGGGAGTGCGAGCCATGGCCATTCAGGAGGGAGTGCGAGCCATGGCCATTCAGGAGGGGAGTGCGAGCCATGGCCATTCAGGAGGGGAGTGCGAGCCATGGCCATTCAGGAGGGAGTGCGAGCCATGGCCATTCAGGAGGAGTGTGAGCCATGGCCATTCAGGAGGGAGTGTGAGCCATGGCCATTCAGGAGGGAGTGCGAGCCATGGCCATTCAGGAGGGAGTGTGAGCCATGGCCATTCAGAAGGGAGTGCGAGCCATGGCCATTCAGGAGGAGTGTGAGCCATGGCCATTCAGGAGGAGTGTGAGCCATGGCCATTCAGAAGTGAGTGCGAGCCATGGCCATTCAGGAGGGAGTGCGAGCCATGGCCATTCAGGAGGGAGTGCGAGCCATGGCCATTCAGGAGGGAGTGTGAGCCATGGCCATTCAGGAGGGAGTGCGAGCCATGGCCAGCCCTCTCACAGAGAGAGAGGGTGTGTGTGTGTTAATGTGCCCCCCCACAACCAGACTGCTGATTTACGCTGCTGAAATGGACTGCCACAAACTGGGCTCTCAAGCCTGTAAATGATCCTCAGGTCACCTCCTAAAAAGCTTTATGTACTGATATGACAGTTACTCCACTTTTTGGGGGGCGAATCTTGGCTCACCTCTGAAAGCAGTGCACTATATAACTTTTTTCTATTAAAGTGTCACTCTAAAGTAGTAATATTTTATAATCTCATTTTCTCCAATATATAGTATTGAGAAGCACCCGTAGGGTGCACGCACACGCATATACACATCTTGTGAATATTACTCTTTGTCCTTACCTGGTTCTAATTATAGTGTATGATGGCACACCTTCACGGAGCCAACAGTGATCTGTCATTGACAGGCCCACAGAGCTCCATGCTCACTGTGAAAGGGAGTGATATCTCTCTGTAAAATATGTATGACATCAAAAAGCCTTAAAGGTTATTACAAATTAATAATGAGTAGTGGGGCGAGAGCAGTAATGTTTAATTTAACATGCTCCAATATAGAGCTGGACTGGCTCCCAGCAGTGGTAACGTGCCTGTTTGCCTGGCTGGCCCACTCTGCCTGTCTGCCTGTCTGCCGGGAACATGGGCTCCAACACACACATGCTCAAATGGACATTCATGTTCAGTAGTCTGTATGTCATACATTTGGTTTCCTCATTTTTTCCTTGAATATACTTTATCTAGCTCTATACTTACAGCATAGTTGATACACACAAGCACAGGCTTCAGTAGCATCAACCTCAAATACTCTATAGGTTACAAGACAGAGAAAAGCTCGTTCTCTCTCCCAGTATTTCTCTGAAGTAACTTGAATCATGGCCCTGAACAGCTCACGTTAATGTCTGAAGACACTGTACAAAATTGCCTTGTTTATGCCTGTAATGTAAGCTGTCTGTTCCAGTGTCGCTCATTCTCAGTGGAACCGGCAATGGTGGCAGCCGAGTCTGGAGTGAATTTGCCGGGCGACTACCTGGGAAACATCAACAATCATTAATTATGTAAAAATCTTCTCACAATGGGAGCAGAGAGCAGCATACAACTGCAGCGCCGGCTCCTATTAGAGTCACTGTACTCTACAATAAGCCCCTGCTGCCTGGGGCGGTGTGGAGGGATTATCAACCTTCTCAACAACCACCACCCCCTTGACACACACACACACACACACACACACACACACACAAATGTCGTGGTATGTTTAGCTGGGGATGAGAATGAGATGAGTCTGTGCTGTCTCCCTCTCCTAGCAGCCCCATCATTCACTGCTCTACTCTACGGTTCCTGTTATTTGTTTTGTTTTTGTTCTGCAATTGCCTGTTTTCCGGCATTCTCGAAAACGATAGGTGAAAGAGAAAAATCTGACAGGACAAATGATATATCATACTGGTGGAGAAGGGAAGGGAAGTGACTGTTTCATTGCTGATGGTGCTGTCATAACTAGCCCTGTTCATAGGAAGTAGTCATTGTTTTGTTCACATGCTGAATTAAGTCCTATCTCCCCCAGTGGACATCACTACTGACAGCTGATAGTGGAAGTCCTTTCTTCTTTCAAGTTGGTCACTATTACAAACAGTTTTCTCAAACAGCTGTAACTGTATATGCATTCGTAAATCAGGTCCTTTCTTGAGTTGGGTTGGGCTCTGGGATGTAACAACCGTTGAGCATCTGATCTTATGGTTGATTGTGGAAGAAAGGGGTTGAGTATGTGCGTGTGTGTTTATCCCACATCTGTTGCAAGGGGGTAAGGATGTTAGGGAGAATATAGGATGAACCACAATAATTGTTTGCTAAAATAATAATTGCTTGTCAAAAATGTAATGTAATACAATGGCAATCCGGGTTATACAGTGAGGGAAAAAAGTGTTTGATCCCCTGCTGATTTTGTACGTTTGCCCACTGACAAAGACATGATCAGTCTATAATTTTAATGGTAGGTTTATTTGAACAGTGAGAGACAGAATAACAACAAAAATATCCAGAGAAACGCATGTCAAAAATGTTATTGTCACGCCCTGACTCGGGGACGTTTATTTGTTGAGTCAGGGTGTGTATATTCCGTGTTGTGTTGTTTCTATGGTGTTGTATCTGGTATGTCTATTTCTATGTTGGCCGGGGTGGTTCCCAATCAGAGGCAGCTGTCGCTCGTTGTCTCTGATTGGGGACCATACTTAGGCAGCCTTTTGGCACCTGTTAGTTGTGGGATCTTGTTCCGTATAGGTTTGTAGTGTGTACCTTGAGACTTCACGTATCGTTTGTTTTGTTGTTTTGTCGTGTGTTTATTCGTTAAATAAACATGTACGCTTATCACGCTGCGCCTTGGTTCAACCAGTCTTTAAACGATCGTGACAGTTATAAATTGATTTGCATTTTAATTAGGGAAATAAGTATTTGACCCCTCTGCAAAACATGACTTAGTACTTGGTGGCAAAACCCTTGTTGGCAATCACAGAGGTCAGACGTTTCTTATAGTTGGCCACCAGGTTTGCACACATCTCAGGAGGGATTTTGTCCCACTCCTCTTTGCAGATCTTCTCCAAGTCATTAAGGTTTCGAGGCTGATGTTTGGCAACTCAAACCTTCAACTCCCTCCACTGATTTTCTATGGGATTAAGGTCTGGAGACTGGCTAGGCCACTCCAGGACCTTAATGTGCTTCTTCTTGAGCCACTCCTTTGTTGCCTTGGCCGTGTGTTTTGGGTCATTGTCATGCTGGAATACCCATCGACAACCCATTTTCAATGCCCTGGCTGAGGGAAGGAGGTTCTCACCCAAGATTTGACGGTACATGGCCCTGTCCATCATCCCTTTGATGCGGTGAAGTTGTCCTGTCCCCTTAGCAGAAAAACACCCCCAAAGCATAATGTTTCCACCTCCATGTTTGACGGTGGGGATGGTGTTCTTGGGGTCATAGGCAGCATTCCTCCTCCTCCAAACACGGCGTGTTGAGTTGATGCCAAAGAGCTCGATTTTGGTCTCATCTGACCACAACACTTTCACCCAGTTCTCCTCTGAATCATTCAGATGTTCATTGGCAAACTTCAGACGGGCCTCTATATGTGCTTTCTTGAGCAGGGGGACCTTGCGGGCGCTGCAGTATTTCAGTCCTTCACGGCGTAGTGTGTTACCAATTGTTTTCTTGGTGACTATGGTCCCAGCTGCCTTGAGACCATTGACAAGATCCTCCCGTGTAGTTCTGGGCTGATTCCTCACCGTTCTCATGATCATTGCAACTCCACGAGGTGAGATCTTGCATGGAGCCCCAGGCCGAGGGAGATTGACAGTTCTTTTGTGTTTCTTCCATTTGCGAATAATCGCACCAACTGTTGTCACCTTCTCACCAAGCTGCTTGACGATGGTCTTGTAGCCCATTCCAGCCTTGTGTAGGTATACAATCTTGTCCCTGACATCCTTGGAGAGCTCTTTGGTCTTGGCCATGGTGGAGAGTTTGGAATCTGATTGATTGATTGCTTCTGTGGACAGGTGTCTTTTATACAGGTAACAAACTGAGATTAGGAGCACTCCCTTTAAGAGTGTGCTCCTAATCTCAGCTCGTTACCTGTATAAATGTCACCTGGGAGCCAGAAATCTTTCTGATTGAGAGGGGGTCAAATACTTATTTCCCTCATTAAAATGCAAATCAATTTATAACATTTTTTACATGCATTTTTCTGGATTTTTGTTGTTGTTATTCTGTCTCTCACTGTTCAAATAAACCTACCATTAAAATTATAGACTGATCATTTCTTTGTCAGTGGGCAAACGTACAAAATCAGCAGGGGATCAAATACTTTTTTCCCTCACTGTACACACCATCATATACATACACTGAGTGTACAAAACATTAAGAACACCTGCTCTTTCCATGACATAGACTGACCAGGTGAATCCAGGTGAAAGCTATGATCCCTTATTGATGTCAGTTGTTAAATCCACTTCAATCATTATAGATGAAGGGGAGGAGACAGGTTAAAGAAGGATTTTTAAGCCTTGAGACAATTGAGACATGGATTGTGTATGTGTGCAATCCATTCAGAGGGTGAATGGGCAAGACAAAAAATGTAAGTGCCTTTGAACGGGGTATGGTAGTAGGTGCCAGGCGTACCGGGTTGTCTCAAACTGCAGCGCTGCTGGGTTTTTCATGCTCAACAGTTTCCCGTGTGTATCAAGAATGGTCAGCACCCAAAGGACATCTAGCTAACTTCACACAACTGTGGGAAGCATTGGAGTCAACATGGGCCAGCATCCCTGTGGAATGCTTTCGACACCTCGTAGAGTCTATGCCTCAACAAATTGAGGCTGTTCTGAGGGCAAAAGGGGGGTGGTGCAACTCAATATTAGGAAGGTGTTCTTAATGTTTTGTACACTGTATATGTTCTTTTTCATTTTTGGGATTTGCGTGCATTGTTATGTATTACTGCACTGTTGGAGCTAGGAACATAAGCATTTCGATACCCCCTCGATAACATTTGCAAAATATGTGTACGCTACCAATACATTTGATTTGATTTGATGCAGGTTTGGCATGATGCTCCTCTACAGTGAAACAAAGGCTGACACCTATAATTAATTAGGCTATTATGCATTCTGCAATGATAATTGCTTCACTGGAAAGTCACCAGCCTTCTGAGAGGAAGAGAGAGGAGAGGTGGCTGGAGAATGCCATCCATCAGGGCGGAACTCTGTCTCTCTCTCTCTCTCTCTCTCTCTCTCTCTCTCTCTCTCTCTCTCTCTCTCTCTCTCTCTCTCTCTCTCTGTCTCGTCTGTCTGTCTGTCTGTCTGTCTGTCTGTCTGTCTGTCTGTCTGTCTGTCTGTCTGTCTGTCTGTCTGTCTGTCTGTCTGTCTGTCTGTCTGTCTGTCTGTCTGTCTCAGTCTTGCCCGCGCTGTCTCACTTTGACATGGTGTAGGCCAGGTGGAGAGATACATTGTCTTCGTATGTCTAAGGGAGAGATATGCTGGTGTGCCTCCCCTTCCAAGAATGTGCCACTGGTGGGTGCCAGGCTCCACTACTGGCCTCATGCTGGCATACCCATGCCTACTTCTCTGCTGTGGCATTGTCCATGGGGCCGTCTACTGTAGGAATGGGAGCAGTCCCTTTGTCTTCATCTTTCCTCTCTCCTCACACCTCTCCACTCTTTTCTTCCCCACTACAGTATTCTCTGTCAATGCTGCACTGTCCCTGTCTTAACGACATTTCATATGATACACTCCTCTTTTCACCCCACTGTCTCTCCCTATAGCTCAGTTCTCGGTACATCCTACTCTCTCTCCTGTCATGTCACTGTAGATTTGCCACTCCTCTTCAGCAGACACACGTTTTCCAACCTTTAGGTCACTCAGCACTTCAAACATTTAGAGTCTCTTGTCTCAAAAAGAAATAAAGGCTCCTGTCTTTTGAACTACAAAGATTTTCAGAGAAGATTTGTTTTCCTTTCTTTGTCTGACTCCCTCTATCTCTGTCTTGACTTTGCGGTGACTTTGAGGTGTTAAGCAGAGGTTTATGTTGGATTTTGTCGTGTGGGTGGGTGGAGCTGTTGGCTGGCTCTGTCTGTCTGTTCCACTGTGATGGTGGTGGTGGTGGTGGTGGTGGTGGGGGGACCGAGCCTACTAGACACCTGCAGGATGGCAAAGCCGAATAGGGCTTTGATCTGAGTTTAATGCCTCACAGTGTTCGGTCTCACACGGAGCTCACCGTGCCATGTCCATCAGGATTACTCTACTCTACCTTGATCTGCCGGAGATCTGCTCACCGCTCTTCCTGCGTCATTACTCTCTCTCTCTCTCTCGCTCTCTCTCTCTCTCTCTCTCTCTCTCTCTCTCTCTCTCTCTCTCTCTCTCTCTCTCTCTCTCTCTGTGTCTGTCTGTCTGTCTGTCTTTGTACTATAGCTACTTCTAGAGGGCTCTATTTAGATTCAATTATTTTTCACAAATGTGGTGTCCATCCCCTTTTATTGATGGATTGGTTTGTTATTGTTTGATTAGATTGAATGTATTGATTGGTGTATTATTGATTGGTTAGATTGATTGAAATTATTGATTTCTTTATAATTTATTGCATTTACATTTACATTTTAGTTATTTAGCAGACGCTCTTATCCAGAGCGACTTACAGTTAGTGAGTGCATACATGATTTCTATTTTATTTTTCATACTGGCCCCCCGTGGTATTTGGTAATAAAATACCAAATACACTCTAAGTATTGGGACTTGGGGATTGTGTAAAACATGATTTTATGCAACTGTTAGTGCTGAGTGATTAACCGAAATGTCGGTTATTTTTCCGGTTTTAAACAACTAATTGACCGATGTCGGTTCAATTATTTTGAATTCCATTGTGCGCAATGCGCAGTTTCTCTAGAGATAACTCAGATCAAGCCCGAACTGTATGATGTAGTAGGGAGTTGTAGTTTCCAAAAGGCCAATATTCTACATAGCCTAGTACAGAAAACGTGGTAATTAACTACAATGACTATAATCCATTGCGCGCCTACTTGTCCGGTCTGAGACCGAGAGAAGAGAGAAGAACGTGTGATCGAGAGGGATAGAGAGCAGTTGCTTCGTGAGGTATCTCTACCTGAAAATACATGATCTATGATTGATAGTTGGTATTCAGCAGTCATAAAAGTATACCCTATTTACTTTGAAGAACTACTAAAATAATTTTTGTCAGACAGCATAGGCAGCAGCTCTATAGAGATGAGATGATGACTTGGAATTAAATAATAAAGTCATCAAATAGGCCTCAAACAAATATACACAACAACTGAAATATTTTATTAAAGTAATTTGAAAAAATTATGGTTAATAATTGATTAGCAGTAATGGGCAGCCACTACCATCATGGGACTTTTACTAATTGTTTTGTTCTGTGTTCTTCCAGCATTAACCATGATAATTTTTTTATAATCGAAACGAAACGACCTCAAAAAGCCCTAATCGCTCAGCACTAGCAACTGTACAGAAGCAAAAAAGAAAGAGTGATGAGAAACACACATTAACATATTAACAAATACAGAAAAGGTTGCTAGTGGTTAGAGTTATTGTTTTTTGTATTGATTGGTTAGATAGAAATTATTGATTGGTTTGTTATTGATTAGTTAGATTAATGATATTGATTGGCTCAAAGATCATTGTGACCGCAGCACATCACAAAATGACCTTAGACGTTAGGATGATAGTGTGGTCAGGTTGAGAGGATGAGTCTTGTCTGGTCAGCCTTGGTGCCTTGGCTCTATGCTCCCATGGGGATGGCAGGGCAGGGCAGGGCAGGCCAGGGCAGGGCAGGCCAGGGCAGGGCAGGGCAGGCCAGGGCAGGGCAGGCCAGGGCAGGGCAGGGCAGGGCAGGGCAGGGCAGGGCAGGGCAGGGCAGGCCAGGGCAGGGCAGGGCACCATTCTGCTGAGGGAGAGCGGTGACGGCGTCTGTCTGTGTGCTGGGAGCGTAACAGGATGAGTGACAGGAGCTGCTGATTGGAATTGACGTGGGGACGGGATGTGTGTCAGGCCTCTGACTGCTCCTCTCACTGGGCACCCGGAGACGGCCTCAGCCTCAACCTCAGCCTCAGCCACCATACCACCACTCAGAGAGGGGTGTCACCCAGAATAAATCCCCCGCAAATACAGAGGTGGAAGTGTGTGTGTGTGTGTGTGCGCACACGTCTGTCTCTGTGTCTGTGTGACTGTCTGTTTGAGTGTGCAAATGTGCAAATATCTGTGTGTGTGATTATGTCTTCCTCCTCCTTTAAGCAACTTGAACAAGAGTGGGTGTGTAGGTATGAGAGTGTGATGTCCCTCTCCTCCACCCACTCATCAGTCACTCAACACCAGTTCATCACTACTCTCTTCTCTCTCTTCTCCTTTAAACACTCAAGGAAAAACAAGCACTGATGACAATGGTTGTAGCTTCACCAGCATTGTAGCAGTAGCCATGTTTACCTATAGCTCCCACTCTCACTCTCTGCACCCAGAGAATGGTGTTTTCACAACCCATACGGATGCCATAAGGGTGTTGTGACTTGCTGCATTATGTGGTGGTGGAATTCCCAGTATGTTGTTTTAATAGGCATGAAGCCTGACTGGGGCTGTGGTGACACACTGTCAGCTCCTGGGCAGCACAGAGCAGTACAAAATACCAACTCCCATGATTGTGCGCTGACCTTTGCATCATGGGCAGATGACAGGTAATTTAGAGGCCTCTGGGATTGTGGAACCATACAGTCCCCGTCCCTTACACACACACTACCTCTCTCATCAACCAGCTGCAATAATCTTACCAACACACACACACACGTGCACACACACACACACGTGCGCACACACACACGTGCACACACACAACGTGCACACACACACACCTAACACCCTCACCGCCCTCACACATTATAATCACCTGCATCATCACACACCCCGTCCTCAAACACCCAAATCACAGGAGGTGGCAAGTTGGTTAAGGCTGAGGGGGAAAAAATATGGTTAAGAGTGATAATTGCATAATCACCAGTTGTGATAATTGTAATTGATGACTGCATAATTGCTAATTGCAGTCTTTATGGGAACCTCTCTTTCGCTCTCTGTATCTTTGTCTGTAGCTCAGTGCTTGTCTCTGTCTATCTCTTCCCTCCACTTCTTTATCTTAAACTCATATTTTTGCCATAACTTATTCTTCTCTTCTCACATACTTACACACCACACACACACTACACGCACACCACACACACATGCACAGAGACCCACACATCGACCATGTGTTCCACTATAAGTATCCTCCTAGGCCTCAGTAAGAATTTCCCAGCAGTGCTATCCCAGAGACCGCAGCAGTAGCCTGCCCACACTGACTGATCCTCTGTGGAGAGTTATGGTTCACTTCTAACAGGTTTTCTCTCTCTCTCTCTCTCTCTCTCTCTCTCTCTCTCTCTCTCTCTCTCTCTCTCTCTCTCTCTCTCTCTCTCTCTCTCTCTCTCTCTCTCTCTCTCTCTCTCTCTCTCTCTCTCTCTCTCTCTCTCTCTCTCTCTCTCTCTCTCTCTCTCTCTCTCTCTCTCTCTCTCTCTCTCTCTCTCCAATGGGAAACGTATGTTAACATTGCCAAAGCAAGTGAAGTAGATAGTAAACAAAAGTGAAATAAACAATAAATATTAACAGTAAACATTACACTCAGAAGTTCCAAAAGAATAAAGACATTTCAAATGTCATATTATGTCCAGTGCTGTAACAATGTGCAAATAGTTAAAGTACAAATGGGAAAATAAATCAACATAAATATGGGTTGTATTTACAATTATTATTATATATTATTATTTATATTACAATGGTGTTTGTTCTTCACTGGTTGCCCTTTTCTTGTGGCAACAGGTCACAAATCTTGCTGCTGTGATGGCACACTGTGGTTTTTCACCCAGTAGATATCAGAATTGGGTTTGTTTTCGAATTCTTTGTGGATCTCTGTAATCTAAGGGAAATATGTGTCTCTAATATGGTCATACATTTGGCAGGAGGTTAGGAAGTGCAGCTCAGTTTCCACCTCATTTTGTGGGCAGTGTGCACATAGCCTGTCTTCTCTTGAGAGCCAGGTCTGCCTACGGCGGCCTTTCTTAATAGCAAGGCTATGCTCACTGAGTCTGTACATAGTCAAAGCTTTCCTTAAGTTTGGGTCAGTCACAGTGGTCAGGTATTCTGCCACTGTGTACTCTCTGTTTAGGGCCAAATAGCATTCTAGTTTACTCTGTTTTTTTGTTAATTCTTTCCAATGTGTCAAGTAATTATCTTTTTGTTTTCTCATGATTTAGTTGGGTCTAATTGTGTTGCTGTCCTGGGGCTCTGTGGGGTCTGTTTGTGTTTGCGAACAGAGTCCCAGGACCAGCTTGCTTAGGGGTTCATCTCTTTTGTAGGTGATGGCTTTTGTCAGGGTTGAGTGTAGAGGGAACGTGGAATCACACGCAGGACACAGAGATTCGAAAACAGATGTCTTTAGTGAAGTCCGTAGTACAAGCCAACACGGCAACAGGCCATAGGCGAAAACAAACGCACACCGGACTGTCCAAAGTAAGTACGCACAACGTGCAGGACTCTCTAAGCAAAACGAATACAGAGAGCACAAAACAGAGGACCAACAACAACACGTGACATCAAACAATTACACACAACACCTGACCAAACACAAGAGAACTAAATAGGGTGCCTATTGAACACTTAACAATAAACAGGTGTAACAAACAGACAAAACCAATCAAACATGAAACATCGAACGGTGGCAGCTAGTACTCCGGAGACGACGACCGCCGAAGCCTGCCCGAACAAGGAGAAGGAGCCGCCTCGGCCGAAACCGTGACAGCTTTGTTATGGAAGGTTTGGGAATCGCTTCCTTTTAGGTGGTTGTAGAATTCAGGTCGGCCTCGGGGACGACCAGGAGGACGCGGAGCAGGGCGCGTAGGATGACCACGATGGAACTCGGTCAGAAGAGACGGGTCTAGAATGTCCCTCCTCGGCACCCAGCACCGCTCCTCCGGGCCGTACCCCTCCCACTCCACGAGATATTGGAGACCCCCCATCCGGCGTCTCGAATCTAGGATGGCCCGAACAGTGTACGCCGGAGCCCCCTCGATGTCCAACGGGGGCGGAGGAGTCTCTTCTATCTCAAAGTCCTGGGGGCCTCGATCAGACACTATATCTTCGGGTACCCCGTAATGCCGGAAGACGTGAGTAAATAGAGCCTCAGCGGTCTGTAGGGCAGTAGGAAGACCCGGCATGGGAAGGAGACGACAGGCCTTCGAGAACCGATCCACAACGACCAGGATGGTGGTATTCCCCTGTGAGGAGGGAAGGTCGGTAACAAAATCCACCGAGAGGTGAGACCAGGGTCGTTGTGGAACGGGCAGGGGTTGTAACTTACCCCTGGGCAAGTGTCTGGGCGCCTTACACTGGGCACACACTGAGCAGGAGGAGACATAAATCCTCACATCCCTGGCTAACGTTGGCCACCAGTACTTAGTACTAAGGCAGTGCATCGTCCGGCCAATACCTGGATGTCCAGAGGAGGGTGACGTGTGAGCCCAATAAATAAGCCGATCCCGGACCTCGAGCGGGACGTACGTCCGACCCACCGGACACTGTGGAGGGCTAGGGTCGGTGCGTAATGCCCGCTCGATCTCCGCATCGACCTCCCACACCACCGGTGCAACCAGACAAGACTTAGGTAGTATGGGAGTGGGCTCCACGCACCTCTCCTCTGTGTCATACCGCCGAGACAGGGTATCTGCCTTCCCGTTCTGGGACCCAGGGATGTAAGTGATCTTAAACACGAACCGGGCTAGAAACATAGTCCACCGAGCCTGGCGAGGATTTAGTCTCCTAGCTGACCGAATGTATTCCAGGTTACGGTGGTCAGTCAGAATGAGAAAAGGGTGTTGAGCCCCCTCAAGCCAATGCCTCCACACCTTTAGGGCCTGTACCACGGCTAACAGCTCCCTGTCCCCTACGTCATAATTCCGCTCCGCCGGACTGAGCTTTTTCGAATAAAAAGCACAGGGGCGGAGTTTAGGTGGTGTGCCGGACCGTTGTGAAAGAACAGCCCCGATACCGGCTTCAGACGCGTCCACCTCCACTTGGAATGGTAAAGTGGGATCCGGGTGCGCCAGCACTGGAGCCGAGGTAAACAGGTCCTTCAGTTTCCCAAAAGCCCTGTTCGCCTCAGCTGACCACCGCAAGCGCACTGGACCCCCCTTCAGAAGGGACGTTATGGGAGCTGCCACCTGTCCAAAACCCCGGATAAACCTCCGGTAGTAATTCGCAAAACCCAAGAACTGCTGCACCTCTTTAACCGTGGTTGGGGTTTGCCAATTACGCACGGCTGACACACGGTCAACCTCCATCCTCACCCCTGACGCAGACAACTGATAACCCAAAAAGGAGACCGACTCCTGGAAGAACAGACATTTCTCGGCTTTGACATACAGGTCATGCTCCAACAATCTCCTCAATACTCTGCGCACCAGGGCTACATGCTCGACCCGGGTAGAACTGTACACCAGAATATCGTTGATGTACACCACTACTCCCTGCGCCTGCATGTCCCGGAAAATCTAATCTACAAAGGATTGGAAGACTGATGGAGCATTCATTAACCCGTATGGCATGACGAGATACTCGTAATGACCGGAGGTAGTACTAAATGCTGTCTTCCATTCATCGCCCTCTCTAATGCGCACCAAGCTATATGCGCTCCTGAGGTCCAATTTTGTGAAGAACCGTGCCCCGTGTAATGACTCCGTCATAGTCGCAATCAGCGGGAGCGGATAACTATATTTCACAGTCACCTGATTTAGACCGCGGTAATCAATACACGGGCGCAAACCTCCATCCTTTTTCTTCACAAAAAGAAGCTTGAGGACGCGGGTGAAGTGGAGGGCCGTATGTATCCCTGTCTCAGAGACTCGTCAATGTATGTCTCCATTGCCCTCTTCTCCTCCTGTGACAACGGATACACATGGCTCCGCGGGAGCGCAGCTCCTGCCTGGAGGTCTATCGCACAATCCCCCCGTCTATGAGGCGGCAACCGTGCCGCTCTTGTCTTGCTAAACACGAGTGCCAAATCCTCATACTCAGGTGGAATGTGCAGTGCGGGCATCTGGTTCGGACTCTCCACCGAGGTCGCCCCTACGGAAACACCCAGACATAGCCCCTCACACTGAGCAGACCACCCTTTAAGAGCCTTCTCTCGCCACGAAATAGTAGGATCATGGGTAATCAACCAGGGAAGCCCCAGTACCACCGGATACGCAGGAGAGTCGATCAGATAGAGCTGTATCGTCTCCTCATGACCCCCCTGCGTCTCCATCCTAAGTGGCGCTGTGACCTCCCTAATCAACCCGGATCCTAACGGACGACTATCTAGGGCATGTACAGGGAAAGGATTGTTAACCGGAAGGAGGGGAATCCCTAACTCTACACAGAATTTGCGATCTACAAAATTCCCAGCTGCGCCTGAATCTACTAGCGCCTTATGCTGGGAACGAGGTGCAACCTGTGGAAAACAAACAGGTATAGTTATGTGTACGACAGAAAGCTCTGGGTAAGTGGGGCGCCTACTCACCTGGGAGGACTCCCCAATGTGTGGTCTGCCGTCTCCTCCACCAGGGGACCCTCCCCAGCACCTAGCCGCGGTGTGCCCTCCACGGCCACAGTTGGTGCAGGGGACGGCCCCCCTCGGGCTCCTTCTTCACCCTCCTCTAGCGCCAGCACCTCCGAGCTCCATCGGGCTCGGCTCGGAGGCGCTGGAGGGTGGAATGGGCGACCCCCCACCTGGGGACGTCCACGGGTAGCGAGCAGGGTGTCCAGCCGAATGGCCATGTCAACCAACTGGTCAAATGAGAGTGTAGTATCCCTGCACGCCAACTCTCTGCGGACGTCCTCCCGGAGGCTGCAGCGGAAGTGGTCTATGAGTGCCCGCTCATTCCACCCTGCATCTGCCGCTAGAGTCCGGAACTCCAGTGCAAACTCCTGAGCGCTCCTCATCCCCTGCCGGAGGTAGAATAGACGCTCCCCCGCCGCCTTCCCCTCTGGTGGATGGTCGAACACTGCACGGAAGCGGCGGGAGAACTCCGCATAGGTGATAGTAGCGGCGTCTATTCTCCTCCATTCGGCGTTGGCCCACTCCAACGCCTTGCCGGTGAGACAGGAGATGAGGGCGGAAACGCTCTCGTGTCCCGAGGGCGCCGGGTGTACGGTGGCAAGGTAGAGTTCCACTTGTAACAGGAACCCCTGACACCCGGCAGCGGTGCCGTCGTACGCCCTCGGGAGCGAGAGCCGAATCCCACTGGGTTCCGGTAGTTGGACGGGCGGGCTGACCGATGGTGATGGTGCGGTAGGTGGGGGTGTGGGTACCCCGCTGGTCTCCCATCGATGGAGGGTGTTCATCACTCGGTCCAGGGCGTGCCCGATTTGGTTGATTCTATCCTCTTGACCACGAAGGCGCTCCTCCATGATCTCGGTGGGTGCGGGTGCTCCTGCTGATTCCATATAGATGGTGTGTAATTCTGTCAGGGTTGAGTGTAGAGGGAACGTGGAATCACACGCAGGACACAGAGATTCGAAAACAGATGTCTTTAGTGAAGTCCGTAGTACAAGCCAACACGGCAACAGGCCATAGGCGAAAACAAACGCACACCGGACTGTCCAAAGTAAGTACGCACAACGTGCAGGACTCTCTAAGCAAAACGAATACAGAGAGCACAAAACAGAGGACCAACAACAACACGTGACATCGAACAATTACACACAACACCTGACCAAACACAAGATAACTAAATAGGGTGCCTAATGAACACTTAACAATAAACAGGTGTAACAAACAGACAAAACCAATCAAACATGAAACATTGAACGGTGGCAGCTAGTACTCCGGAGACGACGACCGCCGAAGCCTGCCCGAACAAGGAGAAGGAGCCGCCTCGGCCGAAACCGTGACAGCTTTGTTATGGAAGGTTTGGGAATCGCTTCCTTTTAGGTGGTTGTATAATTTAACGGCTCTTTTCTGGATTTTGATCATTAGCAGGTATTGGCCTAATTCTGCTCTGCATGCATTATTTTGTATTTTACGTTGTACACTGATGATATTTTTGCAGAATTCTGAATGCAGAGTCTCAATTTGGTGTTTGTCCCATTTTGTGAATTCTTGGTTGGTGAGCGGACCCCAGACCAGTATTTTTAGCCAGATCCTAATTGGAATGTTGAATTTTATGTTCCTTTTGATGGCATAGAAGGCCCTTCATGCCTTGTCTCTCAGATCGTTCACAGCTTTGCCGAAGTTACCTGTGGCGCTGATGTTTAGGCCGAGGTATGTATAGTTTTTTGTGTGCTCTAGGGCAACGGTGTCTACATGGAATTTGTATTTGTGGTCCTGGCAACTGGACCTTTTTTGGAACACCATTATTTTTGTCTTACTGAGATTTACTGTCAGGGCCCAGGTCTGACAGAATCTGTGCAGAAGATCTAGGTGGTGCTGTAGCCCTCCTTGGTTGTGGACAGAAGCACCAGATCATCAGCAAACAGTAGACATTTGACTTCAGATTCTAGTAGGGTGAGGCCGGGTGCTGCAGACTGTTCTAGTGCCCTCGCCAATTCGTGGATATATATGTTGAAGATGGTGGGGCTTAAGCTGCTGTCTCACCCCATGGCCCTGTGGAAAGAAATGTTTTTTTTGTGTGCCAATTTTAACCGCACACTTGTTGGTTGTGTACATGGATTTTATAATGTCATATGTTTTTCCCCCAACACAACTTTCCATCAATTTGTATAGCAGACCCTCATGCCAAATTGAGTCAAAAGCTTTTTTGAAATCAACAAAGCATGAGAAGACTTTGCCTTTGTTTTGGTTTGTTTGTTTGTCAATTTGGGTGTGCATGGTGAATATGTGGTCTGTCGTACGGTAATTTGGTAAAAAGTCTATTTGACATTTGCTCAGTACATTGTTTTCACTGAGGAAATGTATGAGTCTGCTTTTAATGATAATGCAGAGGATTTTCCCAAGGTTGCTGTTGACGCATATCCCACAGGAGTTATTGGGGTCAAATTTGTCTCCACTTTTGTGGATTGGGGTGATCAGTCCTTGGTTCCAAATATTGGGGAAGATGCCAGAGCTATGTTAAAAAGTTTAAGTATCATTTAATTTAGGATACCATCAACAACACAGACCTTTTTGGGTTGGGGTTAGTATTTTGTCCTGTAGTTCATTCAATGTAATTGGAGAATCCAGTGGGTTCTGGTAGTCTTTTTTTATTTTTGTACTTTTACCCCTTTTTCTCCCCAATTGGTAGTTACAGTCTTGTCCTATCGCTGCAACTCCCCTACAGACTCGGAGAGGCGAAGGTCGAGAGCCATGCGTCCTCCGAAACACGACCCTGCCAAGCCGCATTGCTTCTTGACACACTGCTCGCTTAACCCGGAAGCCAGCCGCACCAATGTGTCGGAGGAAACACCGTCCAGCTGGCGACCGAAGTCAGCTTGCAGGCGCCCGGCCCGCCACAAGGAGTCGCTAGAGCGCGATGGGACAAGGAAATCCCGGCCGGCCAAACCCTCCCCTAACCCGGACGATGCTGGGCCAATTGTGGGTCTCCCGGTCACAGCCGGCTGTAACACAGCCTGGGATCGAACCCAGGTCTGTAGTGACGCCTCAAGCACTGCAATGCAGTGCCTTAGACCGCTGTGCCACTCGGGAGGCCCCTTCTGGTAGTCTTTAATAGTTGATTCTAAGATTTGTATTTGATCATGAATATGTTTTGGCTGTTTGTTCTTTGTTATAGGGCCAAAAAGATTGGAGAAGTGGTTTATCCATACATCTCCGTTTTGGATAGATAACTCTTCGTGTTGTTGTTTGTTTAGTGTTTTCCAATTTTCCCAGAAATGGTTAGAGTCTATGGATTCTTCAATTACATTGAGCTGATTTCTGATGCGCTGTTCATTCTTTTTCCGTAGTGTCTCTCTCTCTCTCTTGCTTTCTCTCTTGCTTTCTCGCTCTGTCTCTCGCTTTCACTCTCTCTTGCTTTCTCACTCTCGCACTCTCTGTCTGCACTGGGTGTTTGTTTACTGCTTGTAAAGTTAACCTTCATCACATCCCTCCCGGAGAAGCCATATTCTATCCTTTTACGGCCAAACTGACTAACATAGAATACAGTGCATTCGGAAAGTATTCAGACCCCTTCCCTTTTTCCACATTTTGTTACGTTACAGCCTTATTCTAAAATTGATTAAATTGTTTTTTTACTACTATACATACTGAAACATACATTATCTATGTTATACCTCTCCATACTGTAGGCGGCAGGTAGCCTAGTGGCTAAGAGTAACTGAAAGGTCGCTGGTCCGAATCCCCAAGCTGAGTAGGTGAAAAATCGGTCGACTTGCCCGTGAGCAAGGCACTTAACCCTAATAGCTTCTGTAATTCGCTCTGGATAAGAGCGTCTGCTAAATGAGTGGAAGAGTCCCTCAAATCAGACGACATTATACACCACATCTCTGAGGTGCTTTGATGATGGTGGTGGCAGCGTGCGTAAGGGGAGAGGGTTACGCATACCGTGTGTGCTAACGTGAGGAGGCATCAGGCGTGTGATTGATGTCTCCTCTAGCAGCTGCAGACAGGTTAATGGTGTGATTGTGGAGGTAATCTCTGTGTTCTCTCGTTAAAGGATGATGAAGGGCCAGGAAAATGGAGCCAGTTGCATTCACAGGTCCTGTGCTTTTTACATATGCAGTTCAGGGCCCTGTTTGATGTATGCTTTAGAGAGGAAGCCAGGACAGGACAGGGACAGTGGTGTCAGTCTTAAACAGATCCTGGTGAGTTCACACCCTGCTTACTGAAGATGAGGAGGATGATAATGAAGTCAGTGTTGTTGTGTTGGGCTGTGCATTGGAAGTACTTTTGGAACACTGGGCTTTGTTCATGGTCACATTGGAGCATTATAGGGATTCATCAATGCATTGACACAGTTGACAGAGAATGAGCTCACCATGGCATCATTCACAATGGGACAGTAGCCTTGTTTGTTAATGCATCTCATAGACAGGGAGGCTGAAAGGGCTTTTGACATTCAGAAACAGCTGGCTAGTAGCCTATATATATATATATAGAGAGAGAGCGAGAGCGAGAGCGAGAGCGAGAGCGAGAGCGAGAGCGAGAGAGAGAGAGAGAGAGAGAGAGAGAGACTATTACATCTGTATTGATTGGCCTCCAGCCTTTCCATTTTCCATGAACTCCAGCTCGCAGCTCTGAGTGGGAGGGATTTGCTTGATCTTTTCATATTTCTTTAAACATGATGCTGTCGTTATGCCTCTCCAGGGAGAACACAAGCCATTTCCAGTAAATCAAGGGCTCTTTGTCTCTCTGTTTTCCACAGTTGTTATTTATAAGCCTCTCTAAACAGTTTCTCCACCATTCTCATAAGTGTTTTCAGTCCTTGTTCTACAATAATATTGTTGAACTGAAGATAGACCAATAAAGAACGTCTCAGACGTAACCATACACTTGGCCCATTCAATAGAAGTCATTGTGTCTGATCAGATCAAAACTATAATCAACACTGACAGTAATTCTATAGACAATAGATGGAAGTAATTAGCTTTCAGAATGCTCTTGGACTGGAGGGACATTTGGAGTGGACATGGCTGATCTGATGTAATATTTCAGAGAGTTGCTAATACTGCAGCGCTGAGTATACACCAGAGCTGCTGGTGTATTATAGGAGCTGTGAGGACTGTAACCCATATATCCACCGGGGCAGGTGCCCTCTCCAAGGGGCCAGGTGGTGCCTAATTCCCTTCTTTGTCCCTCGTAATGAATTGTTAATTGGTTTGCATCACCCGTGGAGTGGAGAATAGCAGGAGGGGCTGGGTGCCGGTGTGATGGAGGTCACAGACTCTGACATGCCTCATAGAGCACACCAGCACCTGCGTTTTAACAGGCCAAATGTCACTTCACTACACACTGCAGCGTTGGGATTTAAGAGGCCAAATATCAGCTTGCAGTATTACCTCAGAACCTTGTTCACATAATTCAGCGACACAAACCCCATCAGAACGACATGTTGAGGATGTACTGGCATTGTGATTAACTTCTACAGATGGATCATTGTTGCTTTGTTTCTGTCTGTCTCATTTGCAGAATTAATTTATATGCTGGCTGTTTACTTCAAATGTCAAAACAGTGTAGAATGCATTTAAATGTAGATTGACTGTGTGTATGGGTCAATAAATGTCCATTCAGTACAGGTGTAGTATTGATGCCTGAGTGTCACCCTGACGGCTGTGTCCTGTCCTGTTCTCTTTAGGTGGTTGCTCTGAACAAGCGCAGTAAGGAGGCAGAGTCTGCATTCCTGGGAATCTACAAGCAGCTTATCGAAGCCCCAGGTGAGTCTCCCACCTGGAACAGAGCCACACATTACATCACATCACAACACAGTCACAGGCACAGACAACACACAACATTACTCATGTAACAACCCTCCCATAGGGGATCACTCTCCCCAGCCAGATCAACTACACACCAAGCCCAAGTCAGCATCATTAGGTCAACCACAGAGTTTCTAAACCCAGAGGCGCAACATCGCAAGACATCCGGGAACGCTTGCGAAACAGACAAAGCAGACCAGGCCAGGGTTTGGGGTTTGAGAAGTCAATGAGAGAAGTGAAAAATTATTCCTTAGTTGTTCATTTTCTCAATATAAAGGCACAACCTAGATTCAAGCCAATGTCTTAAGTAGTTGAACATGTGACAAACTGACACGTTTTCATTTTCGTCAAAAACAACTTTCTATCGAAGGAGTGCCTTTGATTTGACGGCCTGCACATGCGCAGTTCTGCGCGAGACGACCGTTAGACCTAATGATTTATATACAGTGGCTTGCGAAAGTATTCATCCCCCTTGGCATTTTTACTATTTTGTTGCCTTACAACCTGGAATTTAAAATGATTTTTTGGGGGTTTGTATCCTTTGATTTACACAACATGCCTATCACTTTGAAGATGCAAAATATTTTTTATTGTGAAACAAACAACAAAACTTGAGCGTGCAGAACAGAGCGTTTTCCTTGATGGCCAAAAAGCTCAATTTTAGTCTCATCTGACCATATGTTTGGGAAGTCTCCCACATGCCTTTTGGCGAACACCAAACATGTTTGCTTATTTTTTTCTTTAAGCAATGGCTGTTTTCTGGCCACTCTTCCGTAAAGCCCAGCTCGGTGAAGTGTACGGCTTAATGTGGTCTTATGGATGTCACGATCGCCTATGAAGTATGACCAAAGCGCAGCGTTGGGAGTGAACATGATGATTTTAATTTTGAAACACACGACAAAACAAACACGATCCGTGAAGTCCTCAGTGAACACTACTGAACAATGAACAAAAACCCACAACCACAAAGTGAACACAGACAGTTTAAATATGGCTCCCAATCAGAGATAACGAGCCGACAGCTGACACTCGTTACCTCCGATTGGGAGTCACTTGACCAAACACATAGAAATACACCCAAAAGAATGAACAACCCTGGCTCAATATTCAGAGTCCCGGAGCCAGGGCGTTACAGTACCCCCCTAAAGGCGCGGACCGCGACCGCGCCTCAACAAGGGCTACACAAGGGAGGGCTGGGTGGGCACACCTCCTCGGCGGCGGCTCCGGCTCCGGCCCTGATCCCCACTCCCTCTCCAACCCCCCAAAGTACCCCCGGTCCTGTCTAGCCCCGCTGGCCGGAGCCGGACTGACGACACGCGCCCCTGGCTTGGTGCGTGGAACAGGAATGGGCCTTACCAGGCTGACGACTCGCCCCCCTGGCTTGGTGCGAGTGGCAGGAACAGGCCGGGCCGGGCTGGCGACGCGCACCGTATCCCTGGTGCGAGTGGCATGAACAGGCCGGGTCGGGCTGGCGACGCGCACCGTATCCCTGGTGCGAGTGGCCGGAACAGGCCGGGCCGGGCTGGCGACGTGCACCGTATCCCTGGTGCGAGTGGCCGGAACAGGCCGGGTCGGGCTGGCGACGCGCACCGTATCCCTGGTGCGAGTGGCCGGAACAGGCCGGGCAGGGCTGTCGACGCACACCGTATCCTTGGTGCGTGGAGCAGGAACAGGCCGGGCAGGGCTGTCGACGCACACCATATCCTTGGTGCGTGGAGCAGGAACAGGCCGGGCAGGGCTGTCGACGCACACCGTATCCTTGGTGCGTGGAGCAGGGACAGGCCGGGCTGGGCTGGCGAAACGCACCACAGACTTGGTGCGGGGCGCAGGAACAGGCCGAGCTGGGCTGGCGACGCACCCCGTAGGCTTGGTGCGTTGAGCAGGGACAGACAGAACCGCACTGGGGACACACACCCCTGGCCCTACACGGGGATCAGGAACGGGCCGGACCGGACTGGAAACACCCCCAGTACCTCTCGCCGTGCCTCCACACTTTCCATCCCCTTCGTAACCAGTGGCCCCCCTTAAACTGGCGGCCATATCTGCCAACCTCTTGCACTCCTCCGGGCCGTACACCTTCTGCCCCGACGTCGTGAGCCCCCCCCTAAAAAATTTCTGGGGGTCTCTCCTCTCGGTGGACCAGGCCTCCATAGTCCTCTCCCAACCTTCGCTCTTCTGGCTCCACCACTCGTTATCCAACTGCTGCTTGGTCTCGTTGTGGTGGGTTTTTCTGTCACGATCGCCTATGAAGTATGACCAAAGCGCAGCGTTGGGAGTGAACATGATGATTTTAATTTTGAAACACACGACAAAACAAACACGATCCGTGAAGTCCTCAGTGAACACTACTGAACAATGAACAAAAACCCACAACCACAAAGTGAACACAGACAGTTTAAATATGGCTCCCAATCAGAGATAACGAGCCGACAGCTGACACTCGTTACCTCCGATTGGGAGTCACTTGACCAAACACATAGAAATACACCCAAAAGAATGAACAACCCTGGCTCAATATTCAGAGTCCCGGAGCCAGGGCGTTACAATGGACAGATACTCCAATCTCCGCTGTGGAGCTTTGCAGCTCCTTCAGGGTTATCTTTGGTCTCTTTGTTGCCTCTCTGATTAATGCCCTCCTTGCCTGGTCCGTGAGTTTTGGTGGGCGGCCCTCTCTTGGCAGGTTTGTTGTTGTGGCATATTCTTTCCATTTTTTAATAATGAATTTAATGGTGCTCTGTGGGATGTTCAAAGTTTCAGATATTTTTTTATAACCCAACACTGATCTGTACTTCTCCACAACTTTGTCCCTGACCTGTTTGGAGATCTCCTTGGTCTTCATGGTGCTGCTTGCTTGGTGGTGCCCCTTGCTTAGTGGTGTTGCAGACTCTGGGGCCTTTCAGAACAGGTGTATATATACTGAGATCATGTGACAGATCATGTGACACTTAGATTGCACACAGGTGGACTTTATTTAACTAATTATGTGACTTCTGAAGGTAATTGGTTGCACCAGATCTTATTTAGGGGCTTCATAGCAAAGGGGGTGAATACATATGCATGCACCACTTTTCCGTAATTTATTTTTTAGAATGATTTGAAACAAATTATTTTTTTCATTTCACTTCACCAATTTGGACTATTTTGTGTATGTCCATTACATGAAATTCTAATAAAAATCCATTTAAATTACAGGTTGTAATGCAACAAAATAGGAAAAACGCCAAGGGGGATTAATACTTTTGCAAGGCACTGTAAATATATAATTTCACTGTTTACAGCAGCTCTCCAGCTACCCAGAACTGTCTGATCAGCCTGATAGTGTGCCGTGGGTGTGTCCAGCTTACACCTGTGCTAATCTGTGTGTGTATAGTAATGGAATGAAACATCCAACCCATACCTAAAGTGTCGTGCTGTAGGTCCACCACACACCCAAAGCGTTATGGGCTCCTGTCCAGAAACAACCCCTAGCTCCTACCCCTAGACACTTGTGTAGATCTGAGAGGATTGGACAGGTGTAAGCAATACCGTCAACATTTCACCAAGCCTATCAGAGGGTTAGATAGATAGAGCTCTCACCATGTCACCATCCATCAATCCTTCTCAGGTCTCCACAAGTGTCTAGACTCTGGGCAATAATAATAATAATAATTTATTACATTTGTAAAGCGCTTTTCATTATACATGAATTAACTCAAAGTTCATAATAGAAGGAAAAAAGCCCCAACAGTCTGAACAGTCCTGTCAGGGAGTTCCAAAGGTGTGGTGCGTGGCAGGAAAAGGCACGGTCCCCCATTGTTCAGAGCCGGGTCCTGGGTGCATGAAGCAGTTTGTCATGGCTTGACCGTAGGGTGCGTGGAGGTTCATAGGGGGAGAGTAGATCTGGCAGGTAGGCAGGTCCAATGCCATTTAGGGCTTTGTAGACCAGGAGGAGAATTTTTAAGTAAATTATTTGAGGAACAGGTAGCCAATGGAGGTCAGCAAGGATGTGGATGATGTGGGCAGACTTTTTTGTTTGTGTCAGAATCCTTGAAGCATTGTTTTGAATGAGCTGTAATTTATTAATTGAGTTTGTAGGCAGGCCCCCAAGTACTGCATTCCCATAATCAATTCTGGAGAAACGAATGCATGGATAAGGTTTTCTGCATCAGAAATTGTGAGAGAGGGTCTTAGGCAGGAGATGTTCTTCAGGTGTAATAATAATGTTATACAGACGTGACTAATGTGAGCATTGAAGGAGTGCTGAGTCGAATTTCACACCCAAGTTGGTGATGACTGAGGAGAGAGGGGGATGATGGTAGGGCGGATGATGCAGGAGTTGGTGATCTGCTGAGGGGTGCCTATCAGCATTGCCTATGTCTTTCTGCTGTTGAGTTGTAGGAAGTTGTTCTGCATCCAAGACTTAACCTCTTCCAGACAATTGGACAAGGTTGACAGAGAAGATGTTGAAGGGCTAGGGGTTGTTTCTGGACAGGCCATGGGTATTATGGGAGCTCAGTCAGTCAGTCAGTCTGGCACTGTCTAAAAATGATAATAGCTGTCAAATACTTGCTTCCTTTGTCCTTGGGAGAATCTCAATAGCATTTCCTTGATTCGTTGCGTTCTCTCTCCTCGTCTCCTGCTCAAAACCCATTGGATGAGAAGGTCAGAGGTCCCTCCCCTCTCACCTTCTTATCCAATGGGTTTTTTGAAGGAGGCTAGGAGAGAGAGAGGATGTGAGGAATCAAGGAAATACAATTGAGATTCTCCCCTTGTTTCCTCCATTCCTCACCTCCCTCTCAAAGCACATTGGGGGAGAGGACTGAAGGTTCCTCCTCTCGGGCTCCAATGCACTTTCAAGGAGAGGCAAGGAGTGGAGGAAACAAGGACAGAGGAAGCAAGAATTTGATGGCTAGTTTTCAGACACAGACTCTCTCTCACACACACACACACACAATGCTCGAAGAGCTTACTGATTGTAATGATTTCATTATTGGTTATTATTATTATTGTCAAGGTCTCCATTTTTCATTGAAGTCTCCTGCTTAATATTGCACCACACACTTTTGCTTTGTTCGTCTGCCGATCGTTCAGCGCGCTGTGTTTTAGGGACCACCTGGCTTCATTTTTACTCGACTCTACATGCGGTTCGCAAATGACGTTCAGAGGTGCTAGGTACTCTCGACCAGCAACCACTACTGCTGTGTCTGAACCCTAACAGTACTTGAGTGAGTGTGAGTGTGTGTGTGTGTGTGTGTGTGTGTGTGCACAGGTGTTAAACTTCAAGAACATTGATAAGAGTGAGTAGGCCTACTTAAACATTGGGAGCATTAACAGCTGTGTGTTACAGTAACTTTTTGTGTTATTTATGGATAAAATGCCTTTAAAAACATTCTGATACAGATTATTTAGTGTTTCTTTCCATTACAATCAAAACATGCTATGCCTATAATTTAATGCACTTCTTTTTAAATGGTAAATGGTTTATTTAGGGCCAAATTTGAGCAAATTCTAAAATTGTGATTAAACGCGATTAACTAATGCCATTAACTTGATTCAATATTTTAATTGTTTGACAGCCCTAGTTAAAATACAAAGTGAATGTTTTCTTGCCATAGATATCCTAGATATATAAACATCCTGTAACATCATAAGACAGCCTGTAGCTTTTATCTATGTTTTAGAGCCTGTGCTCTCTGTGGTTTCCAAGACTCTGTGTTGGGCCACTTCAAAACCTGAGTGTTGGTCCTTGAGAGTTGCATTGCTGAGGAGAGCCGATCCTTGTGGGGATAGGCTGTTGATTGCAGAGGGCCAATTAAAAGCCAACTGTAGCTTGTCTTAGTGTGGAGCTCAGGCCTGATGTGGCCAGCAGGGGAAGTGAGGGAGAGGAGGAGGGGGAGAGAGACTGTGATTATTCTGTTGTTGTTTGGTGCCAGGGCAAACTATACAGTATTGCTCTTTGTTGCAGGAGACGAGAGGAAAACGCAGTCCAATCTCCAGCTAGATCAGAGGAACACTCGTGGCAAGAGTAGAGAATGCTGTTTACAGATTCAATGAATACAAGATAAAAGTGGGTGTCAGAGAAATAGCGACTTACTTTTAAAGGTCTCAATTTTTCATTGAAGTCTCCTGCTTGATATTGCACCACACACTTTGAATTGAGTTATTTTCTTGATAAGAAATGGCTGTCTTTGAAGATGTATTCAGTTTGATTTCCTGACCTATACTTGCACGTATCAAGGGCTTAATGGAGGACCCGGGAGGGTTTTAGGGGCTACATTTTGTCATAAACACATTTTCTATCAAGCGCAGACTGAACCAACAGTGGTAATGTAAGGGAACGAGGACATAATCTCTTTAACAACACAGGCATTGACAAGAAAGAGTACTCATAAACCATGTGGCGGTTAAACTGTATCGGAACCCTTGTAGCTAGGATTAGGCTTGAAGATTTAAAAAATGCAACATTTACTTTTACTCTCACACACAAGCGTGCACACACACACACACACACACACACACACACACACACATGCATGCATATTCACTTTCTAATCAGTTCCTATTTTCTGTTCATTTGACCAATGTGATGTAATTTGTAAACATATAAGACATTGAAGTGGACATCCATTCCCACCAATCAGTTCTCTTTGATTGCCCGGGTTGGGGGTTGAGCCTTGTCATCGTAGCACAAAGCTAAATGAGTGGGCTTCTCTGGTTACATCAGGTGGCCTTGGATTAGCAAATCCAGACACTCATCTCCATCTGATTTTACCTGGACCTGCGCTAGCATTAGCATCTGGGTGACTTTCCCTCACTGTAGTCTCTAGTCTTAGCTGTCATACTGTGTGTCACTGCAGGTGTGTGTATGGATGATTTCTCCTGGGCTTACTACACAGAAGGAGTTATTATTGGAGTTATTATTTTATTGCATTGCAGTAAAAGCAAAAACTCTAATCCCTTAATGCCATACCAATAATTGTCGTTAACTGCTAATTGTTAAAAGTCTCCAAATCTGTTAATTATTATCCTTCAGATATTTTTATCTTTTTTTCCTTCTATCTGATTCCAAACAGGAGTCACAACAAAGAGTTGGGTATTTGTGTATCGGCCCCCTCACAGAATATGCCATCTGTGACTGTGAGGTGGGCCTGCGGTATCCAACGCCTGTTTATCATTGTGCATTTCACTGGCCTGTCCAAGGTCACCCCCTCTTCCCAGAATGGATTGCTCCAGGTACATCAGAGGATAGTCAGTTGGCTGTGGTCCCCCACTTTATCCCCCTCCTCCCCTATAAACACAACACTGTGCTGCTTTCCCACCAGTCTCCAAACAAACGCTCCAGCTCATCTATTTTTTATCTTCTGACAGACGCAATTATTCTTTACACGCCGTGCTCGTTAATCTTAATGCCGTTATTACTATTCATTGCCAGGCATTTTTTTCTTCTGCCTCTTATTTCAATTGAGGATCCTTCCATGCTGGTCGGTCTGCTGACACTCACAGGCCATTGGTCCAATCAGAGCGGCCGACAGCAGAGTTAATGAATGCAAGAGGAGAGCCGGGGAGGGGACAAGGGCAGTAACTCAATATGTGACCTGTTGTATCCAGTTAGCAGTGACATTTGGTGTCAGGTATCAGTTATCCACAATAACCAATCAGTTATTGGAATGGGTGCCGATGATGTGTCAGTTGAATAATGTTAGATACACATGACACATGTTATGATGCTGTTTTCAATTTCACAATTCATATGAATGTTATAGACAGAGGAAATGCTATACACTGTGTGTGTCACCAATCTCTCTCTCTACTTCCTCTCTCTCTCCCATGCGCACACACACACACACACACACACACACACACACACACACACACACACACACACACACACACACACATACACATACACTTACACACACATACTCATGGGCAGACATACTCACGGGCAGACATACAGACACTAACATACACATCACTGCTCTTTCGGCTGATGTCAACAGAAATCCTCTATACTAATGGCTCATTCTTCATATTTTGTTATGATTTGGCTTTTGTTTTTACTGTAAAGTCAGCAAGAGTATAAATTCCCAGCTGCTAAACAAGATAGCTATCATTATAGTTGGAATGTGTCTGGACTCAGCTTCACTAGTGTATTTTTGACATTTATTGTGTGTTTACATATATTTTAGAGGCTATTTCTACAGGAAATTTGTTTAAAACCCATATGAACTATATTTATGATAATATAACAATATTTTAGGTTGACAATAATTATATTACACAATTTCTGATATAGAGCATCACATGCCTTTGTTTTAGAGGATTATGCCTCTAAAAACAGTGACAGTTTCCATGACTGCATTGGCTCTCTAGAGCTACACCTCTCTCCTCATCTCTCCTGATCTCTCCTCATCTCTCTTGGTCTCTCCTCATCTCTCCTGGTCTTTCCTCATCTCTCCTGGTCTCTCCTCATCTCTCCTGGTCTCTGCTCATCTCTCCTGGTCTCTGCTCATCTCTCCTGGTCTCTCCTCATCTCTCCTGGTCTCTCCTCATCTCTCCTGGTCTCTCCTGGTCTCTCCTCATCTCTCCTGGTCTCTCCTCATCTCTCCTGGTCTCTCCTCATCTCTCCTGGTCTCTCCTCATCTCTCCTGGTCTCTCCTCATCTCTCCTGATCTCTCCTGGTCTCTCCTCATCTCTCCTGGTCTCTCCCTCATCTCTACTCATCTCTCTTGGTCTCTCCTCATCTCTCCTGGTCTCTCCTCATCTCTCCTGGTCTCTCCTCATCTCTCCCTCATCTCTCCTCATCTCTATCCCTCACTCTCCCCCCTGTGTGAGTGTCTATGACTCTGAGGCGGCGTTTGAACCTTGCTGTTTGTAGCTGTCGCTGTGAGAGGAGGAGCTTGGCCCTGTCGCCAGGAGCGTAGCCCTGAGACTGGCGCTCCAGGTGTTTGCTCTGCCTCCTCCCCTCTCTTTACTCACACTCCTCCCTCAGGATCACCCATCCCTCTCTCTCTCTCGCTCTCGCTCCATCTCCCCTGAATAACACAGTACCCTTCATCTGATCAGGGAGCTCACTTACTTTGTGTGAAGGTGCTGATCTGAATGCACTCGTGTGTGTGTGTGTGTGTGTGTGTGTGTGTGTGTGTGTGTGTGTGTGTGTGTGTGTGTGTGTGTGTGTGTGTGTGTGTGTGTGTGTGTGTGTGTGTGTGTGTGTGTGTGTGTGTGTGTGTGTGTGTGTGTGTGTTGAATGTTTGTTGGGCCCTAGGCAGCGCAGAGATCTGCATCAGCTGAAACATTGGGGCAACAGTGCAAGCTAGTGGTGACAAAATACTACTGCATGGTACAGGTTCAAGGACCAGGTACACAAATTCCATCATGGCATTGTGACTTCATTGCATAATGAACATTCTTGTATTGAAGACTCCTTGGCCTGCGAGATTGTAAGTGTAGTACATATTGAAGTCCGTTACTTATTTCCTTTGGCTCCATGGTTGTAAGAATAGAGTGTTATTGACCGCTGTGAGTTGACCCTATTCTATTAAAATAATATTACTTTCCCCTTGTATCTCTCTATATATATATACATTGGCAGACACCTGAGAGAGAGAGGCTTATGGAGGCCTGTAAGGTATTGAGGGGATTTTTATAATAACTGTGCTGCTGAGTACATTCCATCAGAAGATGAGGGAACTCGGAGAGCTATGTGTGTGTGCTGTGTTTGTGGCGGTATCGAAAATGAAAGCTCCTTTGGGCAGGACGAGATTATGCACAAGTGATTAATAAGAGCAGTAATAAACAAAGGCCCAGGAGATGTTTGAGGTGCTTAATAATGCATTATGTTCATAAAAGAGCTGGGCCTCTCCAATGGATCCCCGTAGAGCAGGAGACCCCAGAGGGACCGGCAGAGTGTGTGCTCAGAACAGAGAGGAAGTGTGGGTGGGCATGTGAGTGTGTGTTCGGCGAGAGACATATACACTGCATGACCAAAGGTATGTGGACACCTGCTCGTCGAACATCTCATTCCAAAATCATGGGCATTAATATGGAGTTGGTCCCCCCTTTGCTGCTATAACAGCCTCCACTCTTCTGGGACGGCTTTCCACTAGATGTTGGAACGTTGCTGCGGGGACTTGCTTCCATTCAGCCACAAGAGCATTAGTGAGGTCGAGCACTGATGTTGGGCGATGAGGCCTGGCTCGCAGTCGGTGTTCCAATTCATCCCAAAGGTGTTCGATGGGGTTTCTGTATGGACCTCGCTTTGTGCACGGGGGCATTATCATACTGAAACAGGAAAGGGCCTTCCCAAAACTTTTGCCACAAAGTTGGAAGCACATAATCATCTAGAATGTCATTGTATGCTGTATCATTAAGATTTCCCTTCACTGGAACTAAGGGGTCTAGCCAGAACCATGAAAAACAGCCCCAGACCATTATTCCTCCTCCACCAAACTTTACAGTTGGCACTATGCATTCGGGCAGGTAGCGTTCAATGGCGGTGAGCTTTACACCACTCCAGCCAACGCTTGGCATTGTGCATGGTGATCTTAGGCTTGTGTGCAACTGCTTGGCCATGGAAACCCATTTCATGAAGCTCCCAACGAACAGTTCTTGTGCTGGCGTTGCTTCTAGAGGTAGTTTGGAACTCGGTAGTAAGTGTTGCAATCGAGGACAGACGATTTTTACGCGCTACATGCTTCAGCACTCGGCGGTCCTGTTCTGTGAGCTTGTGTGGCCAACCACTATGTGGCTGAGCCGTTGTTGCTCCTAGACGTTTCCACTTCACAATAACAGCACTTACAGTTGACCCGGGCAGCTCTAGCAGGGCAGAAATTTGACGAACTGACTTGTTGGAAAGGTGGCATCCTATGATGGTGCTACGTTGAAAGTCACTGAGGTCTTCAGTAAGGCCATTCTACTGCCGATGTTTGTCTATGGAGATTGCATGGCTGTGTGCTCGATTTTATATGACTGTCTGCAACGGGTGTGGCTGAAATAGTCTAATCCACTATTTTGAAGGGGTGTCCACATACTTTTGTATGTATAGTGTGTGTATATAATGGTACGACTGACACTCAAGCTCTGAAGTCTACATGACTTCAGTTTTTGTGTTTTTTCATAATTTTTTGTGATTGTTCACTTAACAGTTATTTTGTTATTGCTTATTGGTTTTGTAATGAAAAAAGAAAATATGAATGCTAACTCTACCAATTAAAGTGGTACGGTTAGTTTTTTGTTTATGTATATTTCTAAGAGCGTCTTTTGACATTGTTGTAGAGACGCTGGTTATTGATGTAATGCCATCTATGTCCTTCAGTCTGCCAGACAAAGGCATGTGTGGAACACATACAGCAGAGCATGTTAAAGAGTGTCTCTTTCAGCTTGTCTGTCAGTGAAAGACTATTCTTTCACCATTACTTTCTCTCTCGCTCTCTTTCTGTTTCTTTATCTTTCACTCCTTCACTCTCTTTTGTTCTGTTCTCTGAATATCAAGTGCGTATTACTGAAAAGACAGCACAGAAACCTATTGTTTTTACTGTAGATTTTTGTATTTTTATATAGGTTATCAAAGTTAATATTTTGTTAAATGGTTTTATTGTAGCTACAAAAATCAATATAATCTATGTTGAAACAAGGATAGATATTAAATAATTGTACCTTGTGAGTGGAAGGTTTGCAGTTGTTAAAAGAATAGATTACTTTGTAAAGACTATTAGACTTTAGTCAATAAAAGTGTCCCCACACGGCTGCTTTGGATGCAGACTCCCATACTCTATAAGTATAATTTTTTGTTACTTTTGATTTAATTAAGAAAAGCTAACCTTTTTCAAAGGTAACCATTTTGATGGTGCACTTTGTCTTTGAAGGTTGAACAAAGGACTAACAGATCAGTCAACCTAGTTTCGGTCCATGACAATACACTCTTCATTTACAGTGTTACAGTTTTTTGCAACAGCAGGAAATAATGTTTTTGGACCTTGAAGACCACTCATAGAGAAAAAACAAAACAAAAAACAAGACTGTTTTGAATGAAAAAAAAAAAACTTGAAGCACAGCCTTATAAATTAATTTGTTCGTGTTGTATGATGGGAACACAGCTGGCCTCATTAACACGCGCACAACAAATAATTTAATTTTTTTTTTCCTCTCTCCAGCCAGCCAATGCTTGGCTAATGGGCTTGCTGGGTTAATTATGTCAGAGCGTAATTACACAGGGCCCAGGGAGACGTAGTGGTGCACCACGCTGAGCCCACACCGCCTAATGATGGTGTATTGCTGACAGGGCCAAGATGGACCGCCCCAACACACCTGCTTGTCTTGGCTCACGCCACCCTCGTCCACTCCCACTCACCACCACCGCCCACCCATACACACGTTTGGGACCTGTCTGTCCCATTGTCCCACCAGACACAGTCTCTATGTGGACAGAAACACAGTGGACCCTGGCCTAGTCTGGTCTACACTACTGTTCAAAAGTTTGGGGTCACTTAGAAATGTCCTTGTTTTCGAAAGAAAAGCTATTTTCTTGTCCATTTAAAATAACATCAAATTGATCAGAAATACAGTGTAGACATTGTTAATGTTGTAAATGGCTATTGTAGCTGGAAACTGCTGATTTTTAATGGAACACATACATAGGCGTACAGAGGCCCATTATCAGCAACCATCAGTTCTGTGTTCCAATGGCACATTGTGTTTGCTAATCCAAGTTTATCATTTTAAAAGGCTAATTGATCATTAGAAAACCCTTTTGCAATTATGTTAGCACAGCTGAAAACTGTCGTACTGATTAAAGAAACAATAAAACTGGCCTTCTTGAGACTAGTTGAGTATCTGGAGCATTAGCAATTGTGGGTTCGATTACAGAATCAAAATGGCCAGAAACAAATAACTTTCTTCTGAAACTCGTCAGTCTATTCTTGTTCTGAGAAATGAAGGCTATTCCACGCGAGAAATTGCCAAGAAACTGAAGATCTCGTACAACGCTGTGTACTACTCCCTTCACAGAACAGCGCAAACTGGCTCTAACCAGAATAGAAAGAGGAGTGGGAGGCCCCGGTGCACAACTGAGCAAGAGGACAAATACATTAGTGTCTAGTTTGAGAAACAGACGCCTCACAGGTCCTCAACTGGCAGCTTCATTAAATAGTACCCGCAAAACACCTGTCTCAACGTCAACAGTGAAGAGGCGACTCCGGGATGCTGACCTTCTAGGCAGAGTTGCAAAGAAAAAGCCATATCTCAGACTGGCCAATAAAAATAAAAGATTAAGATGGGCAAAAGAACACAGACACTGGACAGAGGAAGATTGGAAAAAAGTGTTATGGACAGACGAATCGAAGTTTGAGGTGTTCAGATCACAAAGAAGAACATTTGTGAGACGCAGACCAAATGAAAAGATGCTGGAGGAGTGCTTGATGCCATCTGTCAAGCATGGTGGAGGCAATGTGATTGTCTGGGGGTGCTTTGGTGGTGGTAAAGTGGAAGATTTGTACAGGGTAAAAGGGATCTTGATGAAGGAAGGCTATCACTCCATTTTGCAACGCCATGCCATACCCTGTGGACGGTGCTTGATTGGAGCCAATTTCCTCCTACAACAGGACAATGACCCAAAGCACAGCTCCAAACTATGCAATAACTATTTAGGGAAGAAGCAGTCAGCTGGTATTCTGTCTATAATGGAGTGGCCAGCACAGTCACCGGATCTCAACCCTATTGAGCTGTTGTGGGAGCAGCTTGACCGTATGGTACGTAAGAAGTGCCCATCATGCCAATCCAACTTGTGGGAGGTGCTTTAGGAAGCATGGGGTGAAATCTCTTTAGATTACCTCAACAAATTGACAACTAGAATGCCAAAGGTCTGCAAGGCTGTAATTGCTGCAAATTGAGGATTCTTTGACGAAAGTAAAGTTTGAAGGACACAATTATTATTTATATTAAAAATAATTATTTCTAACCTTATCAATGACTACATTTCCTATGCATTTTGCTATATTTCCTATTCAAAGTCATTTCATGTATGTTTTCATGGAAAACAAGGACATTTCTAAGTGACCCCAAACTTTTGAACGGTAGTGTATATCCAACTCCATAGGAGTTAGCTATCCAGCACAAACAGATCTGTGGTTGACCAGGCTAGCCCTGGCCTGTTTACCCTGGGCTGTCAAAGAGCTGTCCCCTGCTGTGGGATGAGCAGTAGCAGAGTAATAACAGACCAGCGGCTGCTAGGAACCAGCCATGGAAGCTCATTATCTCATCTGTAACACTGATGCAAACTCAGCTTACAGTGTAAACAATGTAGATCATGAGACCACACACACACAGATTTCTATGATAGCTTACACAATAACACCAAACCAGGTAGAACTTTTTAAAGAACTGTGTTTAAGTTCAAATGATTCCAGGATCCTGAATGCCAACTTTGCTGGTATACTGTGAGGACAGCAGGTGTGTGTGTGTCCGGAATGACCTCTGAACCTCCTCCTCCTCATAACATTCTGTTCATCCCCACCTTCTCAGAGTCACTGTGATTCATGTGGTAATGAATCATACTTCACTGGAGAACATGATGTATTAATGTGCTATGATTTATGACCCTCAATGAGGTGCTGTTATGCTATCTGTTATCATGACCTCAGGGCAGACGTCCAATCAGCCATCATTAAGATAAGGGCTGAATTACAAAATGAACTGTATTTGCATAGATAACGATATGACTGACTTCTGTACATAATGGTGGGTCAGCCATGGTTCACTTCATGATTGGGATTAAGTCATTCTAGGTATAATGGCAGGATAGTGTAAAATTCCATTCAAGTATTCAATATTCCTTTTATAGTAAAGATTTACAGTTAGAGATTTGCTCTTAAAAGAATATCCAGCACTGCATATTAGCAACTTCAATTAGTAGCCCAGTTCTCTTTAGTTATCAGCAGTCTTCTTTGACTCTGCCCCAAATTATTACCCATCTTTCAGAGCTACACACTGGCCCCTCTGAGAGTTACCCCTGCTGCTATCCTCTTTGACTGGGTTAATTTTGTATACAGATCTACCATATACACTATATATACAAAAGTATGTGGACACCCCTTCAAATTAGTGGATTCGGCTATTTCAGCCACACCCGTTGCTGACAGGTGTATAAAATATAGCACACAGCCATGCAATGTCCATAGACAAACATTGGCAGTAGAATGGCCTTACTGAAGAGCTCAGTGACTTTCAACGTGGCACCATCATAGGATGCCACCTTTCCAACAAGTCAGTTCGTCAAATGTCTGCCCTGCTAGAGCTGCCCGGGTCAACTGTAAGTGCTGTTATTGTGAAGTGGAAACGTCTAGGAGCAACAATGGCTCAGCCGCGAAGTGGTAGGCCACACAAGCTCACAGAACAGGACCGCTGAAGCCCGTAAAAATCGTCTGTCCTCGATTGCAACACTCACTACCTGAGTTCCAAACTGCCTCTGCAAGCAACATCAGAGAGTAGAGTAGAGTATTACTTTATTAATCCCAACTTGGGAAATAGTTTTTTATCACAGCATGCATCATCAATGACTTACAATGACAGGACAACCAACAATAACCAACCCATGATAAAAATAATAATAATAATAAGAAAAAACATATTAAGACACATAAAGGCACATGCAGCAACCATAGTATCCCTAAAAGAATAGTCTGATTCAAGTGCTGTTTTCTATCCTACTCTGGGGGGAAACACGCAACAACATTTTCCAATAGAAAGACCTCATAAAACAGTTAATCAATTACACTCATTTAGGGCTGTCACCGTATATATTTTTCCATATATAGACACACCCTATGTGTTTTAATAAAATCAACTATATGCATTGAGCTAGTTTACGGTTTGATGAAATAAGACAAATGCCTCACCAGGGTGCCAGAGATCCAGATAACCAGAAGAAAAAAACCTTAACCTGACCCAACTATTCTCCTCCCGCTCCTGCTGGCTTTCGCAGATTCTACCATTACTCTCCCGAAGAAGACGGTAATAGGCTACACGAGGAGTTAGCAACATTTCTCATGTTGAATGCCAATGTATCTTAACATGTCTACCGATCTGCGTGCCAGTTATGGTTTTCATATGCACATTTTCGGGAAACAGTTTCATTTAATTTATAATAATGTCTTCACATCTCAATCATTGTCATGTGGTTAATCAAAATTCTATCCAAATCTAAATGAAAATTATACAAACCTAAAAAGTAACTTCTATTGCCATTGCCAACTATGTAAAAATAGCCTACATAAAGCCAACAAATAAAAACATTGCAGCCTGCAGGTAGAAAATATCCTGATAAAAATAAATATCCTATAAATCACATTAGCTACACATGGCCTGTCTGCAACGAATTTGAAACATTGTATCAACTATTAAGTTGGATCCAGCCCCGAAGCTTGCGCTAGCGAACTTCTAACATTGTATAAAATATTCTGGGCCCTCAGTTTACCCGCCGGTGAGCTCCGCTGTAGGCTATTTGCGCAAGGGATTAGAAGCGGAGCTGAGTACCGGCACCTCAAATGTTCTACTGCTTGAGCTTCTGTTCATCTTATAGAATATTAGCTCAAAAGTATTGTGGAGCTCCTGCACCTAATTATAAACAGTAGCAGCACCCAAAATGAGTACCGGAACCTATTTCAGTCCATGTCAAGCACTGATAAGAAGTAATCAGGTGGGCCTATTTTATGACGTTTCCACTGGATCAGAGCATGGCATTTTTCGCTTTCATGCTGAGTGGTTATCTAAAGGGAGAGAGCTGGAAAGATTTTTCAGGGAGCCTATAGGCCTACATCTATGCGTGCGCGTCCTTACTCAACATTGACAGGAGCGCTCCAAACAAAAGACAATGACTAAATTGACAAAACTAATAAACCAAAACTTGTTTCTCACAAGTGTAGCACAGGTTGTGCACTCTGTAAACAATGTGTCCACTCAGACAATGAGAACGGGAAGACTGGAATACTAATATTGAATGCATTAAAATAATTACCGTGACCAAAGTAACAAACATTGTAGATTAGAAATTATAGGAATTAACGGTAAATGTACTACTGGTGATATATGTAATGGGGAATTGATATACAATCAAGCGCAAACAATTCACACAATGAAGTTATGAAACAATGAATGTGCACAAATTGACGGGAGAGAGCGCATTCTGGAGAGAGAAGTGCATTGTGCATCTGGGTGCATGGTCAATCTGACATCTGCATTGGCCATGCAGCATTTACGGTGATATGGCCTCAGCAGAAGTCAGGGCATTCATACTTCTTGCGCTTCACGGAGCAGTGCAGAGCTGTTGTCAAGGAAGTGAGTTTGTGTTTATACAGGATGTACCACCCCCACCTACCATCAACCAATCATGTCAATGCAGAGCTATACAGAGCCCTCATCATTGTTACAAAATTTGGGAGGTGCATGGTGATGCGGTACAGAGCTCGATTTTGCCTCTGCATGCCTCTGGAGGCTCCGCAATTGCCTCACACCCTCCATATGGAGCCACCGACCACATTTTCGGATCAAGCATAAATTGGCTTTTAGTTTAGGCCTTTGCAATGGATGAATTCACTGAGATGGGCACATATATACTGCTCGACTAAAACAATCAACAGCCTAATGATTAAACAATCGTCCAGTCGACTAATTGGGGTCAGCCCTACACTCATTAAAAAGCCTCATGGCTGTGGGTAAAAATGACGGCCTAAACCTCTCAGTGGTTTAGACAGGATGAACCTGCTACTGAAGCTGCTCCTGTGTTGCATTAGAGTGCTGTGGAGTGGTCAGCACAATAACTGTTCATAGGGAGCTTCATGAAATGGGTTTCCATGGCCGAGCAGCCGCACACAAGCCTAAGAGTGGTGTAAAGCTCGCCGCCATTGGACTCTGGAGCAGTGGAAACGCGTGCTCTGGAGTGATGAATCACACTTCACCATCTGGCAGTCCGACAGACAAATCTGGGTTTGGCGGATGCCAGGAGAACGCTACCTGCCCGAATGCATAGTGCCAACTGTACATTTTGGTGGAGGAGGAATAATAGTCTGGGGTTGTTTTTCATGGTTTGGGCTAGGCCCCATAGTTCCAGTGAAGGGAAATCTTGATGATTCTGTGCTTCCAACTTTGTGGCAACAGTTTGGGGAAGGCCCTTTCCTGTTTCAGCATGACAATGCCCCCATGCACAAAGCGAGGTCCATACAGAAATCGTTTGTTGAGATCGGTGTGGAAGAACTTGACTGGCCTGCACAGAGCCCTGACCTCAACCCCATCGAACACCTTTGGGATGAATTGGAACGCCAACTGCAAGCCAGGCCTAATCGCCCAACATCAGTACCCGACCTCACAAATGCTCTTGTGGCTGAATGGAAGCAAGTCCCCACAGCTATGTTCCAACATCTAGTGTAAAGCCTTCCCAGAAGAGTGGAGGTTGTTATAGCAGCAGAGGGGGGACCAACTCCATATTAATGCCCATGATTTTGGAATGAGATGTTCGACGTGCAGGTGTCCACAAACTTTTGGTCATGTAGTGTATCTACCTTCACTTTAAATTTGACTTAGCCACTGATCGATAATCCCTGCTTGTCCACGTGTGAGAGATCCCTTACCGTAATCTCTGCACTTTGATAATGGAAAGTTAAAAGGATATATGGAAAAGAGGCTGATAAAGGGATTTCTATGACAGTGGGTTGATGTGAAGAGCACTGTTTTAAGTCATCCTGTTTGTCTAAGAAGAGCTCTTCTCTTAAGTGTGATGTCCCATGTGACTGATGCAATATCTCCAGTGTTGGTGTAACAGTGAACACAGACACACAGGAGGCTCATTTGACTGTAAACGGTCCTGGGGAAAAATAGTTCAATCAATCATCTCTGACCAAGTGTTTCTGATGAAACTTCAGATATGTCAAGTGGCTATGGAAGTCTTTCAGCAAATTGCTTATTTAAACTTGTGCGTCTCTGAAAAGTGTTTGTGCGTGTGACTGTTGTGTTTCTGTGGCCTGTTTAGACTTGGCTGTCTAGTCTCAGTGGTGTCTGTTGAAGTGTAAACGTCTGTGGTTAGGCTCTCTGAAAAGTCAGTTCAGTCTGTGCCCATGCTATAAAAGGATACGATTGTGATCCACACAGCAGCAGAAAGATGAACGGATGAAAGCTGCGGGAGAAAAGTTTGTGCAGAAAAGCAGCGATTTTCCCTCCTCTTTTGGAGTTTTGAAGGGCTGGTGTATGTGTCTCTATATCCTCCCTTCCTCCTTGTCAGACGGCTCCCCTGAGCCCCTCTCTCTGTGCTTTGGCACTAGAAGTCACCTCCTTTGGTGTGCGGCAGGCAGGTACACAACAGGAGCATCTCTCCCTCTCAGAGCTGTTGAACTTTTCGGGAGGGGAAGAAAGGGAAGGAGAAGATTAAAAACAGCCCTGTGATGTGGAGTGCCGAGCCGCCTCCTGAGAATTCCTGGCATAATAATTTAAATGATCAAATGATACAGAGGAGACTTGTTAGCAGAGAAACCGACTCCTAGTTGGCCCCATGGGCCCAGCGCTGCTGCACATGCATTGCAAAGCAGCTCCTCTGTTGTGCTAAAGAATCCAGCTTCTTTTTTTTCTGTTCTTTTCAGGAGCAGACTTTTTTTCCACACTTTGTTGGATTTGTTTAGGTGTATACTCGGGACTAAAGTGCGTGTCATATTCTACTGAAATCTATGCTGCTTACTTTTTAATGAATTTATAGGTGATGCTCTCCATTGGATTTGATCTCAGTAGTTTAGTCTATTCATGTCATTAGGCCCAGCCTGTGAGATTTTCAAAGGCATCTCATTTGAGTGAATTCCAGAGACACTCTTGGGAACAATTTCTCAGTGGGATTCTCAGTCTCCTACTGTTGATACTGCTGTGCAGGAGAGCATATGATGTACTGTCCTGTACTGTCTCATGCAGGATATGGGATAGTAGATATCTTTTTTTATATAGGCTATTTAAAAAGTTACATTTTAAACATCCTGACATCAGTTGTATAATAGGATAAGTATTTTGACAGCAGCAACAGGATAATTGTGATATGTCATTATATTTGATCAAATAGATGGTCAATGAAATTCACTTGACTGAAGTGTTGAACTTTTAACTTTCCTAATAATGTAACCCACTTCAGCATCCAAAGCCATTTTTACATCATGTTCAGATGTACAAGCTCTTGAATTATCTCTCAATATTATTTGTGAGTGGCTGTTTTGTGTGGAATGGGTCATAGAAAAATATCTTGTGTGTTTTTGCTCTCAGACCCAGCTCCCGTGCTGGAGGCCACACACACCCTGGAGGAGAGGCTGCAGCAGCTGCAGAGTTCGGCCCCAGACAGTGAGGCCCTGGTCAGGGAGATCAGCAGGCACTGGAGGAGACACCTGGAGTGCCTTGACAAGCCAGGTCAGAGCCACAGCCCTCACAGCTCTCACCCCAGAACGGGGCCAGGCCCAGCTCACTGCTGCTTAATTGTTAAAACATTTCAATCTCAGAGAAAAACATCTAAGAAAGTCACTTTGATCTACAAAAATACACTTTAAGCCACAAAAGCAGGGGTTTGAACAGAAATTACTTTGCAATTGTTTAGTTCTGAACAGAACACATTTTTTTTGTCGTTTTGTTCCACTGTTCCGACATCTTACCTTTTTGTAGTTAATACAGTGCATTCGGGAAGTATTCAGACCCCTTCCCTTTTCCCACATTTTGTTATGTTACAGCCTTATTCTAAAATTGATTAAATTCATTTTTTCCCCATCAATCTACACACAATACCCCATATGACAACGCGAAAACAGGTTTTTATATATTTTTTCAAATGTATTAAAATAAAAAACAGAAATACCTTACATTTACATAAGTATTCAGACCCTTTGCTATGAGACTCGAAATTGAGCTCAGGTGTATCCTGTTTCCATTGATCATCCTTGAGATGTTTCTACAACTTGATTGGAGTCCACCTGTGGTAAATTCAATTAATTGGACATGATTTGGAAAGGCACACACCTGTCTATATAAGGTCCCACAGTTGACAGTACATGTCAGAGCAAAAACCAAGCCATGAGGTAGAAGGAACTGTCCGTAGAGCCCCGAGACAGGATTGTGTTGAAACACATCTGGGGAAGGGTACCAAAAATTATCTGCAGCATTGAAGGTCCCCAAGAACACAGTGGCCTCCATCATTCTTAAATGGAAGAAGTTTGGAACCACCAAGACTCTTCCTAGAGCTGGCTGCCCGGCCAAACTGAGCAATCGGGAGAAGGGCCTTGGTCAGGGAGGTGACCGAGAACCCGATGTTTACTCTGACAGAGCTCCAGAGTTCCTCTGTGGAGATGAGAGATCCTTCCAGAAAGACAACCTTCTCTGCAGCACTCCACTAATCAGGCCTTTATGGTAGAGTGGCCAGACGAAAGCCACTCCTCAGTAAAAGGCACATGACAGCCCGCTTGGAGTTTTACCAAAAGGCACCTAAAGGACCCTCAGACCATGAGAAACAAGATTCTCTGGTCTGATGAAACCAAGATTGAACTCTTTGGCCTGAATGCCTAGCATCACGTCTGGAGGAAACCTGGCACCATCCCTACGGTGACGCATGGTGGTGGTAGCATCATGCTGTGGGGATTTTGTTTTACCTGCAGGGACTGGGAGACTAGTCAGGATTGAAGGAAAGATGAACGAAGCAAAGTAAAGAGAGATCCTTGATGAAAACCTGCTCCAAAGCTCTCAGGACCTCAGACTGGGGCGAAGGTTCACCTTCCAACAGGACAATGACCCTAAGCACACAGCCAAGACAACGCAGGAGTGGCTTCAGGACAAGTCTCTGAATGTCCTTTAGTGGCCCAGCCAGAGCCTGGACTTGAACCCAATCAAACATCACTGGAGAGACTTGAATATAGCTGTGCAGCGACGCTCCCCATGCAACCTGACAGAGCTTGAGAGGATATGCAGAGAAGAATGGGAGAAACTCCCCAAATACAGGTGTGCCAAGCTTGTAGCGTCATAACCTAGAAGACTTCAACAAAGTACAGAGTAAAGTGTCTGAAAACATGTAAATGTGATTTCAGTCTAAAAACCTGTTGCTTTGTCATTATGGGGTATTGTGTGTAGATTGATGAGGAAAAAAACACTTTAATCAATTTTAGAATAAGGCTGTAACGTAACAAAATGTGGAAAAAGTCAAGGGGTTTGAATACTTTCCGAATGCACTGTAAATCCAATGTGAAACGTGATAACTGTAGTATCCTTAACTAGCATTGAAAAAGATAATCCTTTCTTCTCTAATAAAAAATCTCTCCCTAATTTCTGAATCACGCTTGTAACATCAGTGGGCTACAGTAGCCTACACACGCACACCCACTGGTAAAGATGTTCAGCTGGCAGGCAGACACTGGTATACGTTTCTGTGTGACAGAGTGAGGGATTTGCGTAGGCGCTTTGTTGCATTTTTCTTTTGTGGGACTGGAAAAAAATCCCCACAACGTAAAAAAACCCTGTTATTAACAGGTTCCCACGCTTTTAAAATAACGGTTCCGGAACAGTATAGCTCACTTTCGTTCCTGATTTTGATTCTGGTCCTTGAAAAATTGCTTTCTTTTCCGTTTTTCGGTTCTGTTCCCTGAACTTTTTCCAACCCCAGCACACAAGGATGTCTCTGTTCCATGCACTCTCTCTGTGGCCCCTCACCTCAGATGACCACAGCTCTCATATGTACTCCTCTCCCTCTCTTCTCCGCTCTTCTCCACAGACGACACAGAGGAAGGCCCAGCAGCAGTCTCAGGAGCTGGGGAGGCATCGAGCCGGACAGCCTGCGTGATGACTCCCAACAGCAAACAGGCCTTCAGAGCCACAGGCTCACCTCAGCAGAACCACCAGATCCAGAGCCAGACAGAGGGGTGAGAAACACAGGCCTGGTCCTCGCCTCCTTCACACCCCTGTGAACATGATATGATGTGTATAATCAAAACAAAAATTAGAACAGCCCTCACCCCGTCATACTGTACAATGAAAATAGATCAGGATGTAATCACATTTAAACCTTAAACTAATAAGTGGAAACAGAATGCAATGCAGTATTGTGTGCTGTATTCCTGAGAGTCTATGAAAGTTTGGTCATTACATTTACATTTACGTCATTTAGCAGATCTTAGACATTGTGTCTCTCTCATAGGGAGGTCGAAGACACAGATGCCACTCTGGCCGACAGACTGGGTGAAGCCGAGGAGAGGATCAAAGTGCTGCATTCATGTGAGTATTTTTGTCCGATGGTCCTTTTTGGACACTGTGAGGAGAAAGGACATCATGACTAATGCCCTTCCTTTATCTCTCTAGCTCTGAGTACAGCCCAGACAGACCTGCTGGACCTGCGGTGTAAATACGACCAGGAGAAGGCCAACAAGTAAGAGCCTGCTTGTTTCTCCACTCTATCTCTGTTCAAGTAACTAACTCAGCCTATGTCCATATTGTCCTCTATGCTGCTTCTCTAACATGTTCATTGCCATCATTCACTCTACTCATGGTCTCTCCATATACACTACTGCATGTCCCTACTCAGCCCACCTATGCATACACCACTATGCTCAGCCTTCTCTCTTTAGCCATGCTGTCTCTACCCTAATCCACACATGGTCACTCCCCCACTGTAATGTACCCATTTCCAGTCTGAATGTAGTTGATGATCCCTGATTAAGGAATAGGGAGCCATTTGGGACGTTACCGTGGTGAGACTCACTGACTAATGCAGGTCTATGGATGGGAGAGCTCTGTGTTGGCCTCCTCTGTCTGGCAGCCAGAGCCTTGCCTTGACAGGCCTCAAGAAGAATGGCTCCATTTAAAGATTGCTCCAGAAAACATTCTACCATGTCCTGGATCTGTGAGCGCTATGTATCCAGCTCAACGGTTGAAATGAATGTGAAGTTGTATGAAGGATGTCGATAGACATTAAAAGTAAACACTCCTTTGTTTGGGTTGTGCTGCGAACGGAGCACAGTGAGCCGGCGCTAATGGATTTTCTCCCAGGCTTAATCCATGGTGGAATTGAACTGGAGTTTCCAGACCCACTGCCATCCATTCTGCTGGATTTAAAGCATTTTCCATTTGACTCCCCTCTCATGTTCAGTAGCTGTTCACAGTGAAAGCTCTTTAGCTCTCTGTGAGGGGAGAGGAAGGATGGTTGTGTGTTGGTGTTCGGGCCACAGGGCCTGTGCTTCATTTGTGAATGGCTGGGTTTGTAGTTAGTGAGTAGGTAATGAGGAATACATCCTATAGGGGTTGACATATGAGTGGTAGTTGTCCTCAACTGACTGTAGTAGTCTAATAGGAATACTAAAGACACAACCCCCTGGCCCATAATCACCACTACCCCTCTCTCAGGACTCATCCCCATGGCTCTGTGACGCCAACTTTATCTCTTCTTACTCTCACTGACTTTTTCCTTGATGTTGATAATTAGGGTCATTTGGCTACTTTGGCTGATTTGAGTACCTGAACAGGTAATCAATACAAAGCATTTTTCCATACTGCACAAGCTCATTAAATCTGTATGTGACACCTGTTACCTTTTTCTGTCAATGTGGTCCCATCCATCCTAGGCTTATTGACGTGGTCTGGACACTGCCCAGAGCCCTATGAGTCTTGGACTTTACACCAGCGCAACACTACTACTAATTAATATGGAGAAATATTGGCTGATTGGGGCTTTTAAAGGTCCTGAATTTGGGGTTCTAACTATTGTTAACCCCACAAAATGTTGGAAAGCAATGCTTTGTGACTATTCAGAATGGGTGATGAGTTAAGTTGTTTGTGCCATTAATCTTCCTAAAGCAAGCCCATAATAACCAGCAGTGAGATGAAGGGGACTGTGGGGGCAGACGGAGGTGAGAAAGAACATGGTTGGTTTGAAAAGAGTTTGTTTGATAGTGAACAAGATCTATGATTTGCTCTCACAAACACATGTAGTGAATTGGAAAGGGATTTCTTTGTCCTGAAAAACTCCAGAAATCTATGTGCATATTTTAATCAATCTCACAATCCTCATTAATTCATTTTTCTCCACCTTTTGAAAATCAAGTCCCATGTGTCTAAAAAGAAACAGTTGAACCTCAAACAAACCTCATGAATAATCTGGCTGAGCTGCTATTTAAATTAGACTCCTCTGATTGTTAGATGAATGGAGGCATGTAGGAATGCAATCTCCAAAGAACTCTGAGTAGGGATCAGACAGGCAGTCCATTTCTGTCTGGTTTGGTTGTATTGTAGGGCGCTATGTGAGGACTGATGCTTTCTTGATGTTGTGTGAAAACTGTGGTAGTGTGTGATTTACTGTGAATCGTGTAAGAAAAGGGTGTTGCCCTACATTGAGGTCAAGGAGGGTGTATAAATCATGCTAGACTATGAGATAGCCCCCTCAGTAACCCACTGGCTGGTTCTGTGTGTGTGTTCCAGGGCGGAGGAGGTCAGCGTGATCATGACCAACCTTGAGAAGGCGAACCAGGTGAGTGAGACATGCCGTCCTGTAGGCAGCACTCTGATTGAGATGCTCATTCATTACGGTAATCAAGCCTCCTGTTTAATTAGACACCCTGCATCCTGCAGCCCCCGTCCCCCCTGCCTCCCACTCCCCTGCCTCCCCCTCCCTGAGCCCCTGTGATTAGAGGCGGAAAACCCTGGCCCCCGTCTGTGGGTGCTCCACGGCGCCACGGCAACACTCAATAGAGGACAGGAGAGACTGCCGAGCGCGATTGATGTCGGAGTGCCATGCGCTGGGGCTCTTACTTACCTCATTGCCTTGATTGCTATCTTTCCTTCCTAGTGATTTCTATTCTCTCTCTCCTTATCTCTATCCTTTTCCTCTATTTCCTTCTCTCTCTCTCTCTCTCTCTCTCTCTCTCTCTCTCTCTCTCTCTCTCTCTCTCTCTCTCTCTCTCTCTCTCTCTGTCATTCGCTCTCTATCCTACCTTCTCTCTCTCTCTCTGTCATTCGCTCTCTATCCTACCTTTCTCTCTCTCTCTGTCATTCGCTCTCTATCCTACCTTCTCTCTATCTCTCTCTCTCTCTCTCTCTCTGTCATTTGCTCTCTATCCTACCTTTCTCTCTCTCTGTCATTCACTCTCTATCCTACCTTCTCTCTCTCTCGCTTTCGCTCTCTGTCATTCGCTCTCTATCCTACCTTCTCTCTCTCTCTGTAATTCGCTCTCTATCCTACCTTCTTTCTCTCTCTGTCATTCGCTCTCTACCCTACCTTCTCTCTCTCTCTCTCTCGCTCTCTTTCTGTCATTCGCTCTCTATCCTACCTTCTCTCTCTTTCTCTCTCTGTCATTCACTCTCTATCCTACCTTCTCTCTCTCTCTCTCTCTGTCATTCGCTCTCTATCCTACCTTCTCTCTCTCTCTCTCTCTCTCTCTGTCATTCGCTCTCTATCCTACCTTCTCTCTCGCGCGCGCTTTCTCTCTCCGCCAGCAGCTCTTAGATAAATGTTCTCAATATGAATCATTAATTAGCAGCCAGAGTGTGACAGAGCAGGTAAACAGTTTGGGAAGAAAGTGCGCTGACTAAACAGTCTTCTCAGCAAAATGGAGTGGTGGGCCTTGTCTCAACCCCCTCCTCTATTTCTTTTTTTGCTGAGGGTCTGTCCTCAGATTTATCTTTCTGTTCTCTTCAGGACCAGTTAATCTGTATATCTGCTGAGTGACTGACATATTGGTTGTGTCAGTGTTTTGTTGTGTGAGTTGTAATGCTGTGATGTTTGGTTGTAGAAAGCGGAGATGGCCCAGAGGCAGGTGGAAAGGCTAAAGGAACAGCTGGCCAGTGCCCGGAGCACCACCCCAGGCAGCTATAATCCACCAGAGGGCACTAGTGGGGTAAGACGAGACCACATCCACTTCCTCTTCAGATCAATGTGTTCCTCGATTTATTCCCCTTCAAATTCATTGACAGGGAGTCAAGTCAAGCTTCACATCATGGATCTTTTAAGTGTGTGAATTCTGGATGGCAGAATATTTGTCTTTTTGAAAAGGGATGATCACCTTCCATTAATTTACCCTTCAGTGTCTTTTACTCTCTTTGACTTTCTTTCTCTCTCACACCCGGTCTTTCTTTCTTCCACTTAGGAGAGGGATGAGAAGGGCGATGTGTTGCCATCCAAGTTGGAGGCTAAGCTGATTGCTAAAGACCGAGAGATCCTCAGGCTGTTGGAGAACGTACAGAGACTGCAGTTCGCATTACAGGAAGTCCAGGACATCTCAGCCAATCAGATCATATCGCTGGAACGCCAGCTGGCCTATAAAACAGAATCTATTGAGGTATGTCCTATTGCACACACTCAAATGGCAAGAGGTACCTTCTTGTTAGTGGAGTTTAGTGAAATATGCTTCCTCTCTTTGACTGTTTCAGAGATTAGAAGCTAAACTGCAATCCCAGATGGACTATGAAGAGATTAAAACAGAACTCAGGTGACCCACAGTGCTTAAGAAGAGACTACTAATCGTATTACACCATCTTATATACAGGAACACAATATAACATTCTTACTGTGTTTTTTTTCCTCTTGTAGTATCCTGAAGGTAATGAAGCTGGCCTCAGCGAATGGTAGCTCGTCCCAGGTGAGATATTTACTGACGGTCTGCTGTGTATTGCCTGGTTGTTCATAGCCCAGTATAAAACAAAGTAGTTTGTTTCTTAACAAAACAGATTTTTGTTTTCCTCTAAATGTTCCACTGCGGTCAGGGAAGGAAAAGTACAGCAGTGCCATTGAATGTCTCAGTGAGCGTCATCCATTGTAAGGATATCTACAGCCACTATAATTGATACATCGGAATTGAACAGCCTGTGTGTGTGTGTGTCACCAGAACTCTGCCAAGGCTGCAGAGGCTCTTTTGCTGGACAAAGAGGCCTTTCTTCCCTCTCACAAATACCTGATGGATAAGGCCAGAGTCTTACGCAACAATGGTGAGGCAACAGTGTCTATGGCCTCGAAAGCAGCAAAACCGTGATGTATCATGGGTACATTGTGACTGACTGATATACAAATCATATTCAGTAGTTATTTATGATGCAAGGTGATTTGTAGATCAGTGAGTCCGTCTCGACTCGCCTTCTAAGTCAGATGGAATGTCGAATGCGCCCTATGTCTATGACATCTAATTGTAGTTCTTGAAAGCTGTTTGTAGTGTTTAGACCTGAGTCTGCACAGTGTATGTAAACTTCATGTAGTGTCTGTGTTGGTCCTATGCAGCTGTAACCCCAGTGGCTGTGAAAGTGCTGCCAAACTGAGTGTGACTGTGTCTGCAGATGAGGACCAATCGGAGGAGTCAGGCAGGAAGGGGGGCAGGCCCACAGGGTCCTTCTCCTCAGTCTCCCAGGTGGATGAGCGTACCTCGGCCAGCCCTGGTCCTCCCACCATGGACATCTCCTCCTCTAGCCACGACCTCCCCCGCCCCTTTTCTGTGTCCCCCTGCTCAGGGGGCAGGCTGTCTGCGGACCACGTCCTCCACAAGCAGCTCCTCTGCTCTCCACTCTTCAAGAAGGAAGCCGGCAGCCCCATCATGGCCTTCCCCACCGCCCTGTACGCAGCCAAAGCCGCCCTAATGTCAACCAATCAGGGACCTGCAGGGGCTGGGGGCATTGAGGCCGGCCTGCCCAGCGACCAATCAGAGAGTGGGAGCTCCACCGCGGGCGATGATGACCAGTTGGAGACAGCGGATATTGCCTTCCAGATCAAAGAGCAGCTGCTGAAGCACAACATTGGCCAGCGTGTGTTTGGTCACTACGTGCTGGGCCTATCACAGGGCTCGGTCAGTGAGATCCTGGCCCGGCCCAAGCCCTGGAGGAAGCTGACAGTGAAAGGCAAGGAGCCATTCATCAAGATGAAACAGTTCCTGTCTGATGAACAGAACATCCTGGCCCTCAGGACCATCCAGGTCCGACAGAGAGGTGAGTTGTCTGGACTGGACAGTGGTTATCCTAAACCACAGATATGACAGCAGATCACTGGGTGTGTCAGGAAATACTGGACAGGATCACAGTGCCCAGCCATGAAAACTCACTTTCTAAACTGAAAGAATTGCAGGCATTCATTTAAAAGTGTTTAATAGGTGAAAACTAAAGGTTGTCTTCAGAGGTATTGCGGTAGCAGTATTTTTATTTGAGGATTTTATTAGTGCTGTGGGATAGAGCAGAGTTGGCCACTCGGTCTCTCATGTGTTTTATTTTTGAAAGGCTGGTGGTTTAGTTTCTCTGCGTTTAAACCTTTTAATCCCCTTGGCCCGCACCTCAAACTTCTTCATGGCTTCCTCTCCCATGTTTGTTGTGTTACTTTTAAACTTAGTTTTCTCCCCAAATTTCAGTGCTTTTTAAAGTTGAGCTTGCCGTATACTGCAACCTCAGATGCCAAGATCTCAAAGGCAGCCATTGATCTAACAGTCAAAAACAAGGCCTTGGAACTGCCCTCTGATCAGCCATCCCACTCACTCACCTCCTCTCTCTGATACCCTCTCTGTGGCAGGGAGCATCACTCCTCGCATCCGAACTCCTGAAACTGGGTCAGACGACGCCATCAAGAATATCTTGGAGCAGGCCAAGAAGGAGATCCAGTCCCAGAGAGGAGGTGGGTCTGGAACAGGTTATGCATCTACTCTTTATTCAACTGTGCTAGGTCAGGTGACATTTAGATTAGCATTATTTTGGTGTATACATTTTGAGAGCAATTTGTTTTGATGGCAGTTTAAGTTTTTGAAGTTGGTGTGGAGTGTGTATTCATAGAGTTGTATGTTGTGACTGTGTGTGGGGTGTGTGTGTGTGTGTAATGCGCTCTGCAGGTGACATTAAGTCATCCCTGGGCAGCCCCTCAGGCAGGAGCATTAACGGGGCGGGCGGCAGCTCAGATGACACCATCAAGAACATCCTGGAGCAGGCCAGGAGGGAGATGCAGGCGCAGCAGCAGGCCCTGATGGAGATGGAGGTCTGTAGCAGGGCCTCGGCCACCACCACTGGGTCCCAAGTGAAGCGCCTGGGGCTCCCTGAGCCCTCCAAGGGCCTGCCCCTACCCACCTTCATCAAACAGGAGGAGGGGGGCACGGTGACCGTGTGCATGGCCAACCCCGTCAGCAGCCCCCAAACCCCCCTCAGTGTCATCTCCCCCGCCGCCTTCGTCCAGAACATCATCCGTAAAGTCAAGTCGGAGATCGGCGAGGCAGGGATTTACTTCGACCAGCACTGGTCCGTGGAGCGGGGGCCCATAGGCATGGTGGGCGGCGTAGGGGGCAGCAGCTCTCGGCCCTTCACCTCAGTGTCTCCCTCCCTGTCCTCCTCCTCGTCCTCGGGCCCCTCGGCTCTGCCCCGGCCCCAGTTGGAGAACGGAGAGTGTCTGCCCAACAGTGAGGAGGCGTCTGCGGCCGAGGAGGACACTGGCTCGGGGATGATGCAGTCTGTGGAGGTGAAGGTGGAGTCAGACGTGTCAGTGAGCGGAGAGTCGACCGGCCCTGGCCGTGGCCTGGCCTACTACCCATCATACATCCCCCGCACCCTGAAGCCCACCGTGCCGCCACTGACGCCCGAACAGTATGAGATGTACATGTATCGCGAGGTGGACACCATCGAACTCACCCGACAGGTCAAAGAGAAGCTGGCCAAGAATGGCATCTGTCAGAGGATCTTTGGTGAAAAGGTGTTTGTTCACTTTACTTTGCTGTCCTAACTTCCTTACTTCCTTGTTTTGTCTGTCCATTGTTTTGGATGTCTCTTTTATGCCTTGTAGCATCATACAACTAAGTAATTAGCAAGGCTTCTTTTTAAGTAAAAGATTATTAAAGATAGTTCATTCTTGAACACGTGGGAGCAAAAGTGTTTATTTCTATAGATTGCGTGCTACCGTCCTCTAGTGGTTGTATATATGCAACACTTAAAATAGTAATGTGGTGATGTTGTGCCAGTCACTTTTGTCACATCTCAAACTGATTTTCGTCTTTATCAACTTGAGATTCATATTCACATTAGAAATAGCTCTTTACTATTTACTCCTGTTTACTGAGCTGTTTACTCCATTTTACTTGCTGACTTGCTGTTTCTGGTGTCCTCCCCAGGTGCTGGGTCTGTCTCAGGGCAGTGTGAGTGACATGCTATCTCGGCCCAAACCCTGGAGCAAGCTGACCCAAAAAGGCAGGGAGCCCTTTATCCGCATGCAGCTGTGGCTGCTGGACCAGCTGGGACAAGGACTCACCCAGCTCCCCAGCCAGAGCCTCTCTCAAGGTGGGCCACTCCACATCACACTGCAACTTGGACACATCTATTTTATAGAAGTAATACTTTGTATACTTTTAAGTTATGGTCAAATCAGTTGAATAGAGAAGGTCTCTTTGCTTCTTTATCTGTTGCTCTAACTGATGATATGGACCTCTGACTTCCGCCCATAGATAAAAGCCCAGTGACGGCCCAGTCGTCGCCCTCCCCGCCCCCCAGCCCAGAGGAGAGCCACCCCAGCCCACTGGTGGAGCCTGTCAGCCTGACCCTGGAGAGCAGCAAGGAGAACCAGCAGCCTGAGGGCCTAGTGGCCCCCCGCCCAGAGGGAGGGAAGTCCACCCCCAGTCTGCTGTCCCTCCACCAGCCCCACACCCCGCTGGGCATCCAGGAGCTGGTGGCCATGTACCCAGAGTTGGACACATACGCTATCACCAAGAAAGTCAAGGAGGTACTAACAGACAACAACTTAGGTGAGTCTGTTGGTGTCACTGGATATGGGTTTTAGAAATGAGTGTCTATGTTGTGGTGAGTTATTGATATGTGTTGTGGTTTTGTCTGACCACCTGACTAGGAAAAACCCTGAGTCTTAGTTATGTCATGTGTCCACTAGGTCAGCAGTGTTTAAACATATCTACTTTGTGTGCTCTGTTTGGGGAAATGTGTGTCAAGGTGTGTGTTGTTTACACCGTTGTTTGTGTGTGTGCGCTAGGCCAGCGGCTGTTTGGGGAGAGTATACTGGGCCTCACCCAGGGCTCAGTGTCAGACCTGCTCTCCAGGCCCAAGCCCTGGCACAAACTCAGCCTCAAAGGCAGGGAGCCTTTCGTCCGCATGCAATTGTGGCTCAACGACCCGCACAATGTGGACAAGCTGAGGGACATGAAGAAGATGGAGAAGAAAGGTTGGTCTATTTACAGCATGTTATCTGGTGTTCTGTTATCAGGGTTTGCATGTTAGCAGTATGTGTATTTACTGTACCTGCTCATGTACCCATGGATGGATGTACAGCAGCTATACTGTGTGATGTACTGATTCATGTTATTCCATGCGTCATCATTGAATTCTCTATAACTCTTTCTCTCTCTGTGTTGTCCTCCCAGCCTATCTGAAGCGGCGGTATGGGCTGCTGAGTACCGGCTCAGATAGTGACTCTCCCAGCGCACGCTCTGAGTGTGTGAGCCCGGCCCTGGCCTCCATAGACCTGTGTCCCTACAGCCAGGTGAAGAAGCCCAGGGTGGTGCTGGGGGCTGAGGAGAAGGAGGCTCTGAGGAAGGCCTACCTCCTGGAGCCATACCCCTCCCAGCACACCATCGAGATGCTGGCCTCCCAGCTCAACCTCAAAACCAATACAGTCATTAACTGGTTCCACAACTACAGGTCAGACATGGCATCAGATCCCCACCCCCAGAGAGAATAATTACATTTGATCAATACAGTACATGGAATTACTAACGGAATACTTGGATGCTTGTTTTGGATGAATGAAATACATGACTCCTTCTAACTGTTCATTTGATTGTTGTGTTTTTCTAAGCAGGTCCAGGATGCGACGAGAGGTCCTCATGGAGGGTCTCCAGGACAACGACACGGACGCAGAACACCACAGCTACTCTCCCTCGGCCACACAGAGCCCCACCTCAGATGGGGATGAGAGGGGGCTGCTGCACCCCTCTGGACGCACCCACCCCATCCGTCCCCTCAGCGCCAACACACCACTGCCTCATGTCAAACAGGAGGACGAGGGAGAGGAGGAGGAGAGGGACGGCTACATCAGACAGTCTAAGATCCAGTGTTTCTCTATGGGCGTCCAGTTCCCTCAGTTGAAAACAGAGCATGAGGACCTGATAGGTGGCTGCCAAGAGCTCCACCTGGCTCCACACTATCCTCAGAGCCTGAGGCAGGAAGAAGGGATGAGTAGCCAGGCTCAGGGGCTCTTCCACGGGGCGCTCTCCCTAGATGGCCCCCAGAGAGCCAGTCAGTCCAGGCATGAGGGTGACAACTCCAGCAAGTCTCCTGTGGACCCGGTCAGTTTCAAGGCATCATCGGTGCCCTGCCGCAGAAGCCTGGAGGTCTCCCTCAATTCCCCCTCCGCTGCCTCCTCACCCGGCCTCATGATGTCTGTGTCCCCTGTCCCGTCTTCCTCTACACCCATCTCCCCATCCCTGCCCAACCCACCTACCACAAGCACCAACCACAGCCTGGACCCTAACCCCCTGCCTCCCATCCAGAGCCCCAAGCCCAACAGGAGTGTTCAGAGACGCACCGAGAAAATGGCCAACCTCAACAACATCATCCATAGGCTGGAGAGAGCAGCTAACCGGGAGGAGACCCTGGAGTGGGAATTTTAGGCCCCACCCTCCCTCCACATTTCCTCAGTCCTGCTGACTCACACCGCACATGGGAGACTATCAAAGAGAAGCTTCCGGAACACATGGAGTGGAGCCTGGCTCCTCAAGGCCTGTCCTCCCTGTCTGATCACACTAAATAAATACCCCTCTTAGGAAAACAGGGGGAACCAGAGCTTAACTCTTACAGACAAATTCCCTTAGAGGACTTTTAGAAAATAAAAAATATTTATAAATGTGTTTGAGGTTTTTTGATAATGGATACTACTTTGAAATATATGTAACAGCACTAGCTGTTGTTTTACTTAATGGACTCTGACGTAAAGACTTTTGCAGCTATGGTGTCATGAAATGTACACTGAAGTTCTGTAGATTGCCACTGGGTGAGATTAAAAAAGACCGCTGTCTTAAGCCATCAAAAGCACTATAATTATTTAAAAAGAGACGCTGACCAAATTTGCTACTTTTTGAATAGCAATTTTTCAGATTTTGTCTGTAAGACAGGACAGTTTAAGTCAAGTAATGTGAAATTCTACTACTGACTGAGAGATAGTCCTTTAAGACTCTAAATATTCAACATCTCGTATGTTCTTGGTTGTATGTTTTGAAACATTTGTAACACAAACGTATAAAGTGTGGTTGTACATGTTGTAGAATTGTCTGCAATAGCCTTCTGAACCAGATGTAGCATGGTACTTAACTGACCCTGTTATCCTCTATAGTTAGTCACCTGTGATATACTTGAGCAAAAATGAGTGGAAAAACAAAAAAAATCTGCAAAATATAAGAAAGGAACTGTAGAATCTATTTAGTGTATTTTTATTTTTTATCATTGAGGTTTACAGTTTTGGACCCTTGTGTACTAGGCAGTAAGTGAAACTCACTACACATGAGCACAGTTTACATTATTTATTTCAGACCTCTCTCGTCCTCTAAATCACTGGTTTCAGACTAACGGGCCAATGCACACCTGGTTACCTCAGTTTATGTTGATGCACATCATGTGATGATTGCGTGGTCATTCCCATCATTCACACTCATGACCTTCCAACCTTTGAATAAATGGATTAAGATATGTTTGAATTATGTCTCAGACAGCAATAGAACCTGATAATCTTCTAGTGAGGAGTCACAGGCAAACATGAGCATTCTTTAAAGACCACATTAAGAACCCCTGCTCTTGGATTACAAAGGACAAAATGCTTCATCCTCTACTCCCTTCCTCTCCATCCTCATTCTGTCCTCTCAGAGACTCATGTTGTTCCTCCTGCATTCATGTATATCTTGTTCTTCCACAGAGATAACACATTACTTATTAAGTTGAAATAAGAGAAATTGACTGTTAGATTGGGGCCCGAGAATGTAATGTTTACTGTAGCTCCGATTCAGGCCTTCTGTGTGTAACACCTAGCCTTTAGCTCAGTGGGCAAACACAGTCTTGAGTCATTCAAACAACTCTGATTTGATTACGTGGCGGAAACAAACTGTAGAAAGAAATAATGCACTATAGAGCACTGACAAGTCCCTCTGTTTGGCTCTATCTGACTGGAATAAGAATCTGAAAGCATGGAAATTAATCCTGATGGAAAGAACATGATACAGTACGACCAACATTTGACTACATTGAATTCTGTTAGAAAATACGTTCTATGACACAAAATGGAATTGATTGTCTCATTATCCTTGCCGTTGGCCACTACTGTATTGAATACATTAGTTTTGTCATGCTTGCAGTTCGTTATAATCCTTCTGTATTTTCATTCTGTTTTGTACTCTGAACAAATGTATTAGATCTTCAATACCTTGTATGAACTACTTACAGCACTTAGATTTAAATAATTGTGAGGATTCAAGAAAATTATCCTAACTTTTAGTGTCCACAAGTGAGTCTTTGCCTTTACTGTATCGTTGAAGTTGGTAGTAAACATTGTCTTACTAGTGCAGAGGATTTGGATTGTATATGTATAGATATATAAATATTACACATTTACTGAAAATGATATCTTACGCTATTGAACAAAATGTGCTGACTATATTGAAATATGGTGTACAGATTTATTAAAGGGATAGTTCACCCAAATTACAAAATGACATTGTTTCCTTACCCTGTAAGCAGTCTATGGACAAGGAATGACAGCAATCAATGCTTTGGTTTTATTTCCCTGGCACTGTTTCCACATGCTAACATTTTAGTATTTGTGGCACAAATCCCATTCAAGTCATGCTACCGATATTAACATTTTCGCACAACATGTTCAAATCATCTAAAAGCAGGCGTGCAAGAAAGGCAAGAAAATGAATTTCACTGTACTTGTGCACGTGACAATAAAACTTGAAACTATAAGTGACTTTGTTGAGCTTCACAATCAATTTGAGATATTTTCGGATGATTTGGACATGATGTACGAAAAATGCTAATATCGGTACCAGGACTTGGATGGGATTTGTGCCACATTTTGAAACTGTGTAGGGACACTAAACCAAAGCATAGATTGCTGTCAAATATTGTCTGTAGACTGCTTACACGGTAAGGAAATCAATATGTAATTGTGTTATTTGGGGGAACTATCCCTTTAACCAAACCCATATGAGCCAGTTCTTGTCTGGCAAGCTTGCCCATGTTTTAGACCTTCTCTCAGGGTAGTCTTGCTTCTTAAAGCTTTACTGAACCAGTCGCTCTCACCACTGGTCAACACACTAATTTATGACTATAATAACAGAAGTAACCAGTAGACAGAATGGTTCTGCCATATGTTATATGGGATTATGGGAGTTTTAACTATGGGAATGCACATGGAAATCTAGTGGTTTGTTTTTGAGAGAAATGGCAGGCTATTTTGTAATCCATTGGTACAATGACCATGTTCATAATTAGGTCACTTAATCTAGTGGTTTTTGTGAAGGGTTTTTGTGAAGCAAACAGGTAGAGGCAAAAGCATCACATTTATGACAGATTTGACTCTTCCATACTTGCTGAGCAGACACAGTATGTGCTTGACACTTCAGAATGACACTGTATATACCTCTAAGGATGAAATAGGGGAATCTGGATATCCTATATTAATCTATGACAAACTGTCCTTTATTTTTACAACTAATTTTCTATATCAGTGATACTGTGTATGGGAGTACTTAGAAGTAACATTTCTTTTATTAGATCTCATCGTCTTACACAGAAAAATTGAGAAATAAATGGCTGAAAATGGAATTGATTTACACGGACCCTTATGGACCTTTACATATTCACATAAACCTAATTTAATTGTTTGAATTTTGCATGCAATTTCATACTGGTCACTTAAGGGAATAGACTGTTTTGTATTATTGTTCTGGAACATTGACATTGAATCAGCACTTATCCCTTTTTACACTGGTGAAACCATGCATGTTGCAACTGGCAATTTTGGTGACAGACACAATGTGGAGGTGTAACCCTTTACCCATGATCCACTGGTTAAATGTTGTTGTAGAGAGTCTTGTGTGAAATTATATTCAACTGACTGAATTTACTCTTCGTAGTATTCACAAGACGGGTTGTGTGAATAAGATGGTGAATTGAATGAAAACAACACTAAACAAAGTCCCTCTGAATATTTTCTACCCCAAATCCCCCCAAAAAAAGCAGATATTTAGAAATGACTTTTTATCCAATATCAATTAAGCCTCTTGATTTTTCTGGCTGTTTTTGATAGATTGTGATTTGATGGTCATTGACCTCCATCACTAAAAGGTGTAACATGGTTGAATACTTGCCCATGTTTTAGACCTTCTCTCAGAATGTGATTGTTTTACTGAATAACATACTATGAGATTTGTGTTTGATCATAAAGGGATTCCAAATGTTGTTTAACAAAATGAACTCTGGCGTCACCTCTCATGTCAAAAGAAATGTCATTAAAACCTGTTAATACAGATGAGGTGCTCAAAAGGCTAACATCTCATCTCATGTTTCAAGGCATTGGAAGCTGTTAAAGAATGGACAGAAATATACCAAGTGTCTTGGATTCACATATGTATGACGCCATCATCCAATACATTATTGTATACGATCCTGTGTGTTGTGTTTTTTGTTACCACTGAAGGCTTCACAAATTGGTTTCAGTTTTTGGAACACACACACACACACACACACAGGGAAAATATAATTAATATTTTAATGTAATTATTTCTGGCATCATTTATTGATGGATATATTAAAATCAATCAAATCAAAATGAGTGCTTCAGCTTGATCATTTCTCAATGCTAAATTGGTGTCAACATGCACAAAAGCATAGGAAAATAGGTTAAGGCTGGTTTTCTACAATTCTCTCTGGTGGCCTAGTATAAGCTTAGGCCTACTAACAATGTATGTAAAGCTTAGTAGATGGTAGAATTGGAAAAGCCTCAATCGTATCCTTGGGACGTCCCAACTGACGTTACCCCATTGAAGTTTAAATGTTAAACCGTGAAGGTAAGAGTTAAGGTTAGGATAGGTGTAGAGGTAAGGGTTTAGGGTATGGGCGTCCCAGTGACCCCGGATAGCGTTTATCTTGCATTTATTTGTTTACATGTTCGCGTGATTCGTTTGCGTACCCCTCCCCCACATCCAAATAAACGTGGTTACGTTGCGTACCACGTCACGTAGACTATTGGGTTGGAGATTCACAGCGATGGCGACTCGACTCTTCTACGGGACGTATTGAAACTGGCCTCGGATATGACATATTTATTTCTTAACGTGTAATTTATTGCAAACCCAGTGCACGGATCTTCAACTGGATCATTCGCGTTTCTATTCTCATTGCTTTCTCCCTGGTGAGTCCGCAGGTTGTTTCCGTGCTTCGGTGTGTTTTGACAGAGGCCTCTGTTTTGGGGTCCGCCCTCCATCTCATAACAACAACAAAAACAGTTCCACACAGAGCTAGCAATGGCCAGCTTTGACTACGATGACTAGCTAACTGTAACTTTATGAGAAGAATAAGCACAACTACGTCGTACCCAAACAGCAATATTTATTTTGACCAGTCAAAGTCATAACGAGAAAATAGCATTCTCACAGCGTAACTAACATTAGCTGCTAACTAGCCAGGTATTGTTTCGATTGACTGGACTAGTAGTAGGCTAGCTCGACGCTACTAGTTAGTAAACTGGCGTAATGTTAAACTGTGTTCTACGTTAAAAGATGGATCAGAGAGGAAAATACGGCAACTACCTAAGTTAGCCAGCTAGCTAACGTTACATGTTAACGAGGTAAACTCCAATCGGGTAAATGGTATGTAGCAATTGTTTACAGTTAACATGGGGCCCGCGTTATGTGCGTCGAAACGGTGACTGACAGAATGGATATTCAGAGAATTAACCAGCCTGCAAACTAACGTTAACGTAGTTGGCAAATAATACGTTTATGATTATTCTCGCTAACTAATATTAACCTTGAGTTTGCTAGTTATCCAATAATAGTTGTTGAAATTGCTATTTTTCTACTGCACTTTCGCTTTATAGGCCTTTAACATACACTACATGACCAAAAGTATGTCGACACCTGCTCGTCGAACATCTCATTGCAAGATCATGGGCATTAATATGGAGTTGGTCCCCCCTTTGCTGCTATAACAGCCTCCACTCTTCTGGGAAGGCTTTCCACTAGATGTTGGAACATTGCTGCGGGGACTTGCTTCCATTCAGCCACAAGAGCATTAGTGAGGTCGGGCACTGATGTTGGATGATTAGGCCCGGTATGCAGTCGGCGTTCCAATTCATCCCAAAGGTGTTTGATGGGGTTGAGGTCAGGGCTCTGTGTAGGCCAGTCAAGTTCTTCCACACCGATCTCAACAAACCATTTCTGTATGGACCTCGCTTTGTGCACGGGGGCATTGTCATGCTGAAACAGGAAAGGGCCTTCCCCAAACTGTTGCCACAAAGTTGGAAGCACATAATCATCTACAATGTAATTGTATGCTGTAGCATTAAGATTTCCCTTCACTGGAACAAAGGGGCCTACCCTCCACCAAATTTACAGTTGGTCTGTCAGACTGCCAGATGGTCAAGCGTGATTAATCACTCCAGAGAATGCGTTTCCACTGCTCCAGAGTCCAATGGTGGTGAACTTTACACCACTCCAGCCGATGCTTGGCATTGCGCATGGTGATCTTAGGCTTGTGTGCGGCTGCTCGGCCATGGAAACCCATTTCATGAAGCTCCCGACAAACAGTTATTGTGCTGATGATGCAGTTTGGAACTCTGTAGTGAGTGTTGCAACCAAGGGCAGACTAATTTTATGCGCTTCAGCACTCAGGGGTCCCATTCTGTGAGCTTGTGGCCTACCACTTCGCGGCTGAGCTGTTGTTGCTCCTGGACGTTTCCACTTCACAATACCAGCACTTGACCGGGACAGCTCTAGCAGGGCAGAAATTTGACGCACTGACTTGTTGGAAAGGTGGCATCCTATGATAGTGCCACGTTGAAAGTTACTGAGCTCTTCAGTAAGGCCATTCTACTGCCAATGTTTGTCTATGGAGATTGCATGGCGGTGTGCTCGATTTTATACACCTTTCAGCAACGGGTATGGCTGAAATAGCAGAATCCACTCATTTGAAGGGGTATCCACATACTTTTATATATATAGTGTACCTAGCTAGTTAGCTCTTAAACAATTTTCCTAGGGTTTTCAGCTGTTGGCTTCGCCCACGGTTGGCTGTGTGTAAACTACAATTCCCACACTTTTAACATTTAGAAATGTATAATCATCGCTTTGCAAAATGGTTTTTGAAACATAGCGAGAAATAATCATTCAAATAAAAAATATACACTTACTATCTTTTTTTTTGCACAGATCCATACACAGATCCAGTTGACGAACTACACTTCCTCCCCAGCTACGCTTACGCCAGCGTTTCCCAAACTCGGTCCTTGCGACCCCAAGGACTGCACGTTTTTGTCTTAACACTGCACAACTGAATCAAATTATCAAAGCTTGATGATTAATTGATTATTTGAATCAGCTGTGTAGTGCTAGGGCAAAAACCAAAACGTGCACCCCTTGGGGTCCCGAAGATAGATAGATAGATATATATATATATATATATATATGCCTTCCACAACCATAAGACCCACTAATAATTATTATTTTATCTAAATAGTTTAACCTACTTTTTTTTGTTGCAAAAATCACTAATCTGGCTTTCAAGTCAGTCTATGAAAATTCAATTTTTGTTACAAATTTAACCAGAACCATGCATAATGCACATTCACTAATAATGACTAACTTCTTGTAGCAGGCATTATTGAAAAGGAACACAGGTCTCATAAACACTCTCAAGCACAAGCCCACTTGCTAGTGAGTAATATCTTTATATTTCAAGTTTAGCCAACTTGGATCTATTTGCTAGCTAACATGGCACAACAGTTTAATTGTTATGAACACACCCTTTCTTTCTATCTCCAACTGTTTGACCAGCATGCTAGCCTGTCCACTTTGTTCAGATGTTGAAATGAAGTGGCCAACCTTATTTCAAAACCAAAAAGACAACATGAGAAGAAGTGGACAAACGCTCATAAAAATGAAAAATAAGAACACCTCGATTCTTGCGATACAGGCATTTGGAATATTGCGCAAAAACATTCAAATTAATCAAATCATTTCGATATATTGCCCAGCCCTAGTTCCTTATGTTTCCAAAACTGTACCGCAAGCTATGCGTTTCAACGTTCAGAACAAGCGCCAGAGCTCTTAACAAAATTCCCCCGCCAGAAGATGCTATCATCAATAGGCGCTAAAGGTAGTTGGCGTCTATGAATGGGTTACTAGCTAGTTGGCTAACATTATGCCAGGGGTGTTTTCATTACTCCTATTCTGTCGCAAAACGTTTCGTCTGTTGTTTTGCACACAGAAACCGTTTACTCCAAACGCTGTTGAGTTCCGTTTGTTCTTAAACGGAAGTTGTAGTTCAGTCGTGTCTCTCTTTTTTATTTATTTTTATCCAGCGGACTTCACTCCACTTTAGAGCATGGAAGAATCAATAATTTATAGCTAGATGTGCAGCTTGTGCCAAACTATTCAGAATTGAATGGCAACATGTGGAAACCATACAATTAAAATGAACTACAACTTCTGTTTAAGAACCCAACCGCTTTTACGTCAAGTTGAAGAGCGTTTGGCGTAAAAGGTTTTTGCAACAAAATCGGTGTAATGAATATAGCCCTGGTGATAAATATTCTATTAGTGCTGAGCGATGAGTGCTTTTTGAGGTCGGTTCTGTTTCGGTTCAATTATAAAAAATTATCACAGATTTCAGTTTCTATAATAAAAAATAAAAAAAGTAAATGCATTATGTGGGTTGAATGCTGTAACAAAACAGAAAAAAAACTACAATTCCAATGATGGTAGTGACTGCCCATTAATGCTTATCACTTATTAACCATCATTTATTCACATTACTTTAATAAAATATTTCACTTGTTGTGTATATTACATTTGTTTTATTTGATGACTTTATTTCATTCCAAGTCATCATCTCATCTCTATAGAGCTGCTGCCTATGCTGTCTGACAAAATCACTATTTTAGTAGTTTTTCAAAGTAAATAAGGCATACTTTTATGACCAACTATCAGTCACTTAGATCATGTATTTTCAGGTAGAGATACCTCGGGAAGCAACTACTCTCCTCTCGATCGCTCATTCTTCTGACTCTTCTACGTAGCAGGAGTAAAAGAAACACAGACCGGACTAGTAGGTGCGCAGTGAATTATTGTTATTGTAATTAATTACCACGTTTTCTGTGCCAGACTATGTAGAATATTGGCCTGTTGGAAACGACAACTCCCTACTACATCACACAGTCCGGGCTTGATCTAATTTATCTCTAGAGAAACTGTGCAATGTGCGCATTGATCTCACAAAAAAAACGAATGAAATGGAATTCAAATAATTAAACCGACATAGTCAATTCGTTGTTTAAAAACCAAAGAATTGTCAAGGCATTTACTTTACGTTAGTAAAATTATCGGGAAAGTTATAGGCTAGTTCTTCTTTACTGGTCCTTGACCAGTGTTGGTGATTCACACAGTTAAAGCCAGGCACAGGATATTCTTTCAGTTTAGCTAGCAATAAATAGTTTGAGTAACATATTTTATTCACTGCTGGATAGATTGGCTTTGACTGTCAATTGTTTTGATAATATCAGGCCTATGTGTCAGAGCATTACAGCTAGACTAGCTCTTGCCATTATCATGACTCAAATTCCCTTACACTACAATGGAGTCAAAGAATGTCCGTTTTTTCCTTGTGAGGGAAATGGCCAGATGCTGCCCAAATGCGCTGTTTAAATGTAAATATGCCTCGCTTGCGATATGGTTTTGGAAACATTTGGAACTCAACTTTAAACTAGCGAGGGAATATACATACAGTGGGGAGAACAAGTATTTGATACACTGCCGATTTTGCAGGTTTTCCTACTTACGAAGCATGTAGAGGTCTGTAATTTTTATCATAGGTACATTTCAACTGTGAGAGACGGAATCTAAAACAAAAATCCAGAAAATCACATTGTATGATTTTTAAGTAATTAATTTGCATTTTATTGCATGACATAAGTATTTGATACATCAGAAAAGCAGAACTTAATATTTGGTACAGAAACCTTTCTTTGCAATTACAGAGATCATACGTTTCCTGTAGGTCTTGACCAGGTTTGCACACACTGCAGAAGGGATTTTGGCCCACTCCTCCATACAGACCTTCTCCAGATCCTTCAGGTTTCAGGGCTGTCGCTGGGCAATACGGACTTTCAGCTCCCTCCAAAGATTTTCTATTGGTTTCAGGTCTGGAGACTGGCTAGGCCACTCCAGGACCTTGAGATGCTTCTTACGGAGCCACTCCTTAGTTGCCCTGGCTGTGTGTTTTGGGTCGTTGTCATGCTGGAAGACCCAGTCACGACCCATCTTCAATGCTCTTACTGAGGGAAGGAGGTTGTTGGCCAAGATCTCGCGATACATGGCCCCATCCATCCTCCCCTCAATACGGTGCAGTCGTCCTGTCCCCTTTGCAGAAAAGCATCCCCAAAGAATGATGTTTCCACCTCCATGCTTCACGGTTGGGATGGTGTTCTTGGGTTGTACTCATCCTTCTTCTTCCTCCAAACACGGTGAGTGGAGTTTAGACCAAAAAGCTCTATTTTTGTCTCATCAGACCACATGACCTTCTCCCATTCCTCCTCTGGATCATCCAGATGGTCATTGGCAAACTTCAGACGGGCCTGGACATGCGTTGGCTTGAGCAGGGGGACCTTGCGTGCGCTGCAGGATTTTAATCCATGACGGCGTAGTGTGTTACTAATGGTTTTCTTTGAGACTGTGGTCCCAGCTCTCTTCAGGTCATTGACCAGGTCCTGCCGTGTAGTTCTGGGCTGATCCCTCACCTTCCTCATGATCATTGATGCCCCACGAGGTGAGATCTTGCATGGAGCCCCAAACCGAGAGTGATTGACCGTCATCTTGAACTTTTTCCATTTTCTAATAATTGCGCCAACAGTTGTTGCCTTCTCACCAAGCTGCTTGCCTATTGTCCTGTAGCCCATCCCAGCCTTGTGCAGGTCTACAATTTTATCCCTGATGTACTTACACAGCTCTCTGGTCTTGGCCATTGTGGAGAGGTTGGAGTCTGTTTGATTGAGTGTGTGGACAGGTGTCTTTTATACAGGTAACGAGTTCAAACAGGTGCAGTTAATACAGCTAATGAGTGGAGAACAGGAGGGCTTCTAAAGAAAAAACTAACAGGTCTGTGAGAGCCGGAATTCTTACTGGTTGCTAGGTGATCAAATACTTATGTCATGCAATAAAATGCAAATTAATTACTTAAAAATCATACAATGTGATTTTCTGGATTTTTGTTTTAGATTCCGTCTCTCACAGTTGAAATGTACCTATGATAAAAATTACAGACCTCTACATGCTTTTTAAGTAGGAAAACCTGCAAAATCGGCAGTGTATCAAATACTTGTTCTCCCCACTGTATATACATACAGTTGAAGTCGGAAGTTTACATACACCATAGCCAATTACATTTAAACTCAGGTTTTCACAATTCCTGACATTTAATCCTAGTAAAAATTCCCTGTCTTAGGTCAGTTAGGATCAACACTTTATTTAAGAATGTGAAATGTCAGAATAATAGTATAGAGAACTATTTATTTCAGCTTTTATTTCTTTCATCACATTCCCAGTGGGTCAGAAGTTTACATGCACTCAATTAGTATTTAGTAGCATTGCCTTTAAATTGTTTAACTTGGGCCAAACATTTTGGGTAGCCTTCCACAAGCTTCCCACAATAAGTTGGGTGAATTTTGGCCCATTCCTCCTGACAGAGCTGGTGTAACTGAGTCAGGTTTGTAGGCCTCCTTGCTCGCACACGCTTTTTCAGTTCTGCCCACAAATGTTCTATAGGATTGAGGTCAGGGCTTTGTGATGGCCACTCCAATACCTTGACGTTGTTGTCCTCAAGCTATTTTGCCACAACTTTGGAAGTATGCTTGGGGTCATTGTCCATTTGGAGGACATTTGCGACCAAGCTTTAACTTCCTGACTGATGTCTTGCGATGTTGCTTCAATATATCTACATAATTTTCCTTACTCATGATGCCATCTATTTTGTGAAGTGCACCAGTCCCTCCTGCAGCAAAGCACCCCCAAAGCATGATGCTGCCACCCCCGTGCTTCACGGTTGGGATGGTGTTCTTTGGTTTGCAAGCACCCCCTTTTTCCTCCAAACATAATGATGGTCATTATGGCCAAACAGTTCTATTTTTGTTTCATCAGACCAGAGGACATTTCTCCAAAAAGTACGATCTTTGTCCCCATGTGCAGTTGCAAACCGTAGTCTGGCTTTTTTATGGCAGTTTTGGAGCAGTGGCTTCTTCCTTGCTGAGCGGCTTTTCAGGTTATGTCGATATAGGACTCGTTTTTCCTGTGGATATAGATACTTTTGTACCCGTTTCCTCCAGCATCTTCACAACGTCCTTTGCTGTTGTTCTGGGATTGATTTGCACTTTTCGCACCAAAGTACGTTCATCTCTAGGAGACAGAACGTGTCGCCTTCCTGATGCGGTATGACAGCTGCGTGGTCCCATGGTGTTTATACTTGCGTACTATTGTTTGTACAGATGAACATGGTACCTTCAGGCGTTTGGAAATTGCTCCCAAGGATGAACCAGACTTGTGGAGGTCTTAGCTGATTTCTTTTGATTTAGCCATGATGTCAAGCAAAGAGGCCTGAGTTTGAAGGTAGGCCTTGAAATACATCCACAGGTACACCTCCAATTGACTCAAATGATGTTAATTAGCCTATCAGAAGCTTCTAAAGCCATGACATCACTTTCTGGAATGTTCCATGCTGTTTAAAGGCACAGTCAACTTAGTGTATGTAAACTTCTGACCCACTGGAATTGTGATACAGTGAATTATAAGAAAAATAATCCGTCTGTAAACAATTGTTGGGAAAATTACTTGTCATGCACAAAGTAGATGCCAAAACTATAGTTTGTTAAAAATAAATTTGTGGAGTGGTTGAAAAACGAGTTTGAATGACTCCAACCTAAGTGTATGTAAACTTCTGACTTCAACTGTGTGTGTATATATATATATCTATATCTATCTCTCTATATATATATATATATATATATATATATATATATATATATATATATATACTGCTCAAAAAAATAAAGGGAACACTAAAATAACACATCCTAGATCTGAATGAATTAAATAATCTTATTAAATACTTTTTTCTTTACATAGTTGAATGTGCTGACAACAAAATCACACAAAAATTATCAATGTAAATCAAATTGATCAACCCATGGAGGTCTGGATTTGGAGTCACCCTCAAAATTAAAGTGGGAAACCACACTACAGGCTGATCCAACTTTGATGTAATGTCCTTAAAACAAGTCAAAATGAGGCTCAGTAGTGTGTGTGGCCTCCACGTGCCTGTATGACCTCCATACAACGCCTGGGCATGCTCCTGATGAGGTGGCGGATGGTCTCCTGAGGGATCTCCTCCCAGACCTGGACTAAAGCATCCGCCAACTCCTGGACAGTCTGTGGTGCAACATGGCGTTGGTGGATGGAGCGAGACATGATGTCCCAGATGTGCTCAATTGGATTCAGGTCTGGGGAACGGGCGGGCCAGTCCATAGCATCAATGCCTTCCTCTTGCAGGAACTGCTGACACACTCCAGCCACATGAGGTCTAGCATTGTCTTGCATTAGGAGGAACCCAGGGCCAACCGCACCAGCATATGGTCTCACAAGGGGTCTGAGGATCTCATCTCGGTACCTAATGGCAGTCAGGCTACCTCTGGCGAGCACATGGAGGGCTGTGCGGCCCCCCAAAGAAATGCCACCCCACACCATGACTGACCCACCGCCAAACCGGTCATGCTGGAGGATGTTGCAGGAAGCAGAACGTTCTCCACGGCGTCTCCAGACTCTGTCACATGTGCTCAGTGTGAACCTGCTTTCATCTGTGAAGAGCACAGGGCGCCAGTGGCGAATTTGCCAATCTTGGTGTTCTCTGGCAAATGCCAAACGTCCTGCACGGTGTTGGGCTGTAAGCACAACCCCCACCTGTGGACGTCGGGCCCTCATACCACCCTCATGGAGTCTGTTTCTGACCGTTTGAGCAGACACATGCACATTTGTGGCCTGCTGGAGGTCATTTTGCAGGGCTCTGGCAGTGCTCCTCATGCTCCGCCTTGCACAAAGGCGGAGGTAGCAGTCCTGCTGCTGGGTTGTTGCCCTCCTACGGCCTCCTCCACATCTCCTGATGTACTGGCCTGTCTCCTGGTAGCGCCTCCATGCTCTGGACACTACGCTGACAGACACAGCAAACCTTCTTGCCACAGCTCGCATTGATGTGCCATCCTGGATGAGCTGCACTACCTGAGCCACTTGTGTGGGTTGTAGACTCCGTCTCATGCTACCACTAGAGTGAAAGCACCGCCAGCATTCAAAAGTGACCAAAACATCAGCCAGGAAGCATAGGAACTGAGAAGTGGTCTGTGGTCACCACCTGCAAAACCAGTCCTTTATTGGGGGTGTCTTGCTAATTGCCTATAATTTCTACCTGTTGTCTATTCCATTTGCACAACAGAATGTGAAATTTATTGTTAATCAGTGTTGCTTCCTAAGTGGACAGTTTGATTTCACAGAAGTGTGATTGACTTGGAGTTACATTGTGTTGTTTAAGTGTTCCTTTTATTTTTTTGAGCAGTGTATATATTTATTTATTTTGAGAAAAACACATGCGATCCAGCTGGAAATGTGGAATGGAATGGCCCAATGGAAATGCTAGCACAAGGTGAGAGACGATGTGTTGTTGCCACCTCGGCTGGAGGCGGTGAAAACAGCCGGGAGCAAAATTGTTAAACTGCGCACAGTAAGTGTATCTTTTGTATTTGGAAGGTTATTTCTTTCTGGTATGAAAGTTAAGTTCCAAAGGTTTCCAATACTCTATCGCAAGCGAGGATTATTAACGTTTCTAAACATTAAAACAGAGCATCGGGATTGTAGTTCACATGGAGCTGTGGTCCATATGTTCAGCTGAGAACCCAATAAAGGGGAAGTTGTAAGCCTTCTTGGGTTCTCGAGACCAGCTCATGCACATGCAACTACTCAAACTTTACTCTTCCCCATAACGTCACACAGATCCTCTGACTCTATTTCCTCATATCCTCCTTATGTCACTGAGATGGGAAGTATTCACTTTGAGAGATTATGGTTTAAGCCTTTGCTTGAGTGCTGCAGGTTCAGATCAGATGCATGGTAGTCACAGGACAGGACTGAGGCGCTAAGGGGCTTAGCTCTGCCCTGTGTGACTCTGCACACAGAGCCAGACTGAGCCGAGGCCATGGGTCACGAGCCCGCTGAGGTAAACAACATGCTCTGTTGGTGTGTCCACGCACCAGTGTGTGTGTGTGTGTGTGTGTGTGTGTGTGTGTGACAGATATGTTTTATCAGTCAGTGCCAGTGAGGAGGAGGGTGCCTCTGGAGCATGCACTGCTAACATAGCTCTCGCCTCAGTCGGGTGACAGAATTACGTCCCTTTAGGCTGTGCCTAGGTGTTCACAATCTAGTAGGTTCAGATTCTACAGTTCAGAAAGGAATCGTGCTGTTTCAGTCTGCAGGGTCTGACATTTACAAGCATATGTGGGACTGTTAATGCAGGCAGGCAGGTTGCAAATCTTGAACAGAGATGAGACAATGAAGGTGCAATGTAAAGGTAAAATAATGCAAAATGCCTCTGTTATAGTGCTGGGCGATATATCGAATTAATTCAAATTCATGTTTTAGCGCAATGTTCCAAATGCCTGTATCGAAGAAATTGAGGTTTACATTATTATACTTTTGTTAATGAGCGTTCTGTGTCTTTTTGGTTTCATCTCCCTCTGTGCTGTGTACACTGTGCACCTTCCCACATGCATAGACACCAAGCCCCTTCCACTCACAGCAAAGACAAAATAACTTCTTCCTCTGACAAAAAGCAATTTAAACTCGCTATTTGCATTTGAGGTTTGGTCCAACAGAATCGGTCATATGGATACCGAAACGCTTAGACATTATTTGACTGTAATAGACGATAACTTAATCTTTCTAACAATAGCCTTTATGTCTGAACTCCCAAAATGTACAGTGTCTTCAGAAAGTATTCACGCTCCTTGACTTTTTCCACATTTTGTTGCGTTTATAGCCTGAATTTAAAATGAATTAAATGGAGATTTTTGGTTACTGGCCTACACCGGCCAAACCCGGACAACGCTGGGCCAGTTGCGCACCGCCAAATGGGACTCCCAATCACGGCCGGTTGTGATACAGCCTGGAATCGAACCAGGGGGTCTGTAGTGACGCCTCAAGCACTGAGATGCACTGCCTTAGACCGCTGCGCCACTCGGGAGCCCTGATTATGGGGTATTGTGTGTAGATTGATGAGGATTTTTTAGAATAAGGCTGTAACATAACAAAATGTGGAAAAAAGGAAGGGGTCTGAATACTTTCCGAATGCACTAGCTGTATCGATTTTGTTATTTATTTTTATAATTCCCCACTCCTCCCCCCATCAGTATTGATGAGGATAGTATACTGTGGCCCAACTGGACAAGACCCATGTTACGTAAATGGCTTCTTTCCATTCCATAAATGTGTTTTAAGTGGTGTCTCTCACCTCACTTGCAGCCTACTGTAACCATCAGCACAGCTATATTTACCAGGGAATGAAAAGGTATATTGTAGATTGAATGTTCCAGTGAAAAGTAAGCTGTTTGGGATGTTTAGAAGAGTTAGCAAATTAACCATTTGTTCATTCCTTATAATAACTAGTTTCATGTTCTCTCTTTTCCTACAGAATTCAATGTCTTCACTCTAACTGACATTTTCAAAACAGGATCATCAGGATAGCACCTCATCTGTTGCTTGTTCTCTTTGGTACGTAGCAAAACTGGTGCACATCACAGTACTCACTACTCAGTTAGTTTAGCTTCCTATCATTTTTAAGTGATGACAACCTATTGAAAATAACATCTTGGTCCTGTGTAGCTCAGTTGGTAGAGCATGGTGCTTGCAACGCTAGGGTTGTGGGTTCGATTCCCAAGGGGGACCAGTATGAAAAAAAATGTATGCACTCACTAACTGTAAGTCGCTCTGGATAAGACCGTCTGCTAAATTACTAAAATGTAAAATGTCTGTATAAGGGCTGCATTTCATTTTCTACATGTGACACAGAATGACTGTTTATGTGCCCTGCACTCCAAATCCAGGTACTGCAGGGTGTTACTCTCATCCATGTGATCACTGTTAATGAGGGATTGTTTACAAGTGAACCTCTGCAATAAGATAAACCTACTGAAGTCAGTTTTATGGAGCAATCAAATGAGATTGTTGTGTAAGATTAAGCAGTAAAGCATTAGCAGCATCTTTCTCTTTATTTCCCCTTCTTCCACTCTCTACAGACATAGATTTGGGGTCCAGTGAGGAAGGCCTGTTCCTTATCCAGTGACCCACACTCCTTCACAAGGGCCATGGTAAAGTGCATCCTCATCATGGCTGTTTTCTATCTACCTGTGAAGAATAGCTGCGATCTGTGTGTGTGCTGTCTGCAGAATCGGAAACTCTCCATTGATTTTCAGCCTTTTAAATCAGCTGTGTTTACTGGTAGCTAGACGGTTGCATCGGACACAGTGCTTCAGCAGGGAGTCTTTTATTTTGACTGGAAGCCTTTCAGTGTTATGGTGATATGGAGTAGTATTACCACTGCATGTGATATGAGTTACATCTTGGTCAATCATAAACCTTGCTCGGAAAACGTGTGTGTGCGGGGATTGAAATTAAGGATTGCCCTATAACTCGGGGCAAGTGACCTGAGCAGTCGCGCAAGTTGAGCCTGCTTGTGGAGGTTGCCCCATTGGGAAGGAGATTTATTGTTATAAATTATTTATTTTTTGTTTAATGTGTTTATCTTCGGTCAACCAAAAAATACTCCTGGTTTGCCTGATGGGCGAGTGTCTTTCAGATCTTAAAACCCTGATGTGTATGTATTTTATGTGTGTCTCTGACCGTGTGTGTGTGTCTGACCGTGTGTGTGTGTCTGACCGTGTGTGTGTGTCTGACCGTGTGTGTGTCTCTGCCTGTGTGTGTGTGTCTGACCGTGTGTGTTATGCGTTCCTGTGCCTGCCCTCTGACTGGCCCCTGCAAAGTGTTACCCCAGCCATGCGGACAGGACAGGACACTCTGTGTCAGCTTGGCTCCCAGACACAATCAGTTAGTGGGATGGTCGTGCTGAGCCAGCAGCCTGCTGCCCCAGCCCTGTCCTTTATCTGCAATGTCTATGGACCAGACCACCCTAATCTCTCTTTGTCACTGCCAGTATTGCCATCATGCTCTCACTAGACTGGACTCCTATAGTGTCCTAGCCTTACCGCCCATGGGCCCCATGGTGTGGCTGAAACAGACCGGGACAGAGCATAGAGTACAGCCTTCTGCTATAGCCCTCCCTGTTTCAGAAGGCAGTCTAAACATTTTTCACCAATTTAGTCCCTGAATAAAAACAATTTAACTGCTTATGTGTTCATGCCTCACATTACCATCAAAGAAATGCCCTCTGTGGGTTTCTGAAATATGCTAATCTTAAGTTGGGAAGTTGGTATGCAACATCAAAGAGCTCCTCACGTGTGTCCTCACTATTTATAGTTGGTTTTAGCATCAACACTCCTCTGATTACATTTGGCTTCATCAGTGGCTGTTTGAAAGCCTATTCAATTAAGTTACTGTTAGAGGTATGAAAACAGATTAGGTTAAATGTGGGAGTGGTTGGAGAATGGCTACAGTCGAAGGTGATTGTAACCAGTGAATGGGGATAGTAGTGGACTATTGAGTTATTTTACAAGACACTGGACATTCCACATAATCAACTACATATGTTCTGCAGGAGGAGGAGGGTCCGCAGAGCATGGAATCTATCCACGCCAATCAGATCTTCCCCAAGAAGCCCCCAGTCCTGGAGGAGGAGAGCCTGCAGGTGAGAACACTAGTTGTCGGAGCTGGTTAGCACAATGCCAAGTCATGCCTGTACAGTTATCGCAAAGTCATTCTAAATGTGTTTGTAATGGTAATTTACAGTACGTAGGTGTGTATTTATATGGCACCTTTTCAAGTGATAAGGTTCTGTGCCCTTTGATAACTTCCCTCTTGTGGTGCCAGGTGCCCTTTCCCGAGCTGCATGGTGAGTTCACAAAGTATGTGGGGAGAGCGGAGGATGCCATCATCGCCATGTCCAGCTACCGCCTCCACATCAAGTTCAAAGAGTCAATCGTCAACGTAAGTACTGCCTACTAACTAAATGAAGGCTAGGTACTTGATAGCACACAGTTTATCACCCAGCCTAACACACACTTTAATTTCACAGACAGTGCCTAAGTGTCTGAAGAAACTCTACAGCTGGTCAGTAAAGTGAAACCCTATTGTCTCCAGTCTCTGTGTACCTTGACTTTTTATGAATGGAGACTGTGTGATGGGTCCAGTGACAGTGTGCCACTACTGTTGTGGTAACAAGGCAGGCAGGCAGTCTGGAGAGGGCATTCTCAGTCGTTTGCTTTTCTCTTTCCACTCGCCGTTGCCATGGTTGCAAAGATCCCGTCAGGGATGCACAACACTTCCGCCCTCTCCCCCTTTTGCCATGTTGTCTATATAAAGACCATATGTTACCAATGTGTAGTTATTCTTTTAAATTGACATCTCATCATTACACTGGTCTTAGTACAGAAAATTCCCCCCATTTCAAACAAATGACACTGCTTCACTTCGTCTCACCATCCTGAGATGGTGTAGTACTGTAGTATAGTACCGTAGTGATAAACAGCATTGATGTACAGTTGTGCAGGTTCTCCTTTTGGATCGGCATGTTTTTAGGTATACAGGGACGTTTTTGTTCAATCACCTCCACACTAACAGTGTGTTAGAATGTTCCAGTTCTTACCGGCTAGCTCACCTATTAGATTTTTTTTCCATTGCTGCCGTCAGTCAGTCGTGTTATATTGGAACTGAATCTCACTATGTTCCATGAAACAACAGAGTGTGTTCTCTTCACACATTTGGATGGGACGGTAAAGTGCTGGCGCAGTGAGGCAGGCCGTTAACAAGCATCCAAGGAATTCATGGTGTGGTCAGATGTAGATTAGAGAGCAGGAATTAAAACAGAGCCGCGGGATGTGCGAGCGTAAGGAATGTGTGGCCAGGCAGCAGCACAGACACAGCTTTAACTCTGTTTCCCTTTTCTTTATTGTCTCTCCTGTTTTGTTTTGAACAACAGAGTGACAGTTGTTGTGAGGTGTCAGTAAGTACCCAGCAGCCCCTGCATGCACAGTGTGGTGCCCTGCCCACAGACTGGGCTGGGGTGGATGACATCATGGCAACTGTGTGTGTGTGTTAACCCGTTGAACACTGACCGCCTGTCCATTATGCATGGCATTGGACCGTGCTGGAATTGTGAAACAGCATTCGCTGCACTCCCCTCTGAGTCACTGCAGAGCAGAAAATGTGATTTTGGGTGAAACTCTTTGCTCTGCCATTACCTGCTTGCAAAAATGCTATAATGTTCGCCTAATTTCAGTTTGTGACCAAACAAGCAATGTATAGTGTAGAGCAGGGGTATTTAACTCTTACAAGGTCCGGATCCTGCTGGTTTTCTGATCCTGCTGGTTTTAAATCAGTCCCTGATTACAGGGGAACAATGGAAGCAGAAAAAAAGCAGTGGAACTGGCTTCGAGGTCCAGAGTTGAGTTTGAGGGGTGTTGAGAATGATTGTACGATCTAAACCGCTGTGAAATATATTTTTTCAATAACTAAAAACATATTGCTTGAAGCTGGTGTACAAAACCGAAAGTAAAAAGACACAAAAGCTAAACTTACGCCTCGAGTTGCCCACAAAGCTACGTACTGGACCTTTAAGTATAATACTATAGTTTTGATGGTATTTGCCAAGATCAGATGAGGGTTTAATAGACAGTAAATGTGAGATGATAGGGCTGCAGATGAACATTTACTGCACTATGATCCAGCAGTTTTACATACTGAATCAGTACATGAGGGAAGAACATCAAATCGGAAGGCAGTGCTCGAGGAGATGTGAAAATGACAACCTTTGCCTGGGAAATGCCATTTGACAACTAATACAGCTAGTTTACATTTGCAGCCGTAGGTGTCGAGGTGCAGTATGTGCTCAGATTTACATGGGGACAGCAGTGTAGCCTTTAGCACTCCTTGCATGATCGGCATTATCACACTTAACATGAAACATGAACTAGCCTACTAACTGGCTTGGAATTTAGACATTTTATTGGTGGCAATATTGCACAAGCATTTACTGCATGTGCTTGTGAATTCTGCTGTCTTTCTTTAGGATATCCCCTAGTGCAAATGTTGAGCACATGTAGGCCTAGAGCCTGAAGCTAGGTTATTTGTGTGTGGAAAATGTCAGCCTGCTGGTTTGGAGATTGTGGTACAGAGTGTGACTGTTCAGTTCCTGTGTCTGTGTACTTCTTCTCTCACCAGGTCCCTCTGCAGCTCATAGAGACTGTGGAGTGTCGTGACATGTTCCAGCTCCATGTCACCTGCAAGGACTGTAAGGTCGTCAGGTAGGAGGACCAACTGAAACAATACATGCATGCATATTGCAAGTAACATTTTTGCTGATGTTCATGTCTTGGTTTAGGCCTATAGCTAGTACGTATGATTGTGCTACTTGTCTCCCAGGTGTCAGTTCTCCACCTTAGAGCAGTGTCAGGAGTGGCTGAAGCGGCTGAACACTGCGGTCCGCCCTCCGTCTTGCCTGGAGGACCTCTTCTCCTTCCCCTTCCATGCCTGGTGTGTGGATGTGTACGCCGGGGAGAAGGAGCAGCACGGGGAGCTGTGCAGGCCAGGTACGCTGACCGGGACACCGGTGTCCTCAGTGGTGACAGACCTAAGTCGTTCCCTTCATCTTGTCTCATCTCACATCTCCTCTGTGTCCCTGTGTGCCCCGTTAGGAGAGCATGTGACCTCTTGGTTCAAGAACGAGGTGGAGAGGATGGGCTTTGACACTCAAAACGCCTGGAGGATATCTGACATCAACAGCAAGTTCCGGTATGAGCAGCCAACAGCCCCCTGACAGCCTGCATCCTACAGGGCTGATCTGATTACCAGGCCTCCTAGGGTAGTGACATGAAAACTGTCTGCTGTCATCCTGCTGCACACACTGCTCTGTGTGTCTGATACAGAGGCTGGTTGTACTGTTGTCCTCCAGTGGTGATGAGCCTCCTGTAGATAAGGGCCTTGTCCACGATTAGGTGTCCGGGGATAGGGGCTTTTTAGAGGCATCACTCAGCCTGTGCCCCCCTCCTGTTCTAACCCCTGCTCCTCTCTCACCTGGTGTTGCCAGGCTGTGCTCCAGCTATCCGCAGCAGCTCCTGGTGCCAGCCTGGATCACAGACAAGGAGCTGGAGAATGTGGCAGCCTTCCGCTCCTGGAAGAGGTTCCCGGCCGTTGTGTTCAGGTGGGGCTTTCTCTCTGTCTGTGTGTAGTGTTGTTAGTCAGTGAGAGAGAACAGGGTTAGGTTGTCTGCGAATACAATGCAAAGCAAGGACAACTCCTTTCACCCTGAGGTGTGTTGCGTGAGTAAGGGGGATTCCATCTTTGCATATGTACGTTTTTTGGACCCAATCCTTTCACAGGATACCTTGTTATTGATAGTGTTATTGACTCCAGAGGCCACATGGATCAGGGTTGCTCCATGTTGTTTTCCCACACAGTGCAGTCTGTTCTGTTACGTGTCTCCTGACTGTCCCATGCCTCTCTTCCAGGCACCAGAGCAGTGGGGCTGTGATCGCCCGCTGCGGCCAGCCGGAGGTCAGTTGGTGGGGCTGGAGGAATGCAGACGACGAGCACCTGGTCCAGTCCATCGCCAGGGCCTGTGCTGTGGACTGCAGCTCCTGCAAACACCTGGCAAACGGATCCTACATCAATGGAACCAATGGAATCATCGGCGCCAATGACCTCGTGGACACTGACTTCGGTCAGTCCACAACACACAAACATGCACAAATTCTCACACACCATACCATACACACAGAGTGCTGAAGCAGCACCTTCCTATCTGTTTGTGTGGCTTTGCTGCAGACACTTGTTTGTGCAATGTGGGCCTGTCAGGGCTTGTCTGAGGGGCCATCACATGTATTACTGCTTTTATTTGATAATACTGACTGTCATAACCTATGTAGAGATTTAATTCAGGTTGTGTCTCTTTGTGTGTCAGAATCGTCGCTGACGAACAGCTCGGAGGTAGAGACGCTGGCCATCCAGCCACAAAAGCTGCTGATCCTGGATGCCAGGTCATATGCAGCCGCTGTGGCCAACAGGGCCAAGGGAGGGGGCTGTGAATGCCCAGGTAAGACGGCTCCTCTCTGGGCCAGTGGATTCAGGAGACTGTCAATGGGTTTGCATGGAAGCAGGTTGTCAACTTAATGTCAACAGAAAAACTGTCCAAACTCACAATCTGTACTGTTATTTTCTGCCCTAGAGTAGTTGTTTTGGGATTAATGATATGTTATTTTGCCACAAACTGACTTTCACCATCTCCTCCTCCATACAGAGTACTACCCCAACTGTGAGGTGGTGTTCATGGGCATGGCCAACATCCACTCCATCCGCAAGAGTTTCCAGTCTCTGCGCTTCCTCTGCACCCAGATGCCCGACCCGGCGAAGTGAGTTGTGCCTCTACCACTGTAGTGGAGGTCCATTCCGACTGGACTCACAATCCAAGATGAATTACACAAGTAGAGACCATCTACTCCACTCCAGTTTGTTGCCATGGTGGCTCAGTAACTGTAGTAACTCCAGCTGTGTTTTGGCCTTGCCAACACATCTGGTTCTGGTTTAGGAACCTGGCCCAGCCCACAGCTAAAGGATCTCTTTCCATCTGAACTCCCACATTCCACTCTGCCATTTGTAATTTAATCACAATGTCTCCCTTAAACCAAGAGCACATTGTTGAAAGTACTCAGACGCAATAATAGTAAACACTTTTCATAACTATGGTCAAATTCAATGAAACAGACATATTTAAGATACATATTTTTGATTTGAGACAGCTTGAAAACTCCCTGTTTTTATTTATTGTTTGTATAAGAGCCTCTTTGCTCGTCACATTTAGAGGAGGTCTTTGGTTTGTCTGTATCTAAGATGAGCTGTTGTGTTTAAGTCAGTGCTTGGTGTGACTGAGTGTATGTGAGTAGTTTATGTACACTACAGTGAGGCTGTGCATTCAGGAGATGGCTTAACCATCTCTCTCCCTCTGCAGCTGGCTGTCTGCTCTGGAGAGCACCAAGTGGCTGCAGCACCTGTCTCTGCTGCTGAAGGCGGCCCTGCTGGTGGTGAACGCTGTGGACCGCGACCACAGACCTGTTCTGGTGCACTGCTCTGACGGATGGGACCGCACGCCCCAGATCGCTGCCCTGTCCAAGCTGTTGTTGGACCCATACTACCGCACCATTGAGGTAGGCTGGCTGGGGCGATCATTGGGCCCTGTTGATTGTTGTGTATAGGAACATTTTAGGTTGATTTAATAATTAGACATAGAGGCACATTTACATGGCTGGAAGAAATGCGTATGTGCCCATCTTAAAGTATAACATCCATTTTGACTGAAATGTATCTCTTACTGTTGGTATGATTTCTCTACAGGGCTTCCAGGTGCTGGTGGAGACTGAGTGGCTGGACTTTGGCCATAAGTTTGCTGACCGCTGTGGCCACGGGGAGAACTCTGAGGACCTGAACGAGCGCTGCCCGGTCTTCCTGCAGTGGCTGGACTGTGTTCACCAGCTCCAAAGGCAGTTCCCATGCTCCTTTGAGTTCAATGAGGCCTTCCTGGTGAGGAGGATGACCATAGACCTGAGTATGATGGAATCAAACTCACTTAGTCAGGAATCTGAATTAGATCACAGAATTGGATGCAACTCACATTTTTATATTTGGATTAGTATGAATGACAGTCAAATTTTGTTGGAGTGAGTTACTATCTTTATCTGGCTGTGAGACCGTGAAATGTAATTACCCTGGAGAGGCTCAGAGATGCATGGCCTTTTTTAATCTCACTATCATGATCATACCTGAGATGTGAGCATGCTCCTGCATGTTTGTGTGTTTCTGTGCAGGTGAAGATGGTGCAGCACTCCTACTCCTGTTTGTTTGGCACCTTCCTGTGCAACAGTGGGAAGGAGAGGGAGGACCGTCAGGTTCGGGAGAGGACCTGCTCCGTGTGGTCACTGCTGCGACCAGCCAACCGCGCCTTGAGGAACATGCTCTACTCCTCCCACTCCGAGACTGTATGTCTGCTCTGTTTGCTCACCCGTTTATATTGGAACAGTCTTCCATGCCTTAAATACAATGGGGGGGGGGACTTTTAGGGGACGCTCAAGAGTGCTATAACTTATATTTGTTTACTTAAAATGTTCATGGTCCTAGACCTAAACTTAATTTATGACACAAACAATGTCATCTTATCTATTTAAAACTGTTTTTGTGGCCACTTTGTTGACATTGTACTTTCTTGTCTTGCTTGCTCAAGTGTGAATATTTTGTCTGTCACATATATTTATATTTATGTACAACCCCCTGTATATTCCTATATCTAAAGTTTTGTCTGTTGTAGGTGCTCCACCCAGTGTGTCATGTGCGTAACCTGATGCTGTGGACGGCAGTATACCTTCCCAGCTCCTCCCCCACCACGCCCTCTGACGAGTCGTGTGCACCCTATCCTGTGCCAGGCGCCAACCCTGAGGACACTCCCATGGGCAGGTGAGCCTGCCACTCTGCTCCCTACTCCCTGATGTAAGATAGACCCAGGTTGAGGGCACCACAGCCAGAGGGACCTCGCTCTGTAACTGCTTTTCACTCACACAATGATTGGTCTGGGAAATGCAAAGCGTTTTTTTATCCCTGCTTATTTCATCTCTCATGACTTTGTCAGTGTCTTGAAAAGAGAAAAATAAGTAGGTTGAGGCTGTTTACAACAACATCAACATACCGCAAGGTATTTTTGTGGTAATTTGTTATTGACGATAACTGTGTTGAGGACGTGTTTCAAAAACAGTGCTGAATACGTTCCATATTTTATTTTCTGTGCAAGATTAACTGTCTGTTTTTAGTTTTTCTTTGATCAATAGGTTATGGGGGTAACATTTGATTACAACGCTAATCTTACATCATCTTCTCAATCACTTGAGCTATGCGTCACTCCGTATTTTCCATTTGTGGACATTCATGTCTTAATCCTGAACACTCTAATATGATTACCTGATTATATACACAGCCTCCACTTCAATCATGAGGCCTCAAAGATACAGAGCCATTGTTATGGGATAAAAGGCTGTTTTTTCCATGTGCTAATCAACTCAATTCCTCTCTTTCCTCCCTCGAAAGACGTCCGAAGACCCGTTCCTTCGATAACTTGCCCAGCGCGTGTGAGCTGGGGAGCTCGCTTGCCCCCAACCGGCGCTCCAGTGACCCAAACCTGAATGAGAAGTGGCAGGACCACCGGCGCTCTCTGGAGCTCAACATCGCTGTGGGGCCCGACGGAGGGGGAGCTCAGGATGGGCGGGGTAATGGCCAGCCTGGCGCAGCAGGGCCTCAGGCAGGCACGGCCGACTCTGAGCCGGAGGACAGCCCTGAAGGAGGGCAGACTGAGCTGAGAGACAGAGCCTCCAAGGGGTTGTTAGCAGCAGGAGAAGAGATGGAGCTCTCCGTTGAGCTGACTGTGGCAGAGGGACAGATGGAGAACATTCTCCAGGAAGCAACGGAGGAGGAGGCTGGTGCCGATGCTCAGAGAGAGGCTAACGCTGCTGCTCCTCCTATTGCCGTGGCTCAAACTCTGATTGATGCTAACGCTAATGGAACAGGGACAGAGAAAGAGGTCAGCACCAGTGATGCTGAGACTGATAAACAAGCTAACATCAATGGGGCTGAGACTATCACTAATGGGCATCACCCAGAGAATGGCACAGATGAACCTGAGGAGGAGTTTAGTGTCTCTCCAGCCAGTCCCACGGACTTTCCAAAGGAGCAGGAGGCGGTAGAGAAGCCGGAAGAGGAGCTGGTGAAACAGGTTCTGGAGAACTGTACTGCCCAGGAGGAGCCAGACCACAACCCTAGCACCAGCACCCCCAGCCCAGCCCAGCCAGCCCCCGCTGCCCCTAGAACTATGACCAATGGCTTTGGAGAGATGACACCAGAGGCTGCTGAGAATCACCTTCCACCAGAGCCTAAGTCCAGCAGACACCTCTATGAGGTCCTGGTGCAGGTTGACAAGGGGGCCTCCCTCATGGAGAGCTCAACAGAGACTCTGACTGAAGAGGCCTGCACCAGGCCAGAGGCCCCAGTGCATGTACCCGTCTGCCCAGGCCCCAAGCCCTGCACTGAAGGCAGGAGTCAACCCCCCTGCCACAGGAGAGTGAACGGGGAGGCAGAGCCAGAGCAGGGGGCACCCAGGATTTCAAATGGAGGACACAAGCGGCCCTCCATCAGTGCCTTCCAGTCTTTGAGTGCTGATCCCAGCAGGGATGGTCTGTGTAATGGCGAGAGCTTGGAGGGGGAGCCCTGCAGTGGCCCTCACAAGGTGAATGGGGAGCGGGCCCCACTGAGCCGCCAGGTGTCCCTGGCCTCCTGCAGCTCCCTGACCCACCACCGCCGGGGAAGCTGCTCCCAGCACCGCTGCCTCCACGCCCTACTGGGGCGCCCCGCTGCCACACCCAGCCCCGAGCAGCCGGCCCGCAGTCACCTGGACGACGACGGGCTGACGCTACACACGGATGCCATCCAGCAGCGGCTGAGGCAGATCGAGGCAGGCCACCAGATGGAGGTAGAGACACTGAAGAAGCAGGTGCAGGAGCTGTGGAGCCGCCTGGAGAGCCATCACCACGCAGCATCCCTCAGGATCAACGGAGACATGGGAGACGAAGTGGTAAGACTCGGCCTCACCCTGCAGAGAGATGACTTGGCAGTTAAGAGCCGTGACTAAGTTGATTTGAGTGAGGAGTTTCAAAAATGATTTGTTCAGACTGATAGTGCTGAGGAAAATGTTTAGTATTTGTGAGAAGTAGAGGAAACTTTCAGGAACTAGACATTTGAGGGGAGAACCACGTAATTATTAATATTTAGTCAGATGTGAAATTACAAAGATACTGTGTTTCTGTTGTCTCATTCCCTCTCACTCAGACCTCAATGACAGACTCGGAGTATAACCTGGACGCTAACTGCCTGTCACGCTGCAGCACAGAGCTCTTCTCAGAGGCTAGCTGGGAGCAGGTGGACAAGAATGACAGTGAGGTAAGCTGCCTGGCTGAATGAGATGCTACAATAGGGGACAGGTATGAGGGGTGGAAGTTGAATGATGGACTATAGTGGCTGTAGAGACTGGGAGTTCACAGATAAAGTTTGGCTGACCTTAAGATGCTAGCTGAGAACTGCCGTTTGGCTGCCTGTTGCAGGTGACCCGCTGGTACCCGGACCACTTGGCAGCCCAGTGCTACGGGTGTGAGAGTAGGTTCTGGCTCGCCACCAGGAAGCATCACTGCAGGTAACCAACCACAGGCTCTTGTCCTTGCTATGGTTTTGACTGGGCCCTGGCTGCCCACAGACACACTACTATCACTTCTGATGTGATGAGACTAAGCTAAGGAGACACTGTCTCAGTTCAAGCTTGTTGATTTCAGTTTGTTTTCTACTCGTTTTGTTTCTTCTTTCCCAGAGCTTCCTGCTTTTGTTCGTTTGGGTCTTTTTTTTGCTTTGCAAATGTATCGCCTGTAATTCAGGTGTTGTAATGTGATTTGCCTTATTATGCGCAGGCATCAATGATAAATGACAATGAAAATTGTCATTCTATCATTACCGTTTTGTGAGAGAAGACAAATATTTAGTTTTCTTCATGGATGTTGTGGATGTGCTTATGAATTGGACAGATCTGCCATGCAGGTGCTGTAGTCTCTGCATTGCCTCTTTGGTTTTCTCATTTCCTCATATTGTTATCCTCTCTACTTCCCCTGTTCTCTGGGCCAATGTGGGACAGCTTCAACATGTTGCCACTGCTATTTAGATTTCCATGCTGCTTCAAAAGCTGCATATCAATATGCTGTCTGCTTTTCACTTTGTTGTTTACTATCATCATCATCTTGGTTAAGCCATAGTCAGCAAACTAGTTTACCGGCACCATTTTGGTCCCGGTCCAACAGAATGCTCACAATGCCACATTGTAGCCTAAAAAGCATCTTCATTTAGTTTTTTCCCTGTTATGCAAACTGGAGTTTTACAAGGTGTCTTGGCTTTGAGCCCAGCTGTAAAGGCCTTACATGACAATTAGCTTGTTGGCAATATGTTAGCATATGGGTTATTTGTGACGTTTGCTACACTGTGTAGGGCTGATTGCAGACATGTAGTGTAATTTAAAGATTGTTTGAATGTGCAGCATAAATAAAGGCCATTCAAGACAGACCTTTTCTGTGCTACTGGTATCATCCAGTCAAGACCACAGTGAAGGAAACTTGTGGAAAGTTTTTGAATCCGTGCCATAATGGGAGTAGCCTATGTAAAGAGGTCTAGTGTTTATGTATGGAACTGGGAAAGTAGGGTTTCTACAGTGTCTGAGTGAGTGTGATAGGGAGATATGTTGTCTGTATTAGCAGTGTAGACTAGATGAGAGAGCAGTGTGTGAGTCTGGTCTGGGCTTCTCTCTGATGGTTGCTCCATTCTGTACCCTCCTCTCCTCCACAGTGACAGGGAGCCTGTCCAAGAGGCCTGGTGAGATACGGCTCCACTGTCCCCCCTCCCCCTCTCCCCTCTCACCTCCCCTCCCTCTAATCCTGCATTGCTCCACCTTTTTGGTTGACTTCATCCTAAACTAACCCACCCCCTGCCTACTGTAAAACCAACCCACTCAGTCACTTTATGTTGGCAGCATTCTCCTTAAGAAACTCTCAGATGGTTCTCACATGACCCTGATGGCCAGCTCCTGTCTGGTCATTTGTCATGTGGAAGGTATGAGCATGAAGCTGAGAGTGGCTGGCAGTTGTCTGAAAATATGTATTAACAACACACCTGTTTTTCATGGCAGTGCAAGGGGTGCATTAGTGAGTGGGCGATAGGGGAGGTTTTGGTTTTCAGGCATTTCACCAATACTTCCACCTGGAAATGTCTAATCAGTGACCTAAGTGTTGAGCCACTAGTCTGATAACATACAGAACCACGGGACAATGGACCCCCCCACACCACCATAGCACCTCATCATACTGTACCTACTGTAGGCCCTTCACATCCTGACAGCATGCTGCCCCCTGCATCGCACCCCACCAGCCAGCATGCTACTGGAGTCCACTCAGTCCTTTAAGACCTACAGTACTGTATGTGACCAGCCTGGATGGTCCAGGGTGATTTGTGGGTTTATATTTACTCAGGGGACCACTTTAAAAAGTTGCATTTCCCTGATGAAGTGCAGCCAGTCAGGTTTTCTTATCAGGGTGTCAGTATTACAAGTTATGATGAGTATAAAGATTTTGCCCTACATATTAATCAAAGGGTCTTACTTTTAATTGCTGCATGGGTTTTTCTCTTATACCCATTAAACAGCCCCTCTGTGATGGAGACTGAACCTGTGCTGTCTCAATGTCTCCCCCTGTAGGAACTGTGGGAATGTATTCTGTGCCAGCTGCTGCGACCAGAAGATCCCCGTGCCAAGCCAGCAGCTGTTTGAGCCCACCCGTGTGTGTAAGACCTGCTACGGCAGCCTCCAGATCAATACAGCTCCCAATCCCATGGACCTGGAGCTGGAAGAACCCATCACAGACAGCTCCAACTAGGGCCCTGGGAGGGGCTAGGCCGGACCCCCCAGCCAATACCCAGCTAGCCACTGACACAGTCAGGCACATTGCTGACCAGCTCAGGAGCTGCAGAATGTCCCATGTACATGTGTGTGCTGCAAAATATGGATTTTCATGTATATAGGTCTACAATGCCAGATGTAGTGGAGGTCGGTGAACAAGGTGTTTTTGCTAGATGCTAAGCACTTTGAATGGTGGTTATGCACAGGAATGAATTAATGGACAGATGGACGGGGGGAGGATGGGTGTGTGACAACACACAGAGGACTGCTGGTAGTGTTCGTCGAGGTAGTGTTGGACTGGGACAGCGATAGAGCGAGGATGGCCTGTCTGGTCCTGCTGTCCAGGGGGGCACAAGAGGGTCATCTCCGAATGATGCTGCAAAGTCTTCTTGAGGTCTTGTGTTCATCTGAAACATTTTTAAAAGCGTTTTTTACCCCACATACATTTCTCTCTTACAGGAGTAGTACCATCATCCATCCCCTAGTTACTTTTCCTGTTGGACAGTGGAGAGATTTGGGACAGAATGAAAAACAGCTCGGACAGAATGAAAAACAGCTCCAGTGCTTCAGAAACCGCTTCCAGTGTCCAGAATAGGGCTGGACTGTGATGGCAAGACCTTCCATTGACTTCTGGGGAACACCTGGATGAATTTGGGCAGAATTTCAACTTGAGTTACGTGTCTGAAGTAAGGACTCTGCCCTAAGCAGGGAGGGGATTTGGGAGTCACTGAGATCTAATAAGTGTTCGTTTGAATGGCATCAAAGTATGAATCCTCTACTAGCTGGTTCCATTTTGCCCTCTCTTGGTGTGAATAAGTGCCACACACCAATAGCAGACAGAGTGTAGATAATGTTGACAGCTGGTATTATGACAGAGCTTCTGAACTAATGGCGCGTTCAAAACAATACAAGGTAAAATCATGACGTCAGTGATCTTCAGGTCAGAAAGTCGGAGCTCTAGAAAGAGGCCCGAATTCACGAGTTGAAATTCCTAGTTGGATGACCGTTCAAATAGGTTTTTCCCAGTCGGAGCTAGTTTTTTCCCGAGTTCCCAGTTGTTTTGAACGCGGCATAAATGAAACTTGGCATTGTCACTTATTATCAGAGACCTAAATAAGCTCAAGGTTGTCTGCCAAGGAAAGGCTGTGAAAATGCAGTTGTTTACTCTGCCTTCATGCCTATTACTTCAAATTAGGATGACCCCCCCCCAATTTACCCAGCAGGCACATGGAGCATGGTGGCGCTGAAGTGGACATGACATCATGTTGTTCAATCCATCGCAATCAGGGTTTAATAGGAAGTGCTGTAATGGTTGTCATGGTGTCACTAAGGGATGTGCTTCGGTCGTGTTTCTGTATCAGTTTCCTCCTGTGTCATTTACCAATGTGTCCTCATCTGCAGGATGGGTGAATTAATTACCCAACACTGACTGCTTAGTTAGTTACTAACTCCCTTGCTATTCGTTGAACATAACTTAATATTTTAGTGCTGTTTCATTGCGAGACATAAATGCGTCACAATCTTTCCCTTGGAACATCCTCATAACCACCATTGTATAATGTCCTATATAAACCAAGGAAGTGCTGGATAGTACAATGGGATGAAATGTATAGTACTGTGTCTGTGTGGAACATCCCAGTGACATTAGAGGGTGTTCTTCTCTTAGCTGGTTAGCTCAGTCTTCTCCAGCTGAAATGAGAAGAGTCGCTTATTTAATCTCCTCAGAGACACCTTACCCTGCCCAAGGGCCATTCAATATACTCCTCTCAAGATACATTTTTGTAAAATAAATAATATATTCATAAGTATATAGCATTTAAGAAACGATTGTATAGAAGAATCCTTTTATAGTGGCTCACTAAATTAGTCACCAAAAACCTTTTTTTCATTTATCTTTTTCTTTTTGTTGATTGCAGAAAAAAACTATACTTGCAACCTGTTGTAAACAGGATTATTATTTTTTTTACGAGGACATGGTGTTCCTGTTTTGATGCTGCAGTGGTTTTCCAATTTATTGCTATCAGTACCTTTTCATTATTTATTGATGTTTTGTTCTTGAATTGTCTCAAATTTAGACAATTCCATTGCCACAGGATAATCAGTGTTTATCAGTAGTGGATCTTAAGGTCCGTGAGATTCCTATGCACTGACAGAATGGTGGTCCAAAACAAGCAACATAAACCTATACTATACCCCCACTCATATACACTACGTGCACACACTACCTCTACCATACACACATACAGGAGCTCCACACACTCATACGTGCACACAGAGATATTCTCACTGCGCTTATAGTAGTTATTTTCTTTTCAGATGTTCACCATCAAGATTGGCCTTTTGTTATTATTGATTTTGTGTTTTACAAGCTATCAATTGGAGCATTAAATGTATAAATACAACCCTAGACTATGTCCAAAATGATCTCCTTCAAGACTGCCAATCGTCAATAGTGACACTTGTCGTACTAGCAGTACACAAATGAATCACAGGATTTCAGCAAATTTGGTTATTATTCACAAAACTCTGATCAGCAGACTGTGCGAAAGGGCCATGTATAGTTTGGACAGTCATCTTGTAAACCATCTGAGGGCAGACAACTTTGGACTGTTGATCTCTTTCAATGACCCCCTGAATAGCTTCTAGTGTGTACATTTCAATGGCTGGGCTGAGTAGTCCATAGCTTTAGATCTCAAAGCCATGCAGGTCTTTTTGGTCATAATTTCCCAAACTGAGGTTTGACATTGAGGGCTAAATTAGGTCCAGAATAATGCTCCTTTAGACACTAATTTACTTCTGGCTTCCAGCAGTGTCCCTGCCGCCCTCTGGCGTGTCGAGGCGAGGCTAGTGGCTGTAGGGCAGTTTCACCATCACAGGCATGATGAGGGGCAGCAAACTTGGCTAACAATCCATGAATGCAAAAACAAAATAATTTTTTGCATAGCGTTTCAGTTTATCAAAGTAGACACTGCCACAGAAATATATCAAACAATAAAGCAGAAAATGAAAGTCTGATGTTCTATCCAGTATTATGTCACCCACAGAAGGACTCCCATGAGGGATGAGCCTGTTTTTGTTTTGGTGCTGTTGTGGGGCATAGCTGGATGTGATGGGAGTATGTGGGAGGGGTTGGATTTACACATTATTGTCTGTCTGGAGGATCCCTTCCTACACTTTGCCCACTTGGGTTTTGAGTTATCTTGAACTTCTGCTGCGTTTTCATTTCTCTTCACTCGTGATTTAAGAAGCTGCCCATCAAGTAGCATCCCTGCAATGGCCCAGGAATCCGGAGTAAATGCAAGTGTTTGTTTGTGTGTGTGTGTGTGTGTGTATGTCAGAGGGAGACTGGTGCCACGCAGTTCTAATACAGGTCTCTATTAAAGCAGTGGAGGCTGCTGAGGGGAGGACGGCTCATAATAATGGACGGAACAGCTCAAATGGAATGGCATCAAACGCATGGAAACCATGTATTTGATACTATTCCGCTCCAGCCATTACCATGAGCCCGTCCTCCCCAATTAAGGTGCCACCAACCTCCTGTGTAACAAAGGGATAACTAATGTGCTTTTGATTTGTATTTCTCCTTTAACCTTTATGTTTAAAAAGCACTTTCAACCTTCTCATGTCTCCTTGGTCCAAGGAGACTTTGAGCTGTTTCCTGTAACAGGACATAGCAGTTTCTTGTAACAAGTGCTCCTTTGTTTAGTATGAATATTTTGTTTTGTTGAATTTACTTTAAAGAGCATTACATTGATGTAGAATGAAAGGAAAATAAAGTGGCTATTTCCATCTGTTATTTGCTAGCCGGAATAGATTCTCATGCAAAACTAAAATGATATGCAAGATGTATGGTACAAAAAAAGGACACATCTAGACACATTGGAGGGGTTGCTCAATCATCTTTAATGTATGTACAAAAATCAAGAAAAACCTTTAGTTGTCTTGCAACGATGTTTACTTATTGAATACAAATTCATGTGAATACATGACAGAAAAACACAGCCCAAAAATCAAGGTAAAAAAGCAACAACTGCTGCTCTAAATTACTCATGCTCTTTGATGTGACAAATTTAATATTTTTTGATCAATTGAAAAAGAAGCGATAATAGTGACGAACCCTGACGATTACTGGATTTCATAGATAGTTCACTGCACCGAAGTAAGAACAGGACATCTGTACCATAATAAGCAGCTGCAGGCAGCAGACTCCAGAACAAGCTGAGAGCATGGTCAGCGAGCGCCACTGCCTGCTGTTTCAAATCAAAGACAAAGCTTATTATCCATTTTAGGTATACTTAACACAAGGAACACTTGTAGCCTAACATTATTTTGTCCATTTAGTATGGTAAGACAACTGTTATTAAGCAATCATATGCAATTAGATATCAAAGTCCATTTAGTCAAGAGGACCATACAAAGTTGATCCAAAAAGAAGACTGTTCATGTAGAAACAATGAATTTGGAATCCTGCTCAAAGTAAGGGATCTATTCAGTCTGTAAAGCTGAAGCGTTACAGATTCCGCTATAGAAATGTAAAGGTAATTTCCAATTGCGCTGACATGCAGCGTTTACCATGAATGCAGTCTCCGCTAAAGCGTGAACATTGCATATACATTTCAATCATGCTGTAAAACTGTATTTCTGCGATGCGGATTGAATAGAGCCCTTAATCTCAAGTGCAAAGTGAAAAGCTCATGAGCATTGCCCTCTTGGAACCCATTTGATTTGTACAGTACATGGGTGATTAAATGTTGGCATGATTGATGATTGATCCATAGAAAAGCAAAAGTACACTATTGTAACTGGGATGATGAGATTAGATTTATCTCCCTGCAACAATTTCTCCCTGCAACATCATTAGAAACACGTCCTTAAAAAATATAGACTTGGCTTTACCAGCCTACTATTCCCTTTTATCTATAAAAACTGGAACAATATTTACAACTTTGATTGTAGATTATAGCCTCGACCCATTAGAGCCACAGGGTTTCCCTGCAAACGCTGCTCTGTTGAACAGCTATCTGCCATGGGACCATAGCAATGAATACACATCAGAAAGGAGAAGATTGTCAAAGGAAATGTCCCCAGTGCAACAGTGTGTTGGCAAATGAATCCAGATTGCACTATATACAGGCGATAGGGATGACTTGGTTTTCTGGTTGGTCGTAGCCATGTGCAGAGTGGACAGAGGGTCACACAGCTCCTCTCTCCTAAACCTCTCCTTGTGTTACTCACACAGACGACTGGTCCCACACCTAAAATACAGAGATAGACAGCCATAGAGACTCGGTCACAGAAGATCAACTCTACTCATATGTAGTACTGCACCATTGAGTGTACCAGCTTCACAATCAATCAATCAATCATTTAGAAAATTGGGCAGTCGACGTAATCGAGATATAATTCCTAGTGTGGCTGTGTAACTGTACCTTGTTGACAGGGGTGAGCTGTGTGCGGCGGTCAGAGCCGGTGTGGAGACGTTGGCGGTCGTCAAACCTCCCAGGGGACCTATCTCTGCGGCTGTCCAGTCTGGGGCCTGGGGACTTCTCTCTGTCCAGGGGGCGCACCGGGGACTTGTCCCGCCGGAACTCGGTTCGGCCCTCCCGGTAGCGGTGTGGTGTGCTGGGCTCACGGTGAAGCCCCTCATGGCTGCTAGGGCCCGAGGCCAGACGCTTGGAGATGTGCTCTGTGTATGTGGGTGGTCCTCTCTTACTGGGGCTTCTGCAGAGACCAGCACAAGACAAATGTATGGAGACAAATAAGCTGTTGTTTCAGCTCAGACAAAAGTCAGATCGATAAAACCATGACTACAGATTTAGGCTTTAATTGAAACAATAACAATGGCTAAAATATATTTGGCTGCCAAGCTTTGCTAAGTATCAGCAATGAAAACTCAAAACAGCAGGTGGCACTGTAGACCCTTCCAATATTTAGCACTAGACTTGTGACGCAGTGTATCTAGTTTCTAGAGTTTACTTTGTTTACTTGTATGTGCAAGTATTACCCTTCACCATAGAAGTAGTTGATGGTACAGTAGTTCAGGGCCATTAGCTAAAGGTTTGGGGTTTAGAACATGACAGGGAGAGCTCACCCGCGGCTGGAGCCGGTCCTCTGCAGCTCCCCAGACTCCCTCACCAGGTTGCCCTTGCAGCAGATGACCCGTAGCTTGTTCTGGTAGGAGGAGGCCAGGTAGATGGCCCCAGAAGAGATGGCTGGACCCAGGTAACGGGGGTTAGGGATGTCCAGGTGGGCTAGCACTGGAGGGCTACACACAGGTACATAGAGAGGCAGGGTTAGGATTAAGTCTGGAAATACAGTACCCAACATTCAATTCAGTGAGTTGAGAGGAAGTAATAACATCATGCTTAATGGCCTACTGGACAAATAAATCAATAACATCTGCCATTTAGCACAATGAATGAATAGAACCATTTGCATCAGACAGGGAACATTATTGGAAATCATTTCTCTATTATTGTACTATGTGTTATTCTCAATTTGTGTTATTGATTGTGGTGGCATACTCAGACGAATACTGATGCATTTTTCATATGCAAGTTCTTATTGTGTGAGTTCGTGTTTCAGTCGTTTTCCTTTACCCAAGTGCAGCATGTCCCTGAACCTCGATCACATCCAAAGAGTTAAAATATGTCACAAACAGGTAGGGCTCTCTGTAAGCTGTGCAAGATAGAGAGGGAAAGGTTTACATTACAAAAGGCATGGCATTCACATTTGTAGCACGTTGTTATGACAATATTACATCAAATCCACCACAACGCATACCACTTTATTAGAAATGTACTGTATGAAGACAAAGCTTTTCTGTACACACCGAAGGCCAGGGGCAGACGGCTCCATTTGATCTCTTCAGTGCGGCTCCTTCGTCCATATGCGTCCACAAACACTCCAAACTCTGTGACAGAACAATAGTGTAGATGAATGTACCTTGGAATGTTTTACAATCATGGGCAATATACAGTACATAGGTTGTGTGTGGGAAACGCAACACAAAACATTTCTTCCAATATGTACTGTAAAACAGGTAATACAATATCACAGATGTTAAGATACATTTATTGCAATTGCAAATGTCAAGGCAGATCTCACCATGGAAGCAGAGCAGGTACTCCTCCTCCTGCAGAGTGCTGGTGACCTGCATTATGGAGATGGGGAAGCTGTGGCAGGAGGAAGCAAACACTGCCGAGGCCAGAGACACGTCCTTCTTATCCAGGAACTCTACAGGAGGAAATGGAAATGATTTAGTGGCATCAACCTTTAAAATGTGAATAGTAGAGTGGCTAATTTACATGTACCACTTTTGGATTGGCAACATTTCATTTTCTGGTACACATGTTCCAGTTGGTTTACTGAGAGAAACTGTACAGCAACAACAACAAAAAACGACTCCAAAAAGCCCACTAACCCTCCAGAACATACTGCTTCATCTCAATCTCATAGAACTTGTTTGTGCCAATGATGATGCTGTAGCTGGTCAGGTGGAGGCAGCTGCAGGGCTCCAGAGTCTCTATCTCCTGACAGAGGGGTGAAGGAAGGAGGATGTTAGGGGACTAGTGAGGGAATACAACTGATTCACTGATAGGAGGAACAGATTTTCTTCAGGTACAGTTCAATATAAATGAGGTGCATGTCAAGTCACTGTGAGCTGTCTTGAGGGTTAATTAAATGTCCTCTAACCAGAAAATTATGTTTATCCTTCCATCTGATAATTTGTGATACTCACCTTGCGAATGCAGAACTTGTTGAGATTGTCATTGTAACGCAGAATTGTAATCTTGTTAGGCATTGCAGCACAGATACAAGGCCCATTATCTATCTGTAGACAGAAAAATCCACAACGTCAGCCACATAGCTATGATAAGGGATAAACATTTATTCTGCCAAGGGATGACCAACTGAAACAATGCCCCCAAACCATTGAAAACCACTGGACTTACTCTGCCTGCAGAGAAGAGGTGGCATCCCTTGACTGTCTCAAAGATAAATGGTGCCAGTTCAGACTGGGCAGGCAGGTGGGACTGGGCAAGAGACTGCTTAACCTTTTTAATCTCCACCAGACACAGTGCCCTCTCATCCCCTACAGGCCAAACACAGGCATTACACCTCCATTCAATTCAGTCTGACTGACAAATAAATTGTATATGTGCTGTTATCACTGGTGGAGTCAAGTCGGCTGTCTCACCAACAATCATCAGCAGCTTTTCATGCTCCTTCATGATGTGGATCTGGAAGACGGAGCCCAGGCCAGGGATGTGGGTCAGGGAGTTCTTGATCACATTCAGGGCGTACAGACCCTCCTCAGAGCCCACTAACACTATCTGCAGGAGGGGAGAGACCACACTCACATCACTGATTGTGTACTGTACACTGTGGGACTACATTAAGTGCATATACAGTGCATTCGGAAAGTATTCAGACCCCTTGACTTTTTCCACATTTTGTTACGTTACAGCCTTATTCTAAAATTGATTAAATAATGTTTTCCCCTCATCAATCTACACACAATACCCCATAATGACAAAGCAAAAACAGGTTGCTAGATATTTTTGCAAATTTATATATTAAAAAAAAACAAAAAAAAACATCACATTTACATAAGTATTCAGACCCTTTACTCAGTACCTTTGGCAGCGATTACAGCCTCGAGTCTTCTCGGGTATGACACAACAAGCTTGGCACACCTGTATTTGGGGAGTTTCTCCCATTCTTCTCTGCAGATCCTCTCAAGCTCTGTCATGTGGCGCGTCGCTGCACAGCTATTTTCAGGTCTCTCCAGAGATGTTCAATCGGGTTCAAGTTCGGGCTCTGGCTGGGCCTCTCAAGGACATTCAGAGACTTGTCCCGAAGCCACTTCTGCGTTGTCTTGGCTGTGTGCTTAGGGTCATTGTCCCTGTTGGAAGGTGAACCTTTGCCCCAGTCTGAGGTCCTGAGCGCTCTGGAGCAGGTTTTCATCAAAGATCTCTATGTACTTTGCTCCGATCCTGACTAGTCTCCAAGTCCCTGCCGCTGAAAAACATCCCCACAGCATGATACTGCCACCACCATGCTTCGCTGTAGGTATGGTGCCAGGTTTCCTCCAGATGTGACACTTGGCATTTAGGCCAAATAGTTCAATCTTGGTTTAATCAGACCAGAGAACCTTTTTCTAATGGTCTGAGAGTCTTTAGGTGCCTTTTGGAAAACTCCAAGCGGGATGTCATATGCCTTTTACTGAGGAGTGGCTTCCATCTGGCCACTCTACCATAAAGGCCTGATTGGTGGAGTGCTGCAGAGATAGTTGTCTTTCTGGAAGGTTCTCACATCTCCACAGAGGAGCTTTGTCAGAGTGACCATCGGGTGCTTGGTCACCTCCCTGACCAAGGCCCTTCTCCCCCGATTGCTCAGTTTGGCCGGGTGGCCAGCTCTAGGAAGAGTCTTGGTGGTTCCAAACTTCTTCCATTTAAGAATGATGAAGGCCACTGTGTTCTTGGGGACCTTCAATGCTGCAGACATGTTTTGGTACTCTTCCCCATATCTGTGCCTCGACACAATCCTGTCTCAGAGCTCAACAGACAATTCCTTTGACCTCATGGCTTGGTTTTTGCTCTGACATGCACTGTCAACTGTGGGACCTTATATAGATAGGTGTGTGCCTTTCCAAATCATGTCCAATCAATTGAATTTACCACAGGTGGACCCCAAGTTGTAGAAACATATCAAGGATGATCAATGGAAACAGGATGCAGCTGATCTCAATTTCGAATCTCATGGCAAAGGGTCTGAATACTCACGTAAATAAGGCATTTCTGTTTTTTATATATTGTTTTATAAATGTGCAAACGTTTCTAATTATGGGGTATTATGCGTAGATTGATGAGGATTATTTTTTTTAAATCCATTTTAGAATAAGGCTGTAACATAACAAAATGTGGAAAAAGTCAAGGGGTCTGAATACTTTATGAATGCACTGTATGTGAACAACACAGGGAAGAAAGAAATCTACCCATACTACTCAATGGCTTGTTTGCTGTTGCCCACTTTATGCTTGCCATTATATTACCTGGTCTGTGAGGGGAAGTGTACAGTTGATGTCAAGCCTGTCATCACCCTCCAGCTTCAGCAGAGAGTTCCCCAATAGTTTCTGGTGGACGGGGGAGATAAACAGAGGGTCACGAGGCTTAGCTTCAGTAAAGTCGGGAAGCTGTCAGGGTTTGTATAGGAACAGAGAGGGAGAGGGTCTATGTGCAGGTAGTATGGGGGGGTGTAGAGACAGTTCATTAAAGAGAGACAGGGTATTCTGGCAGAGTGAACAGGAGGTAGAGAGACAGTGCTTCTACATCTGCATTGCTTGCTGTTTGGGGTTTTAGGCTGGGTTTCTGTATAAGCACTTTTTGACATCTGCTGGTATACAAAAGGCTTTATAAATACATTTGATTGGATTGATTGTATTAAAGAGAGACTGTGTATTCTGGCAGAGTCAACAGGGGGTAGAGAGACAGTACATTCTGGCAGAGTGAACACAGGGTAGAAAGACAAGGTATTCTGGCAGAATGAACAGGGAGTAGAGACAGTGTATTCTGGCAGAATGAACAGGGGGTAGAGAGACGGTGTATTCTGGCAGAATGAACAGGGGGTAGAGAGACGGTGTATTCTGGCAGAATGAACAGGGGGTAGAGAGACGGTGTATTCTGGCAGAATGAACAGGGGGTAGAGAGACGGTGTATTCTGGCAGAGTGAACAGGGGGTAGAGAGAGTGTATTCTGGCAGAGTGAACAGGGGGTAGAGAGAGTGTATTCTGGCAGAGTGAACAGGGGGTAGAGAGACAGTGTATTCTGGCAGAGTGAACAGGGGTAGAGAGACAGTGTATTCTGGCAGAGTGAACAGGGGGTAGAGACAGTGTATTCTGGCAGAGTGAACAGGGGTAGAGACGGTGTATTCTGGCAGAGTGAACAGAAGTAGAGACTGTGTATTCTGGCAGAGTGAACAGGGGTAGAGACGGTGTATTCTGGCAGAGTCAACAGGGGGTAGAGACAGTGTATTCTGGCAGAGTGAACAGGGGGTAGAGACAATGTATTCTGGCAGAGTGAAAAGGGGTAGAGACGGTGTATTCTGGCAGAGTGAACAGGGGTAGAACGACTATGTATTCTGGCAGAGTGAACAGGGGTAGAGACAGTGTATTCTGGCAGAGTGAACAGGGGGTAGAAGGTGTATTTGGCAGAGTGAACAGGGGGTAGAGACAGTGTTTTCTGGCAGAGTGAACAGGGGTAGAGACGGTGTATTCTGGCAGAGTGAACAGGAGTAGAGACGGTGTATTCTGGCAGAGTGAACAGGGGTAGAGACGGTGTATTCTGGCAGAGTGAACAGGGGGTAGAGAGACTGTGTATTCTGGCAGAGTGAACAGGGGTAGAGACGGTGTATTCTGGCAGAATGAACAGGGTGTAGACGGTGTATTCTGGCAGAGTGAACAGGGGGTAGAGACGTTGTATTCTGGCAGAGTGAACAGGGGGTAGAGACGGTGTATTCTGGCAGAGTGAACAGGGGTAGAGACGGTGTATTCTGGCAGAGTGAACAGGGGTAGAGATACTGTGTATTCTGGCAGAGTGAACAGGGGGTAGAGACTGTGTATTCTGGCAGAGTGAACAGGGGGTAGAGACTGTGTATTCTGGCAGAGTTAACAGGGGGTAGAGACTGTGTATTCTGGCAGAGTGAACAGGGGGTAGAGACTGTGTATTCTGGCAGAGTGAACAGGGGGTAGAGACTGTGTATTCTGGCAGAGTGAACAGGGGGTAGAGACTGTGTATTCTGAAAGAGTGAACAGGGGGTAGAGACTGTGTATTCTGGCAGAGTGAACAGGGGGTAGAGACTGTGTATTCTGGCAGAGTGAACAGGGGGTAGAGACTGTGTATTCTGGCAGAGTTAACAGGGGGTAGAGACAGTGTATTCTGGCAGAATTAACAGGGGTAGAGACAGTGTATTCTGGCAGAATGAACATGGGGTAGAGCCTGTGTATTCTGGCAGAATGAACAGGGGGTAGACGGTGTATTCTGGCAGAGTGAACAGGGGGTAGAGACAGTGTATTCTGGAAGAGTGAACAGGGGTAGAGACAGTGTATTCTGGCAGAGTGAAAAGGGGTAGAGAGACTGTGTATTCTGGCAGAGTGAACAGGAGATAGAGAGACGGTGTATTCTGGCAGAGTGAACATGGGGTAGAGAGACAGTGTATTCTGGAAGAGTGAACAGGGGTAGAGACGGTGTATTCTGGCAGAGTGAACATGGGATAGAGAGACGGTGTATTCTGGCAGAGTGAACAAGGGGTAGAGAGACAGTGTATTCTGGCAGAGTGAACAGGGGGTAGACGGTGTATTTGGCAGAGTGAACAGGGGGTAGAGAGAGTGTTTTCTGGCAGAGTGAACAGGGGTAGAGACGGTGTATTCTGGCAGAGTGAACAGGAGTAGAGACGGTGTATTCTGGCAGAGTGAACAGGGGTAGAGACGGTGTATTCTGGCAGAGTGAACAGGGGGTAGAGACTGTGTATTCTGGCAGAGTGAACAGGGGGTAGAGACTGTGTATTCTGGCAGAGTGAACAGGGGGTAGAGACTGTGTATTCTGGCAGAGTGAACAGGGGGTAGAGACTGTGTATTCTGGCAGAGTGAACAGGGGTAGAGACTGTATTCTGGCAGAGTGAACAGGGGGTAGAGACTGTGTATTCTGGCAGAATTAACAGGGGTAGAGACAGTGTATTCTGGCAGAATGAACATGGGGTAGAGCCTGTGTATTCTGGCAGAATGAACAGGGGGTAGACGGTGTATTCTGGCAGAGTGAACAGGGGTAGAGACAGTGTATTCTGGAAGAGTGAACAGGGGGTAGAGACAGTGTATTCTGGCAGAGTGAACAGGGGTAGAGAGACTGTGTATTCTGGCAGAGTGAACAGGAGATAGAGAGACGGTGTATTCTGGCAGAGTGAACATGGGGTAGAGAGACAGTGTATTCTGGAAGAGTGAACAGGGGTAGAGACGGTGTATTCTGGCAGAGTGAACATGGGGTAGAGAGACGGTGTATTCTGGCAGAGTGAACAAGGGGTAGAGAGACAGTGTATTCTGGCAGAGTGAACAGGAGGTAGAGAGACGGTGTATTCTGGCAGAGTGAACATGGGGTAGAGAGACAGTGTATTCTGGCAGAGTGAACAGGGGTAGAGACGGTGTATTCTGGCAGAGTGAACATGGGGTAGAGACAGTGTATTCTGGCAGAGTGAACAGGGGGTAGAGACTGTGTATTCTGGCAGAGTGAACAGGGGGTAGAGACTGTGTATTCTGGAAGAGTGAACAGGGGGTAGAGAGACAGTGTATTCTGACAGAGTGAACTGCGGTAGAGACGGTGTATTCTGGCAGAGTGAACAGGGGTAGAGACAGTGTATTTTGTCAGAGTGAACGGGGAAGAGACGGTGTATTCTGTCAGAGTGAACAGGGGTAGAGACGGTGTATTCTGGCAGAGTGAACAGGGGTAGAGACAGTGTATTCTGGCAGAGTGAACAGGGGGTAGAGACTGTGTATTCTGGCAGAGTGAACAGGGGGTAGAGACTGTGTATTCTGGCAGAGTTAACAGGGGGTAGAGACTGTGTATTCTGGCAGAGTGAACAGGGGGTAGAGACTGTGTATTCTGGCAGAGTGAACAGGGGGTAGAGACTGTGTATTCTGGCAGAGTGAACAGGGGGTAGAGACTGTGTATTCTGGCAGAGTTAACAGGGGGTAGAGACAGTGTATTCTGGCAGAATTAACAGGGGTAGAGACGGTGTATTCTGGCAGAATGAACATGGGGTAGAGCCTGTGTATTCTGGCAGAATGAACAGGGGGTAGACGATGTATTCTGGCAGAGTGAACATTGGTAGAGACAGTGTATTCTGGAAGAGTGAACAGGGGGTAGAGACAGTGTATTCTGGCAGAGTGAACAGGGGTAGAGAGACTGTGTATTCTGGCAGAGTGAACAGGAGATAGAGAGACGGTGTATTCTGGCAGAGTGAACATGGGGTAGAGAGACAGTGTATTCTGGCAGAGTGAACAGGGGTAGAGACGGTGTATTCTGGCAGAGTGAACATGGGGTAGAGAGACGGTGTATTCTGGCAGAGTGAACAAGGGGTAGAGAGACAGTGTATTCTGGCAGAGTGAACAGGAGGTAGAGAGACAGTGTATTCTGGCAGAGTGAACATGGGGTAGAGAGACAGTGTATTCTGGCAGAGTGAACAGGGGTAGAGATTGTGTATTCTGGCAGAGTGAACATGGGGTAGAGACAGTGTATTCTGGCAGAGTGAACAGGGGGTAGAGACTGTGTATTCTGGCAGAGTGAACAGGGGGTAGAGACTGTGTATTCTGGCAGAGTGAACAGGGGGTAGAGACGGTGTATTCTGGCAGAGTGAACAGGGGTAGAGACGGTGTATTCTGGCAGAGTGAACAGGGGTAGAGATACTGTGTATTCTGGCAGAGTGAACAGGGGGTAGAGACTGTGTATTCTGGGCAGAGTGAACAGGGGGTAGAGACTGTGTATTCTGGCAGAGTAAACAGGGGTAGAGACTGTGTATTCTGGCAGAGTGAACAGGGGGTAGAGAGCTGTGTATTCTGGCAGAGTGAACAGGGGGTAGAGACTGTGTATTCTGGCAGAGTGAACAGGGGGTAGAGACTGTGTATTCTGGCAGAGTGAACAGGGGGTAGAGACTGTGTATTCTGGCAGAGTGAACAGGGGGTAGAGACTGTGTATTCTGGCAGAGTTAACAGGGGGTAGAGACAGTGTATTCTGGCAGAATTAACAGGGGTAGAGACAGTGTATTCTGGCAGAATGAACATGGGGTAGAGACGTGTGTATTCTGGCAGAATGAACAGGGGTAACGGTGTATTCTGGCAGAGTGAACAGGGGTATAGACAGTGTATTCTGGAAGAGTGAACAGGGGTAGAGACAGTGTATTCTGGCAGAGTGAAAAGGGGTAGAGAGACTGTGTATTCTGAGCAGAGTGAACAGGAGATAGAGAGACGGTGTATTCTGGCAGAGTGAACATGGGGTAGAGAGACAGTGTATTCTGGAAGAGTGAACAGGGGTAGAGACGGTGTATTCTGGCAGAGTGAACATGGATAGAGAGACGGGTGTATTCTGGCAGAGTGAACAAGGGTGAGAGACAGTGTATTCTGGCAGAGTGAACAGGGGGTAGACTGTGTATCTTGGCAGAGTGAACAGGGGAGTAGAGAGTGTTTTCTGGCAGAGTGAACAGGGTAGAGACGGTGTATTCTGGCAGAGTGAACAGGAGTAGAGACGGTGTATTCTGGCAGAGTGAACAGGGGTAAAGACGGTGTATTCTGGCAGAGTGAACAGGGGGTAGAGAGACTGTGTATTCTGGCAGAGTGAACAGGGGTAGAGACGGTGTATTCTGGCAGAATGAACAGGGTGTAGACGGTGTATTCTGGAGAGTGAACAGGGTAGAGACGCGTGTATTCTGAGCAGAGTGAACAGGGGGTAGAGACTGTGTATTCTGGCAGAGTGAACAGGGGGTAGAGACGTTGTATTCTGGCAGAGTGAACAGGGGGTAGAGACGGTGTATTCTGGCAGAGTGAACAGGGGTAGAGATACTGTGTATTCTGGCAGAGTGAACAGGGGGTAGAGACTGTGTATTCTGGCAGAGTGAACAGGGGGTAGAGACTGTGTATTCTGGCAGAGTTAACAGGGGGTAGAGACTGTGTATTCTGGCAGAGTGAACAGGGGGTAGAGACTGTGTATTCTGGCAGAGTGAACAGGGGGTAGAGACTGTGTATTCTGGCAGAGTGAACAGGGGGTAGAGACTGTGTATTCTGGCAGAGTGAACAGGGGGTAGAGACTGTATTCTGGCAGAGTGAACAGGGGGTAGAGACTGTGTATTCTGGCAGAGTTAACAGGGGGTAGAGACAGTGTATTCTGGCAGAATTAACAGGGGTAGAGACAGTGTATTCTGGCAGAATGAACATGGGGTAGAGCCTGTGTATTCTGGCAGAATGAACAGGGGGTAGACGGTGTATTCTGGCAGAGTGAACAGGGGTAGAGACAGTGTATTCTGGAAGAGTGAACAGGGGGTAGAGACAGTGTATTCTGGCAGAGTGAACAGGGGTAGAGAGACTGTGTATTCTGGCAGAGTGAACAGGAGATAGAGAGACGGTGTATTCTGGCAGAATGAACATGGGGGTAGAGAGACAGTGTATTCTGGAAGAGTGAACAGGGGTAGAGACGGTGTATTCTGGCAGAGTGAACAGGGGGTAGAGAGACAGTGTATTCTGGCAGAGTGAACAAGGGGTAGAGAGACAGTGTATTCTGGCAGAGTGAACAGGAGGTAGAGAGACGGTGTATTCTGGCAGAGTGAACATGGGGTAGAGAGACAGTGTATTCTGGCAGAGTGAACAGGGGTAGAGACGGTGTATTCTGGCAGAGTGAACATGGGGTAGAGACAGTGTATTCTGGCAGAGTGAACAGGGGGTAGAGACTGTGTATTCTGGCAGAGTGAACAGGGGGTAGAGACTGTGTATTCTGGAAGAGTGAACAGGGGGTAGAGAGACAGTGTATTCTGACAGAGTGAACTGCGGTAGAGACGGTGTATTCTGGCAGAGTGAACAGGGGGTAGAGACAGTGTATTTTGTCAGAGTGAACGGGGAAGAGACGGTGTATTCTGTCAGAGTGAACAGGGGTAGAGACGGTGTATTCTGGCAGAGTGAACAGGGGGTAGAGACAGTGTATTCTGGCAGAGTGAACAGGGGGTAGAGACTGTGTATTCTGGCAGAGTGAACAGGGGGTAGAGACTGTGTATTCTGGCAGAGTTAACAGGGGTAGAGACGGTGTATTCTGGCAGAGTGAACAGGGGGTAGAGACTGTGTATTCTGGCAGAGTGAACAGGGGTAGAGACTGTGTATTCTGGCAGAGTGAACAGGGGGTAGAGACTGTGTATTCTGGCAGAGTTAACAGGGGGTAGAGAGCAGTGTATTCTGGCAGAATTAACAGAGTAGAGACGGTGTATTCTGGCAGAATGAACATGGGGTAGAGCCTGTGTATTCTGGCAGAATGAACAGGGTAGAGACGGTGTATTCTGAGCAGAGTGAACATTGGTAGAGACAGTGTATTCTGGAAGAGTGAACAGGGGGTAGAGACAGTGTATTCTAGCAGAGTGAACAGGGTAGAGAGACTGCGATTCTGGCAGAGTGAACAGGAGATAGAGAGACGGTGTATTCTGGCAGAGTGAACATGGGGTAGAGAGACAGTGTATTCTGGCAGAGTGAACAGGGGTAGAGACGGTGTATTCTGGCAGAGTGAACATGGGGTAGAGAGACGGTGTATTCTGGCAGAGTGAACAAGGGGTAGAGAGACAGTGTATTCTGGCAGAGTGAACAGGAGGTAGAGAGACAGTGTATTCTGGCAGAGTGAACATGGGGTAGAGAGACAGTGTATTCTGGCAGAGTGAACAGGGGGTAGAGACTGTGTATTCTGGCAGAGTTAACAGGGGGTAGAGACTGTGTATTCTGGCAGAGTGAACAGGGGGTAGAGACGGTGTATTCTGGCAGAGTGAACAGGGGTAGAGACTGTGCATTCTGGCAGAGTTAACAGGGGTAGAGACAGTGTATTCTGGCAGAATTAACAGGGGTAGAGACGGTGTATTCTGGGCAGAGTGAACATGGGGTAGAGACTGTGTATTCTGGCAGAATGAACAGGGGTGAAGACGGTGTATTCTGGCAGAATGAACAGGGTGTAGACGGTGTATTCTGGCAGAGTGAACAGGGGGTAGAGACGTTGTATTCCGGGCAGAGTGAACAGGGGGTAGAGACGGTGTATTCTGGCAGAGTGAACAGAGTAGAGACGGTGTATTCTGGCAGAGTGAACAGGGGTAGAGACACTGTGTATTCTGGCAGAGTGAACAGGGGGTAGAGAGCTGTATTCTGGCAGAGTGAACAGGGGGTAGAGACTGTGTATTCTGGCAGAGTTAACAGGGGGTAGAGACTTGTATTCTGGCAGAGTGAACAGGGGGTAGAGACTGTGTATTCTGGCAGAGTGAACAGGGGTAGAGACTGTGTATTCTGGCAGAGTGAACAGGGGTAGAGAACTGTGTATTCTGAAAGAGTGAACAGGGGGTAGAGACTGTGTATTCTGGCAGAGTGAACAGGGGTAGAGACTGTGTATTCTGGCAGAGTGAACAGGGGGTAGAGACTGTGTATTCCAGCAGAGTTAACAGGGGGTAGAGACAGTGTATTCTGGGCAGAATTAACAGGGGTAGAGACAGTGTATTCTGGCAGAATGAACATGGGGTAGAGCCTGTGTATTCCGGGCAGAATGAACAGGGGTAGAGACAGTGTATTCTGGCAGAGTGAACAGGGTAGAGACAGTGTATTCTGGAAGAGTGAACAGGGGGTAGAGACAGTGTATTCTGGCAGAGTGAAAAGGGGTAGAGAGACTGTGTATTCTGAGCAGAGTGAACAGGAGATAGAGAGACGGTGTATTCTACAGAGTGAACATGGGGTAGAGAGACAGTGTATTCTGGAAGAGTGAACAGGGTAGAGACGGTGTATTCTGGCAGAGTGAACATGGGATAGAGATACGGTGTATTCTGGCAGAGTGAACAAGGGGTAGAGAGACAGTGTATTCTGGCAGAGTGAACAGGGGGTAGACCAGTGTATTTGGCAGAGTGAACTGGGGGTAGAGAGAGTGTATTCTGGCAGAGTGAACAGGGTAGAGACGGTGTATTCTGGCAGAGTCAACAGGAGGTAGAGACGGTGTATTCTGAGCAGAGTGAACAGGGGTAGAGACGGTGTATTCTGGCAGAGTGAACAGGGTAGAGAGACTGTGTATTCTGGCAGAGTGAACAGGGGTAGAGACGGTGTATTCTGGCAGAATGAACAGGGTAGAGACGGTGTATTCTGGCAGAGTGAACAGGGGGTAGAGACGCGTGTATTCTGAGCAGAGTGAACAGGGGGTAGAGACTGTGTATTCTGGCAGAGTGAACAGGGTAGAGACTGTGTATTCTGGCAGAGTGAACAGGGGTAGAGACGTGTATTCTGGCAGAGTGAACAGGGGTAGAGATACTGTGTATTCTGGCAGAGTGAACAGGGGGTAGAGACTGTGTATTCTGCAGAGTGAACAGGGGTAGAGACTGTGTATTCTGGCAGAGTTAACAGGGGGTAGAGACTGTGTATTCTGGCAGAGTGAACAGGGGTAGAGACTGTGTATTCTGGCAGAGTGAACAGGGGTAGAGACTGTGTATTCTGGCAGAGTGAACAGGGGTAGAGACTGTGTATTCTGGCAGAGTGAACAGGGGTAGAGACTGTATTCTGGCAGAGTGAACAGGGGTAAAGACTGTGTATTCTAGCAGAGTTAACAGGGGGTAGAGACAGTGTATTCTGGCAGAATTAACAGGGGTAGAGACAGTGTATTCTGGCAGAATGAACATGGGGTAGAGACGTGTATTCTGGGCAGAGTGAACAGGGGGTAGACTGTGTATTCTGGCAGAGTGAACAGGGGTAGAGACAGTGTATTCTGGAAGAGTGAACAGGGGGTAGAGACAGTGTATTCTGGCAGAGTGAACAGGGTAGAGACACGTGTATTCTGGCAGAGTGAACAGGAGTAGAGAGACGGTGTATTCTGGCAGAGTGAACATGGGGTAGAGAGACAGTGTATTCTGGAAGAGTGAACAGGGGTAGAGACGGTGTATTCTGGCAGAGTGAACATGGGGGTAGAGAGACGGTGTATTCTGGCAGAGTGAACAAGGGGGTAGAGAGACAGTGTATTCTAGCAGAGTGAACAGGGAGGTAGAGACAGTGTATTCTAGCAGAGTGAACATGGGGTAGAGAGACAGTGTATTCTGGCAGAGTGAACAGGGGTAGAGACGGTGTATTCTGGCAGAGTGAACATGGGGTAGAGACAGTGTATTCTGGCAGAGTGAACAGGGTAGAGACTGTGTATTCTGGCAGAGTGAACAGGGGTAGAGACGGTGTATTCTGGAAGAGTGAACAGGGGGTAGAGAGACAGTGTATTCTGACAGAGTAGAACGCAAGTAGAGACGGTGTATTCTGGCAGAGTGAACAGGGGTAGAGACAGTGTATTCTGTCAGAGTGAACGGGGAAGAGACGGTGTATTCTGTCAGAGTGAACAGGGGTAGAGACAGTGTATTCTGGCAGAGTGAACAGGGGGTAGAGACAGTGTATTCTGGCAGAGTGAACAGGGGTAGAGACTGTGTATTCTGGCAGAGTGAACAGGGGTAGAGACTGTGTATTCTAGCAGAGTGAACAGGGGTAGAGAGACGGTGTATTCTGGCAGAGTGAACAGGAGTGTAGAGAGACAGTGTATTCTGGCAGAGTGAACATGGGGTAGAGAGACAGTGTATTCTGGCAGAGTGAACAGGGGTAGAGACGGTGTATTCTGGCAGAGTGAACATGGGGTAGAGACAGTGTATTCTGGCAGAGTGAACAGGGGGTAGAGACTGTGTATTCTGGCAGAGTGAACAGGGGGTAGAGACTGTGTATTCTGGAAGAGTGAACAGGGGGTAGAGAGACAGTGTATTCTGACAGAGTGAACTGCGGTAGAGACGGTGTATTCTGGCAGAGTGAACAGGGGGTAGAGACAGTGTATTCTGTCAGAGTGAACGGGGTAGAGACGGTGTATTCTGGCAGAGTGAACAGGGGTAGAGACGGTGTATTCTGGCAGAGTGAACAGGGGGTAGAGAGACTGTGTATTCTGGCAGAGTGAACAGGGGGTAGAGACAGTGTATTCTGGCAGAGTGAACAGGGGTAGAGACGGTGTATTCTGGCAGAATGAACAGGGTGTAGACGGTGTATTCTGGCAGAGTGAACAGGGGGTAGAGACTGTGTATTCTGGCAGAGTGAACAGGGGGTAGAGACAGTGTATTCTGGCAGAGTGAACAGGGGTAGAGACGGTGTATTCTGGCAGAGTGAACAGGGGGTAGAGACAGTGTATTCTGGCAGAGTGAACGGGGTAGAGACGGTGTATTCTGGCAGAGTGAACAGGGGTAGAGACGGTGTATTCTGGCAGAGTGAACAGGGGGTAGAGACTGTGTATTCTGGCAGAGTGAACAGGGGGTAGAGACTGTGTATTCTGGCAGAGTGAACAGGGGTAGAGACGGTGTATTCTGGCAGAGTGAACAGGGGGTAGAGACTGTGTATTCTGGCAGAGTGAACAGGGGTAGAGACTGTGTATTCTGGCAGAGTGAACAGGGGGTAGAGACAGTGTATTCTGGCAGAGTGAACAGGGGTAGAGACGGTGTATTCTGGCAGAATGAACATGGGGTAGAGACTGTGTATTCTGGCAGAATGAACAGGGGGTAGACGGTGTATTCTGGCAGAGTGAACAGGGGTAGAGATAGTGTATTCTGGAAGAGTGAACAGGGGGTAGAGACAGTGTATTCTGGCAGAGTGAAACGGGGTAGAGAGACTTGGTATTCTGGCAGAGTGAACAGGAGATAGAGAGACGGTGTATTCTGGCAGAGTGAACATGGGGTAGAGAGACAGTGTATTCTGGTAGAGTGAACAGGGGTAGAGACGGTGTATTCTGGCAGAGTGAACATGGGGTAGAGAGACAGTGTATTCTGGCAGAGTGAACAGGAGGTAGAGAGGCGGTGTATTCTGGCAGAGTGAACATGGGGTAGAGACAGTGTATACTGGCAGACTGAACAGGGGTAGAGACAGTGTATACTGGCAGAGTGAACAGGGGTAGAGACAGTGTATTCTGGCAGAGTGAACATGGGGTAGAGAGACGGTGTATTCTGGCAGAGTGAACAAGGGGTAGAGAGACAGTGTATTCTGGCAGAGTGAACAGGAGGTAGAGAGACAGTGTATTCTGGCAGAGTGAACAAGGGGTAGAGAGACAGTGTATTCTGGCAGAGTGAACAGGAGGTAGAGAGACGGTGTATTCTGGCAGAGTGAACATGGGGTAGAGAGACAGTGTATACTGGCAGAGTGAACAGGGGGTAGAGACGGTGTATTCTGGCAGAGTTAACAGGGGTAGAGACGGTGTATTCTGGCAGAGTGAACAGGGGGTAGAGACTGTGTATTCTGGCAGAGTGAACAGGGGTAGAGACTGTGTATTCTGGAAGAGTGAACAGGGGTAGAGAGACAGTGTATTCTGACAGAGTGAACGCAGGTAGAGACGGTGTATTCTGGCAGAGTGAACAGGGGGTAGAGACAGTGTATTCTGTCAGAGTGAACGGGGTAGAGACGGTGTATTCTGGCAGAGTGAACAAGGGATAGAGAGACAGTGTATTCTGGCAGAGTGAACAGGAGGTAGAGAGACGGTGTATTCTGGCAGAGTGAACAAGGGGTAGAGAGACAGTGTATTCTGGCAGAGTGAACAGGAGGTAGAGAGACGGTGTATTCTGGCAGAGTGAACATGGGGTAGAGAGACAGTGTATTCTGGCAGAGTGAACAGGGGTAGAGACGGTGTATTCTGGCAGAGTGAACATGGGGTAGAGAGACAGTGTATTCTGGCAGAGTGAACAGGAGGTAGAGAGACGGTGTATTCTGGCAGAGTGAACATGGGGTAGAGAGACAGTGTATACTGGCAGACTGAACAGGGTTAGAGACAGTGTATACTGGCAGAGTGAACAGGGGTAGAGACAGTGTATTCTGGCAGAGTGAACATGGGGTAGAGAGACGGTGTATTCTGGCAGAGTGAACAGGAGGTAGAGAGACGGTGTATTCTGGCAGAGTGAACAAGGGGTAGAGAGACAGTGTATTCTGGCAGAGTGAACAGGAGGTAGAGAGACGGTGTATTCTGGCAGAGTGAACATGGGGTAGAGAGACAGTGTATTCTGGCAGACAGAACAGGGGTAGAGACGGTGTATTCTGGCAGAGTGAACATGGGGTAGAGACAGTGTATTCTGGCAGAGTGAACAGGGGGTAGAGACTGTGTATTCTGGCAGAGTGAACAGGGGTAGAGACGGTGTATTCTGGAAGAGTGAACAGGGGGTAGAGAGACAGTGTATTCTGACAGAGTGAACTGCGGTAGAGACGGTGTATTCTGGCAGAGTGAACAGGGGGTAGAGACAGTGTATTCTGTCAGAGTGAACGGGTAGAGACGGTGTATTCTGGCAGAGTGAACAAGGGATAGAGAGACAGTGTATTCTGGCAGAGTGAACAGGAGTAGAGAGACGTGTATTCTGGCAGAGTGAACAGGAGGTAGAGAGACGTGTATTCTGGCAGAGTGAACATGGGGGTAGAGACAGTGTATTCTGGCAGAGTGAACAGGGGGTAGAGACTGTGTATTCTGGCAGAGTGAACAGGGGTAGAGACTGTGTATTCTGGAAGAGTGAACAGGGGTGAGAGACTTTGTATTCTGGCAGAGTGAACAGGGGGTAGAGACGGTGTATTCTGGCAGAGTGAACAGGGGGTAGAGACTGTGTATTCTGGCAGAGTGAACAGGGGGTAGAGACTGTGTATTCTGGCAGAGTGAACAGGGGGTAGAGACAGTGTATTCTGGCAGAATTAACAGGGGTAGAGACGGTGTATTCTGGCAGAATGAACATGGGGTAGAGACTGTGTATTCTGGCAGAATGAACAGGGGGTAGACGGTGTATTCTGGCAGAGTGAACAGGGGTAGAGATAGTGTATTCTGGAAGAGTGAACAGGGGGTAGAGACAGTGTATTCTGGCAGAGTGAAACGGGGTAGAGAGACTTGGTATTCTGGCAGAGTGAACAGGAGATAGAGAGACGGTGTATTCTGGCAGAGTGAACATGGGGTAGAGACAGTGTATTCTGGCAGAGTGAACAGGGGTAGAGACGGTGTATTCTGGCAGAGTGAACATGGGGTAGAGAGACAGTGTATTCTGGCAGAGTGAACAGGAGGTAGAGAGACGGTGTATTCTGGCAGAGTGAACATGGGGTAGAGAGACAGTGTATACTGGCAGAGTGAACAGGGGTAGAGACAGTGTATACTGGCAGAGTGAACAGGGGTAGAGACAGTGTATTCTGGCAGAGTGAACATGGGGTAGAGAGACGGTGTATTCTGGCAGAGTGAACAAGGGGTAGAGAGACAGTGTATTCTGGCAGAGTGAACAGGAGATAGAGAGACAGTGTATTCTGGCAGAGTGAACAAGGGGTAGAGAGACAGTGTATTCTAGCAGAGTGAACAGAGGTAGAGAGACGGTGTATTCTGGCAGAGTGAACAGGGAGTAGAGACAGTGTATTCCGGCAGAGTGAACAGGGGTAGAGACAGTGTATTCTGGCAGAGTGAACAGGGGGTAGAGACTGTGTATTCTGGCAGAGTGAACAGGGGTAGAGACTGTGTATTCTGGCAGAGTGAACAGGGGTAGAGAGACAGTGTATTCTGACAGAGGAACTGCGGGTAGAGACGGTGTATTCTGGCAGAGTGAACAGGGTGAGAGACAGTGTATTCTGGCAGAGTGAACTGGGGTAGAGACGGTGTATTCTGGCAGAGTGAACAAGGGTAGAGAGACAGTGTATTCTGGCAGAGTGAACAGGAGGTAGAGAGACGGTGTATTCTGGCAGAGTGAACAAGGGTAGAGAGACAGTGTATTCTAGCAGAGTGAACAGGAGGTAGAGAGACGGTGTATTCTAGCAGAGTGAACATGGGGGTAGAGACAGTGTATTCTGGCAGAGTGAACAGGGGTAGAGACCGTGTATTCTGGCAGAGTGAACATGGGGTAGAGAGACAGTGTATTCTGGCAGAGTGAACAATGAGGGTCAGAGAGACAGTGTATTCTGGCAGAGTGAACAGGGGGTAGAGACAGTGTATTCTGGCAGAGTGAACAGGGGTAGAGAGACAGTGTATTCTGGCAGAGTGAACAGGAGGTAGAGACAGTGTATTCTGGCAGAGTGAACAAGGGGTAGAGAGACAGTGTATTCTGGCAGAGTGAACAGGAGGTAGAGAGACGGTGTATTCTGGCAGAGTGAACAGGGGGTAGAGAGACAGTGTATTCTGGCAGAGTGAACAGGGGTAGAGACGGTGTATTCTGGCAGAGTGAACATGGGGTAGAGACAGTGTATTCTGGCAGAGTGAACAGGGGGTAGAGACAGTGTATTCTGGAAGAGTGAACAGGGGGTAGAGAGACAGTGTATTCTGGCAGAGTGAACAGGGAGTAGAGACGGTGTATTCTGGCAGAGTGAACAGGGGTAGAGACAGTGTATTCTGGCAGAGTGAACAGGGGTAGAGACGGTGTATTCTGGCAGAGTGAACAGGGAGTAGAGAGACAGTGTATTCTGGCAGAGTGAACAGGAGGTAGAGAGACTGTGTATTCTGGCAGAGTGAACAGGGGGTAGAGACGGTGTATTCTAGGCAGAGTGAACAGGGGTAGAGACGGTGTATTCTGGCAGAGTGAACAGGGGGTAGAGACTGTGTATTCTGGCAGAGTGAACAGGGGGTAGAGACTGTGTATTCTGGCAGAGTGAACAGGGGTAGAGAGACAGTGTATTCTGGCAGAGTGAACAGCGGGTAGAGACGGTGTATTCTGGCAGAGTGAACAGGGGTAGAGACAGTGTATTCTGGCAGAGTGAACAGGGGGTAGAGACAGTGTATTCTGGCAGAGTGAACAGGGGGTAGAGAGCAGTGTATTCTGGCAGAGTGAACAGGGGGTAGAGACTGTGTATTCTGGCAGAGTGAACAGGGGTAGAGACAGTGTATTCTGGCAGAGTGAACAGGGGTAGAGAGACCGTGTATTCTGGCAGAGTGAACAGGGGGTGAGACGGTGTATTCTGGCAGAATGAACAGGGAGTAGAGACAGTGTATTCTGGCAGAGTGAACAGGGGGTAGAGACGGTGTATTCTGGCAGAGTGAACATGGGAGTAGAGACAGTGTATTCTGGCAGAGTGAACAGGAGGTAGAAAGACGGTGTATTCTGGCAGAGTGAACAGGGGGTAGAGAGACAGTGTATACTGGCAGAGTGAACAGGGGGTAGAGACAGTGTATTCTGGCAGAGTGAACAGGGGGTAGAGACAGTGTATTCTGGCAGAGTGAACAGGGGTAGAGACTGTGTATTCTGGCAGAGTGAACAGGGGGTAGAGACTGTGTATTCTGGCAGAGTGAACAGGGGGTAGAGAGACAGTGTATTCTGACAGAGTGAACTGCGGTAGAGACGGTGTATTCTGGCAGAGTGAACAGGGGGTAGAGACAGTGTATTCTGTCAGAGTGAACAGGGGTAGAGACGGTGTATTCTGGCAGAGTGAACAAGGGATAGAGAGACAGTGTATTCTGGCAGAGTGAACAGGAGGTAGAGAGACGGTGTATTCTGGCAGAGTGAACAGGGGGTAGAGACTGTGTATTCTGGCAGAGTGAACAGGGGGTAGAGACGGTGTATTCTGGCAGAGTGAACAGGGGTAGAGACGGTGTATTCTGGCAGAGTGAACAGGGGTAGAGACAGTGTATTCTGGCAGAGTGAACAGGGGGTAGAGACTGTGTATTCTGGCAGAGTGAACAGGGGTAGAGACGGTGTATTCTGGCAGAGTGAACAGGGGTAGAGACTGTGTATTCTGGCAGAGTGAACAGGGGTAGAGACTGTGTATTCTGGCAGAGTGAACAGGGGGTAGAGACGTGTATTCTGGCAGAGTGAACAGGGGGTAGAGACGGTGTATTCTGGCAGAGTGAACAGGGGGTAGAGAGACAGTGTATTCTGGCAGAGTGAACAGGGGTAGAGACGGTGTATTCTGGCAGAGTGAACAGGGGGTAGAGACAGTGTATTCTGGCAGAATTAACAGGGGTAGAGACGGTGTATTCTGGCAGAATGAACATGGGGTAGAGACTGTGTATTCTGGCAGAGTGAAAAGGGGTAGAGACTGTGTATTCTGGCAGAGTGAACAGGGGGTAGAGAGACTGTGTATTCTGGAAGAGTGAACAGGGGTAGAGAGACAGTGTATTCGACAGAGTGAACATGCGGTAGAGACGGTGTATTCTGGCAGAGTGAACAGGGGGTAGAGACAGTGTATTCTGTCAGAGTGAACGGGGTAGAGACGGTGTATTCTGGCAGAGTGAACAAGGGATAGAGAGACAGTGTATTCTGGCAGAGTGAACAGGAGGTAGAGAGACGGTGTATTCTGGCAGAGTGAACAGGGGGTAGAGACAGTGTATTCTGGCAGAGTGAACAGGGGGTAGAGACGGTGTATTCTGGCAGAGTGAACAGGGGTAGAGACGGTGTATTCTGGCAGAGTGAACAGGGGGTAGAGACTGTGTATTCTGGCAGAGTGAACAGGGGGTAGAGAGACAGTGTATTCTGACAGAGTGAACTGGGGTAGAGACTGTGTATTCTGGCAGAGTGAACAGGGGGTAGAGACAGTGTATTCTGGCAGAGTGAACAGGGGTAGAGACGGTGTATTCTGGCAGAGTGAACATGGGGTAGAGACAGTGTATTCTGGCAGAGTGAACAGGGGGTAGAGACTGTGTATTCTGGCAGAGTGAACAGGGGTAGAGACGGTGTATTCTGGCAGAGTGAACAGGGGTAGAGACAGTGTATTCTGGCAGAGTGAACAGGGGGTAGAGACAGTGTATTCTGGCAGAGTGAACAGGGGGTAGAGACTGTGTATTCTGGAAGAGTGAACAGGGGGTAGAGAGACAGTGTATTCTGGCAGAGTGAACAGGAGGTAGAGAGACGGTGTATTCTGGCAGAGTGAACATGGGGTAGAGAGACAGTGTATTCTGGCAGACAGAACAGGGGTAGAGACGGTGTATTCTGGCAGAGTGAACATGGGGTAGAGACAGTGTATTCTGGCAGAGTGAACAGGGGGTAGAGACTGTGTATTCTGGCAGAGTGAACAGGGGGTAGAGACTGTGTATTCTGGAAGAGTGAACAGGGGGTAGAGAGACAGTGTATTCTGACAGAGTGAACTGCGGTAGAGACGGTGTATTCTGGCAGAGTGAACAGGGGGTAGAGACAGTGTATTCTGTCAGAGTGAACGGGGTAGAGACGGTGTATTCTGGCAGAGTGAACAAGGGATAGAGAGACAGTGTATTCTGGCAGAGTGAACAGGGGGTAGAGAGACAGTGTATTCTGGCAGAGTGAACAGGAGGTAGAGAGACGGTGTATTCTGGCAGAGTGAACATGGGGTAGAGACAGTGTATTCTGGCAGAGTGAACAGGGGGTAGAGACTGTGTATTCTGGCAGAGTGAACAGGGGGTAGAGACTGTGTATTCTGGAAGAGTGAACAGGGGGTAGAGAGACAGTGTATTCTGACAGAGTGAACAGCGGTAGAGACGGTGTATTCTGGCAGAGTGAACAGGGGGTAGAGACAGTGTATTCTGTCAGAGTGAACGGGGTAGAGACGGTGTATTCTGGCAGAGTGAACAGGGGTAGAGACGGTGTATTCTGGCAGAGTGAACAGGGGGTAGAGAGACTGTGTATTCTGGCAGAGTGAACAGGGGGTAGAGACAGTGTATTCTGGCAGAGTGAACAGGGGTAGAGAGACTATGTATTCTGGCAGAGTGAACAGGGGTAGAGACGGTGTATTCTGGCAGAATGAACAGGGTGTAGACGGTGTATTCTGGCAGAGTGAACAGGGGGTAGAGACGTTGTATTCTGGCAGAGTGAACATGGGGTAGAGAGACAGTGTATTCTGGCAGAGTGAACAGGAGGTAGAAAGACGGTGTATTCTGGCAGAGTGAACATGGGGTAGAGAGACAGTGTATACTGGCAGACAGAACAGGGGTAGAGACGGTGTATTCTGGCAGAGTGAACATGGGGTAGAGACAGTGTATTCTGGCAGAGTGAACAGGGGGTAGAGACTGTGTATTCTGGCAGAGTGAACAGGGGGTAGAGACTGTGTATTCTGGCAGAGTGAACAGGGGTAGAGAGACAGTGTATTCTGGCAGAGTGAACAGGGGTAGAGACGGTGTATTCTGGCAGAGTGAACAGGGGTAGAGACAGTGTATTCTGGCAGAGTGAACATGGGGTAGAGACGGTGTATTCTGGCAGAGTGAACAAGGGGTAGAGAGACAGTGTATTCTGGCAGAGTGAACAGGAGGTAGAGAGACGGTGTATTCTGGCAGAGTGAACAGGGGTAGAGACGGTGTATTCTGGCAGAGTGAACAGGGGGTAGAGACGGTGTATTCTGGCAGAGTGAACAGGGGTAGAGACGGTGTATTCTGGCAGAGTGAACAGGGGTAGAGAGACTGTGTATTCTGGCAGAGTGAACAGGGGGTAGAGACGGTGTATTCTGGCAGAGTGAACGGGGTAGAGACGGTGTATTCTGGCAGAGTGAACAGGGGGTAGAGACTGTGTATTCTGGCAGAGTGAATAGGGGGTAGAGACTGTGTATTCTGGCAGAGTTAACAGGGGGTAGAGACTGTGTATTCTGGCAGAGTGAACAGGGGTAGAGACGGTGTATTCTGGCAGAGTGAACAGGGGGTAGAGACAGTGTATTCTGGCAGAGTGAACAGGGGTAGAGAGCTGTGTATTCTGGCAGAGTGAACAGGGGTAGAGAGACAGTGTATTCTGACAGAGTGAACAGGGGTAGTAGAGACAGTGTATTCTGGCAGAGTGAACAGGGGTAGAGACAGTGTATTCTGGCAGAGTGAACAGGGGTAGAGACTGTGTATTCTGGCAGAGTGAACAGGGGTAGAGACGGTGTATTCTGGCAGAGTGAACAGGAGGTAGAGAGACAGTGTATTCTGGCAGAGTGAACAGAGGGTAGAGACGTGTATTCTGGCAGAGTGAACAGGGGGTAGAGACTGTGTATTCTGGCAGAGTGAACAGGGGTAGAGACGGTGTATTCTGGCAGAGTGAACAGGGGTAGAGACTGTGTATTCTGGCAGAGTGAACAGGGGTAGAGAGACTGTGTATTCTGGCAGAGTGAACAGGGGTAGAGACGGTGTATTCTGGCAGAGTGAACAGGGGTAGAGAGACAGTGTATTCTGGCAGAGTGAACAGGGGGTAGAGACGGTGTATTCTGGCAGAGTGAACAGGGGGTAGAGACAGTGTATTCTGGCAGAGTGAACAGGGGGTAGAGAGACGGTGTATTCTGGCAGAGTGAACAGGGGTAGAGAGACAGTGTATTCTGGCAGAGTGAACAGGGGTAGAGACGGTGTATTCTGGCAGAGTGAACAGGGGTAGAGATAGTGTATTCTGGAAGAGTGAACAGGGGGTAGAGACAGTGTATTCTGGCAGAGTGAACAGGGGGTAGAGAGACAGTGTATTCTGGCAGAGTGAACAGGGGGTAGAGACGGTGTATTCTGGCAGAGTGAACAGGGGGTAGAGAGACAGTGTATTCTGGCAGAGTGAACAGGGGTAGAGACGGTGTATTCTGGCAGAGTGAACAGGGGGTAGAGACTGTGTATTCTGGCAGAGTGAACAGGGGTAGAGACAGTGTATTCTGGCAGAGTGAACAGGGGTAGAGAGCGGTGTATTCTGGCAGAGTGAACAGGGGTAGAGACAGTGTATTCTGGCAGAGTGAACAGGGAGTAGAGACTGTGTATTCTGGCAGAGTGAACAGGGGTAGAGACGGTGTATTCTGGCAGAGTGAACAGGGGTAGAGACAGTGTATTCTGGCAGAGTGAACAGGGGTAGAGACGGTGTATTCTGGCAGAGTGAACAGGGGGTAGAGACAGTGTATTCTGTCAGAGTGAACGGGGTAGAGATGGTGTATTCTGGCAGAGTGAACAGGGGGTAGAGACTGTGTATTCTGGCAGAGTGAACAGGGGTAGAGACTGTGTATTCTGGCAGAGTGAACAGGGTAGAGACGGTGTATTCTGGCAGAGTGAACAGGGGGTAGAGACAGTGTATTCTGGCAGAGTGAACAGGGGTAGAGACGGTGTATTCTGGCAGAGTGAACAGGGGGTAGAGACAGTGTATTCTGGCAGAGTGAACAGGGGTAGAGACAGTGTATTCTGGCAGAGTGAACAGGGGTAGAGACGGTGTATTCTGGCAGAGTGAACAGGGGGTAGAGAGCTGTGTATTCTGGCAGAGTGAACAGGGTAGAGACAGTGTATTCTGGCAGAGTGAACAGGAGGTAGAGACAGTGTATTCTGGCAGAGTGAACAGGGGGTAGAGAGCAGTGTATTCTGGCAGAGTGAACAGGGAGGTAGAGAGACGGTGTATTCTGGCAGAGTGAACATGGGGTAGAGAGACAGTGTATTCTGGCAGAGTGAACAGGGGTAGAGACGGTGTATTCTGGCAGAGTGAACAGGGGGTAGAGACAGTGTATTCTGGCAGAGTGAACAGGGGTAGAGAGACTATGTATTCTGGCAGAGTGAACAGGGGTAGAGACGGTGTATTCTGGCAGAGTGAACAGGGGGTAGAGACAGTGTATTCTGGCAGAGTGAACAGGGGGTAGAGACGGTGTATTCTGGCAGAGTGAACAGGGGGTAGAGACTGTGTATTCTGGCAGAGTGAACAGGGGGTAGAGACTGTGTATTCTGGCAGAGTGAACAGGGGGTAGAGACAGTGTATTCTGGCAGAGTGAACAGGGGGTAGAGACTGTGTATTCTGGCAGAGTGAACAGGGGGTAGAGACGGTGTATTCTGGCAGAGTGAACAGGGGGTAGAGACAGTGTATTCTGGCAGAGTGAACAGGGGTAGAGACTGTGTATTCTGGCAGAGTGAACAGGGTTAGAGACGATGTATTTTGGCAGAGTGAACAGGGGTAGAGACGGTGTATTCTGGCAGAGTGAACAGGGGTTAGAGAGACTGTGTATTCTGGCAGAGTGAACAGGGGTAGAGACAGTGTATTCTGGCAGAGTGAACAGGGGGTAGAGACAGTGTATTCTGGCAGAGTGAACAGGGGTAGAGACTGTGTATTCTGGCAGAGTGAACAGGGGTAGAGAACTGTGTATTCTGGCAGAGTGAACAGGGGTAGAGACGGTGTATTCTGGCAGAGTGAACAGGGGGTAGAGACTGTGTATTCTGGCAGAGTGAACAGGGGGTAGAGACGGTGTATTCTGGCAGAGTGAACAGGGGTAGAGACGGTGTATTCTGGCAGAGTGAACAGGGGTAGAGACGGTGTATTCTGGCAGAGTGAACAGGGGGTAGAGACAGTGTATTCTGGCAGAGTGAACAGGGGTAGAGACAGTGTATTCTGGCAGAGTGAACAGGGGGTAGAGACGGTGTATTCTGGCAGAGTGAACATGGGGGTAGAGACAGTGTATTCTGGCAGAGTGAACAGGGGTAGAGACTGTGTATTCTGGCAGAGTGAACAGGGGTAGAGAGCAGTGTATTCTGGCAGAGTGAACAGGGGTAGAGACGGTGTATTCTGGCAGAGTGAACAGGGGTAGAAGACAGTGTATTCTGGCAGAGTGAACAGGGAGTAGAGACGGGTGTATTCTGGCAGAGTGAACAGGGGGTAGAGACTGTGTATTCTGGCAGAGTGAACAGGGGGTAGAGACAGTGTATTCTGGCAGAGTGAACAGGGGGTAGAGACGGTGTATTCTGGCAGAGTGAACAGGGGGTAGAGACGGTGTATTCTGGCAGAGTGAACAGGGGTAGAGACGGTGTATTCTGGCAGAGTGAACGGGGGTAGAGACAGTGTATTCTGGCAGAGTGAACAGGGGTAGAGACAGTGTATTCTGGCAGAGTGAACAGGGGGTAGAGAGACGGTGTATTCTGGCAGAGTGAACATGGATAGAGACAGTGTATTCTGGCAGAGTGAACAGGGGTAGAGACGGTGTATTCTGGCAGAGTGAACAGGGGTAGAGACCGTGTATTCTGGCAGAGTGAACAGGGGGTAGAGAGACTGTGTATTCTGGCAGAGTGAACAGGGGTAGAGACAGTGTATTCTGGCAGAGTGAACAGGGGTAGAGACGGTGTATTCTGGCAGAGTGAACAGGGGGTAGAGACTGTGTATTCTGGCAGAGTGAACAGGGGTAGAGACGGTGTATTCTGGCAGAGTGAACAGGGGTAGAGACAGTGTATTCTGGCAGAGTGAACAGGGGGTAGAGACAGTGTATTCTGGCAGAGTGAACAGGGGTAGAGAGACTGTGTATTCTGGCAGAGTGAACAGGAGTAGAGAGACAGTGTATTCTGGCAGAGTGAACATGGGGTAGAGAGACAGTGTATTCTGGCAGAGTGAACAGGGGTAGAGACGGTGTATTCTGGCAGAGTGAACATGGGGGTAGAGAGACGGTGTATTCTGGCAGAGTGAACAAGGGGTAGAGAGACAGTGTATTCTGGCAGAGTGAACAGGAGGTAGAGAGACGGTGTATTCTGGCAGAGTGAACATGGGGTAGAGAGACAGTGTATTCTGGCAGAGTGAACAGGGGTAGAGACGGTGTATTCTGGCAGAGTGAACATGGGGTAGAGACAGTGTTTTCTGGCAGAGTGAACAGGGGGTAGAGACTGTGTATTCTGGCAGAGTGAACAGGGGGTAGAGACTGTGTATTCTGGAAGAGTGAACAGGGGTAGAGAGACAGTGTATTCTGACTGAGTGAACTGCGGGTAGAGACGGTGTATTCTGGCAGAGTGAACAGGGGGTAGAGACTGTGTATTCTGTCAGAGTGAACAGGGGGTAGAGACAGTGTATTCTTGCAGAGTGAACAGGGGTAGAGACGGTGTATTCTGGCAGAATGAACAGGGGTAGAGACGGTGTATTCTGGCAGAGTGAACAGGGGTAGAGACGGTGTATTCTGGCAGAGTGAACAGGGGGTAGAGACAGTGTATTCTGGAAGAGTGAACAGGGGGTAGAGAGCGTGTATTCTGGCAGAGTGAACAGGGGGTAGAGAGACGGTTTCTTCTGGCAGAGTGAACATGGATAGAGACAGTGTATTCTGGCAGAGTGAACAGGGGTAGCGACGGTGTATTCTGGCAGAGTGAACAGGGGTAGAAAGACTGTGTATTCTGGCAGAGTGAACAGGGGTAGAAAGACTGTGTATTCTGGCAGAGTGAACAGGGGGTAGAGACAGTGTATTCTGGCAGAGTGAACAGGGGTAGAGACGGTGTATTCTGGCAGAATGAACAGGGGGTAGAGACTGTGTATTCTGGCAGAATGAACAGGGGAGAGACGGTGTATTCTGGCAGAGTGAACAGGGGTAGAGACAGTGTATTCTGGAAGAGTGAACAGGGGGTAGAGACAGTGTATTCTGGCAGAGTGAACAGGGGTAGAGAGACTGTGTATTCTGGCAGAGTGAACAGGAGTAGAGAGACAGTGTATTCTGGCAGAGTGAACATGGGGGAGAGAACAGTGTATTCTGGCAGAGTGAACAGGGGTAGAGACGGTGTATTCTGGCAGAGTGAACATGGGGTAGAGAGACGGTGTATTCTGGCAGAGTGAACAAGGGGTAGAGAGACAGTGTATTCTGGCAGAGTGAACAGGAGGTAGAGAGACGGTGTATTCTGGCAGAGTGAACATGGGGTAGAGAGACAGTGTATTCTGGCAGAGTGAACAGGGGTAGAGACGGTGTATTCTGGCAGAGTGAACATGGGGTAGAGACAGTGTTTTCTGGCAGAGTGAACAGGGGGTAGAGACTGTGTATTCTGGCAGAGTGAACAGGGGGTAGAGACTGTGTATTCTGGAAGAGTGAACAGGGGGTAGAGAGACGGTGTATTCTGACAGAGTGAACCGCGGTAGAGACGGTGTATTCTGGCAGAGTGAACAGGGGGTAGAGACAGTGTATTCTGTCAGAGTGAACGGGGTAGAGATGGTGTATTCTGGCAGAGTGAACAGGCGTAGAGACGGTGTATTCTGGCAGAGTGAACAGGGGGTAGAGAGACTGTGTATTCTGGCAGAGTGAACAGGGGTAGAGACAGTGTATTCTGGCAGAGTGAACATGGGTAGAGAGACTATGTATTCTGGCAGAGTGAACAGGGGGTAGAGACGGTGTATTCTGGCAGAGTGAACAGGGGGTAGAGACGGTGTATTCTGGCAGAGTGAACAGGGGTAGAGACGGTATATTCTGGCAGAGTGAACCGGGGTAGAGACTGTGTATTCTGGCAGAGTGAACAGGGGGTAGAGAGACTGTGTATTCTGGCAGAGTGAACAGGGGTAGAGACAGTGTATTCTGGCAGAGTGAACAGGGGGTAGAGACAGTGTATTCTGGCAGAGTGAACAGGGATAGAGACGGTGTATTCTGGCAGAGTGAACAGGGGGTAGAGAGACTGTGTATTCTGGCAGAGTGAACGGGGGTAGAGACGGTATATTCTAGTAGAGTGAACATGGGGGTAGAGAGACAGTATATTCTGGCAGAGTGAACAGGGGTAGAGACGGTGTATTCTGGCAGAGTGAACAGGGGTAGAGACAGTGTGTTCTGGCAGAGTGAACAGGGGTAGAGACGGTGTATTCTGGCAGAGTGAACAGGGTTAGAGACGGTGTATTCTGGCAGAGTGAACAGGGGTAGAGACGGTGTATTCTGGCAGAGTGAACAGGGGGTAGAGACAGTGTATTCTGGCAGAGTGAACAGGGGGTAGAGACTGTGTATTCTGGCAGAGTGAACAGGGTTAGAGACGATGTATTTTGGCAGAATGAACAGGGGGTAGACGGTGTATTCTGGCAGAGTGAACAGGGGTAGAGACAGTGTATTCTGGAAGAGTGAACAGGGGGTAGAGAGATTGTGTATTCTGGCAGAGTGAACATGGGGTAGAGAGACGGTTTATTCTGGCAGAGTGAACATGGATAGAGACTGTGTATTCTGGCAGAGTGAACAGGGGGTAGAGACGGTGTATTCTGGCAGAGTGAACAGGGTTAGAGGCGGTGTATTCTGGCAGAGTGAACAGGGGTAGAAAGACTGTGTATTCTGTTAGAGTGAACAGGGGGTAGAGACAGTGTATTCTGGCAGAGTGAACAGGGGTAGAGACGGTGTATTCTGGCAGAGTGAACAGGGGGTAGAGACTGTGTATTCTGGCAGAGTGAACATGGATAGAGACGGTGTATTCTGGCAGAGTGAACAGGGGTAGAGACAGTGTATTCTGGAAGAGTGAACAGGGGGTAGAGAGATTGTGTATTCTGGCAGAGTGAACATGGGGTAGAGAGACGGTTTATTCTGGCAGAGTGAACATGGATAGAGACAGTGTATTCTGGCAGAGTGAACAGGGGTAGAGAGACAGTGTATTCTGGCAGAGTGAACAGGGTTAGCGACTGTGTATTCTGGCAGAGTGAACAGGGGTAGAAAGACTGTGTATTCTGTTAGAGTGAACAGGGGGTAGAGACAGTGTATTCTGGCAGAGTGAACAGGGGTAGAGACGGTGTATTCTGGCAGAATGAACAGGGGGTAGAGACTGTGTATTCTGGCAGAATGAACAGGGGGTAGAGACAGTGTATTCTGTCAGAGTGAACAGGGGTAGAGACAGTGTATTCTGGAAGAGTGAACAGGGGGTAGAGACAGTGTATTCTGGCAGAGTGAACAGGGGTAGAGAGACTGTGTATTCTGGCAGAGTGAACAGGAGATAGAGAGACAGTGTATTCTGGCAGAGTGAACATGGGGTAGAGAGACAGTGTATTCTGGCAGAGTGAACAGGGGTAGAGACGGTGTATTCTGGCAGAGTGAACATGGGGTAGAGAGACGGTGTATTCTGGCAGAGTGAACAAGGGGTAGAGAGACAGTGTATTCTGGCAGAGTGAACAGGGGTAGAGACGGTGTATTCTGGCAGAGTGAACATGGGGTAGAGAGACGGTGTATTCTGGCAGAGTGAACAAGGGGTAGAGAGACAGTGTATTCTGGCAGAGTGAACAGGGGGTAGAGACTGTGTATTCTGGAAGAGCGAACAGGGGGTAGAGAGACAGTGTATTCTGAATGAGTGAACTGCGGTAGAGACGGTGTATTCTGGCAGAGTGAACAGGGGTAGAAAGACTGTGTATTCTGTTAGAGTGAACAGGGGGTAGAGACAGTGTATTCTTGCAGAGTGAACAGGGGTAGAGACGGTGTATTCTGGCAGAATGAACAGGGGGTAGAGACTGTGTATTCTGGCAGAGTGAACAGGGGGTAGAGACGGTGTATTCTGGCAGAGTGAACAGGGGGTAGAGACAGTGTATTCTGGAAGAGTGAACAGGGGTAGAGACATTGTGTATTCTGGCAGAGTGAACATGGGGTAGAGAGACGGTTTATTCTGGCAGAGTGAACATGGTAGAGACAGTGTATTCTGGCAGAGTGAACAGGGGTAGAGACAGTGTATTCTGGCAGAGTGAACAGGGGTAGCGACGGTGTATTCTGGCAGAGTGAACAGGGGTAGAAAGACTGTGTATTCTGTTAGAGTGAACAGGGGGTAGAGACAGTGTATTCTGGCAGAGTGAACAGGGGTAGAGACGGTGTATTCTGGCAGAATGAACAGGGGGTAGAGACTGTGTATTCTGGCAGAATGAACAGGGGGTAGACGGTGTATTCTGGCAGAGTGAACAGGGGTAGAGACAGTGTATTCTGGAAGAGTGAACAGGGGGTAGAGACAGTGTATTCTGGCAGAGTGAACAGGGGTAGAGAGACTGTGTATTCTGGCAGAGTGAACAGGAGATAGAGAGACAGTGTATTCTGGCAGAGTGAACATGGGGTAGAGAGACAGTGTATTCTGGCAGAGTGAACAGGGGTAGAGACGGTGTATTCTGGCAGAGTGAACATGGGGTAGAGAGACGGTGTATTCTGGCAGAGTGAACAAGGGGTAGAGAGACAGTGTATTCTGGCAGAGTGAACAGGAGGTAGAGAGACGGTGTATTCTGGCAGAGTGAACATGGGGTAGAGAGACAGTGTATACTGGCAGAGTGAACAGGGGTAGAGACAGTGTATTCTGGCAGAGTGAACATGGGGTAGAGACAGTGTATTCTGGCAGAGTGAACAGGGGGTAGAGACTGTGTATTCTGGCAGAGTGAACAGGGGGTAGAGACTGTGTATTCTGGAAGAGCGAACAGGGGGTAGAGAGACAGTGTATTCTGAATGAGTGAACTGCGGTAGAGACGGTGTATTCTGGCAGAGTGAACAGGGGGTAGAGACAGTGTATTCTGTCAGAGTGAACGGGGTAGAGATGGTGTATTCTGGCAGAGTGAACAGGCGTAGAGACGGTGTATTCTGGCAGAGTGAACAGGGGGTAGAGAGACTGTGTATTCTGGCAGAGTGAACAGGGGTAGAGACAGTGTATTCTGGCAGAGTGAACATGGGTAGAGAGACTATGTATTCTGGCAGAGTGAACAGGGATAGAGACGGTGTATTCTGGCAGAGTGAACAGGGGGTAGAGACGGTGTATTCTGGCAGAGTGAACAGGGGGTAGAGTTGGTATATTCTGGCAGAGTGAACCGGGGTAGAGACGGTGTATTCTGGCAGAGTGAACAGGGGGTAGAGAGACTTTGTATTCTGGCAGAGTGAACAGGGGTAGAGACAGTGTATTCTGGCAGAGTGAACATGGGTAGAGAGACTATGTATTCTGGCAGAGTGAACAGGGATAGAGACGGTGTATTCTGGCAGAGTGAACAGCGGGTAGAGACAGTGTATTCTGGCAGAGTGAACAGGGATAGAGACGGTGTATTCTGGCAGAGTGAACAGGGGGTAGAGAGACTGTGTATTCTGGCAGAGTGAACGGGGGTAGAGACGGTATATTCTAGTAGAGTGAACATGGGGTAGAGAGACAGTATATTCTGGCAGAGTGAACAGGGGTAGAGACGGTGTATTCTGGCAGAGTGAACAGGGGTAGAGACAGTGTATTCTGGCAGAGTGAACAGGGGTAGAGACGGTGTATTCTGGCAGAGTGAACAGGGTTAGAGACGGTGTATTCATGCAGAGTGAACAGGGGTAGAGACGGTGTATTCTGGCAGAGTGAACAGGGGGTAGAGACAGTGTATTCTGGCAGAGTGAACAGGGGTAGAGACTGTGTATTCTGGCAGAGTGAACAGGGTTAGAGACAATGTATTTTGGCAGAATGAACAGGGGGTAGACAGTGTATTCTGGCAGAGTGAACAGGGGTAGAGACAGTGTATTCTGGAAGAGTGAACAGGGGGTAGAGAGATTGTGTATTCTGGCAGAGTGAACATGGGGTAGAGAGACGGTTTATTCTGGCAGAGTGAACATGGATAGAGACAGTGTATTCTGGCAGAGTGAACAGGGGTAGAGACGGTGTATTCTGGCAGAGTGAACAGGGTTAGCGACGGTGTATTCTGGCAGAGTGAACAGGGGTAGAAAGACTGTGTATTCTGTTAGAGTGAACAGGGGGTAGAGACAGTGTATTCTGGCAGAGTGAACAGGGGTAGAGACGGTGTATTCTGGCAGAATGAACAGGGGGTAGAGACTGTGTATTCTGGCAGAATGAACAGGGGGTAGACGGTGTATTCTGGCAGAGTGAACAGGGGTAGAGACAGTGTATTCTGGAAGAGTGAACAGGGGGTAGAGAGATTGTGTATTCTGGCAGAGTGAACATGGGGTAGAGAGACGGTTTATTCTGGCAGAGTGAACATGGATAGAGACAGTGTATTCTGGCAGAGTGAACAGGGGTAGAGACAGTGTATTTTGGCAGAGTGAACAGGGTTAGCGACTGTGTATTCTGGCAGAGTGAACAGGGGTAGAAAGACTGTGTATTCTGTTAGAGTGAACAGGGGGTAGAGACAGTGTATTCTGGCAGAGTGAACAGGGGTAGAGACGGTGTATTCTGGCAGAATGAACAGGGGGTAGAGACTGTGTATTCTGGCAGAGTGAACAGGGGGTAGAGCAGTGTATTCTGGCAGAGTGAACAGGGGTAGAGACAGTGTATTCTGGAAGAGTGAACAGGGGGTAGAGACAGTGTATTCTGGCAGAGTGAACAGGGGTAGAGAGACTGTGTATTCTGGCAGAGTGAACAGGAGATAGAGAGACAGTGTATTCTGGCAGAGTGAACATGGGGTAGAGAGACAGTGTATTCTGGCAGAGTGAACAGGGGTAGAGACGGTGTATTCTGGCAGAGTGAACATGGGGTAGAGACGGTGTATTCTGGCAGAGTGAACAAGGGGTAGAGAGACAGTGTATTCTGGCAGAGTGAACAGGAGGTAGAGAGACGGTGTATTCTGGCAGAGTGAACATGGGGTAGAGAGACAGTGTATTCTGGCAGAGTGAACAGGGGTAGAGACGGTGTATTCTGGCAGAGTGAACATGGGGTAGAGACAGTGTTTTCTGGCAGAGTGAACAGGGGGTAGAGACTGTGTATTCTGGCAGAGTGAACAGGGGGTAGAGAGACAGTGTATTCTGAATGAGTGAACTGCGGTAGAGACGGTGTATTCTGGCAGAGTGAACAGGGGGTAGAGACAGTGTATTCTGTCAGAGTGAATGGGGTAGAGACGGTGTATTCTGGCAGAGTTAACAGGAGTAGAGAGACTGTGTATTCTGGCAGAGTGAACAGGGGTAGAGACAGTGTATTCTGGCAGAGTGAACATGGGTAGAGAGACTATGTATTCTGGCAGAGTGAACAGGGATAGAGACGGTGTATTCTGGCAGAGTGAACAGGGGGTAGAGACGGTGTATTCTGGCAGAGTGAACAGGGGGTAGAATTGGTATATTCTGGCAGAGTGAACCGGGGTAGAGACGGTGTATTCTGGCAGAGTGAACAGGGGGTAGAGAGACTTTGTATTCTGGAAGAGTGAACAGGGATAGAGACAGTGTATTCTGGCAGAGTGAACAGGGTTAGAGACGAAGTATTCTGGCAGAGTGAACAGGGGTAGAGACGGTGTATTCTGGCAGAGTGAACAGGGGGTAGAGAGACTGTGTATTCTGGCAGAGTGAACATGGGGTAGAGAGACGGTTTATTCTGGCAGAGTGAACAGGGGTAGAGACGGTGTATTCTGGCAGAGTGACCATGGATAGAGACAGTGTATTCTGGCAGAGTGAACAGGGGTAGAGACGGTGTATTCTGGCAGAGTGAACAGGGTTAGCGACGATGTATTCTGGCAGAGTGAACAGGGGTAGAAAGACTCTGTATTCTGGCAAAGTGAACAGGGGGTAGAGACAGTGTATTCTGGCAGAGTGAACAGGGGTAGAGACGGTGTATTCTGGCAGAATGAACAGGGGGTAGAGAGACTGTGTTTTCTGTCAGAGTGAACAGGGGTAGAGACGGTGTATTCTGGCAGAGTGAACATGGGGTAGAGAGACGGTGTATTCTGGCAGAGTGAAAAGGGGGTAGAGACTGTGTATTTTTTATTTTTTTTTATTTCACCTTTATTTAACCAGGTAAACCAGTTGAGAACAAGTTCTCATTTACAACTGCGACCTGGCCAAGATAAAGCATAGCAGTGCGATAAAAACAACAACACAGAGTTACATATGGGGTAAAACAAAACAAAAATCAAAAAAATTCTGGCAGAGTGAACAGGGGGTAGAGACAGTGTATTCTAGCAGAGTGAACATGGGGTAGAGAGACGGTGTATTCTGGCAGAGTGAACATGGGTAGAGAGACTATGTATTCTGGCAGAGTGAACAGGGATAGAGACGGTGTATTCTGGCAGAGTGAACAGGGGTAGAGACAGTGTATTCTGGCAGAGTGAACAGGGATAGAGACGGTGTATTTGGCAGAGTGAACAGGGGGTAGAGAGACTGTGTATTCTGGCAGAGTGAACGGGGGTAGAGACGGTATATTCTAGCAGAGTGAACATGGGGTAGAGAGACAGTGTATTCTGGCAGAGTGAACAGGGGTAGAGACGGTGTATTCTGGCAGAGTGAACAGGGGTAGAGACAGTGTATTCTGGCAGAGTGAACAGGGGTAGAGACTGTGTATTCTGGCAGAGTGAACAGGGTTAGAGACGGTGTATTCATGCAGAGTGAACAGGGGTAGAGACAGTGTATTCTGGCAGAGTGAACAGGGGTATAGACTGTGTATTCTGGCAGAGTGAACAGGGTTAGAGACGATGTATTCTGGCAGAGTGAACAGGGGTAGAGACAGTGTATTCTGTCAGAGTGAACAGGGGGTAGAGAGACTATGTATTCTGGCAGAGTGAACATGGGGTAGAGAGACGGTTTATTCTGGCAGAGTGAACAGGGGTAGAGACGGTGTATACTGGCAGAGTGAACATGGATAGAGACGGTGTATTCTGGCAGAGTGAACAGGGGTAGAGACGGTGTATTCAGGCAGAGTGAACAGGGTTAGCGACGGTGTATTCTGGCAGAGTGAACAGGGGTAGAAGACTGTGTATTCTGGCAGAGTGAACAGGGGGTAGAGACAGTGTATTCTGGCAGAGTGAACAGGGGTAGAGACGGTGTATTCTGGCAGAATGAACAGGGGGTAGAGAGACTGTGTATTCTGGCAGAGTGAACAGGGGTAGAGACGGTGTATTCTGGCAGACTGAACATGGGGTAGAGAGACGGTGTATTCTGGCAGAGTGAAAAGGGGGTAGAGATGGTGTATTCTGGCAGAGTGAACAGGGGGTAGAGACAGTGTATTCTAGCAGAGTGAACATGGGGTAGAGAGACGGTGTATTCTGGCAGAGTGAACAGGGGTAGAGACTGTGTATTCTGGCAGAGTGAACAGGGGTAGAGCCGGTGTATTCTGGCAGAGTGAACAGGGGTAGAGACGGTGTATTCTGGCCGAGTGAACAGGGGTAGAGATGGTATATTCTGGCAGAGTTAACAGGGGGTAGAGACAGTGTATTCTGATAGAATTAACAGGGGTAGAGACGGTGTATTCTGGCAGAATGAACATGGGGTAGAGACTGTGTATTCTGGCAGAATGAACAGGGGGTAGACGGTGTATTCTGGCAGAGTGAACAGGGGTAGAGACAGTGTATTCTGGAAGAGTGAACAGGGGGTAGAGACAGTGTATTCTGGCAGAGTGAACAGAGGTAGAGAGTCTGTGTATTCTGGCAGAGTGAACAGGAGATAGAGACACAGTGTATTCTGGCAGAGTGAACATGGGGTAGAGAGACAGTGTATTCTGGAAGAGTGAACAGGGGTAGAGACGGTGTATTCTGGCAGAGTGAACATGGGGTAGAGAGACGGTGTATTCTGGCAAAGTGAACAAGGGGTAGAGAGACAGTGTATTCTGGCAGAGTGAACAGGGGTAGAGACGGTGTATACTGGCAGAGTGAACATGGATAGAGACGGTGTATTCTGGCAGAGTGAACAGGGGTGGAGACGGTGTATTCAGGCAGAGTGAACAGGGTTAGCGACGGTGTATTCTGGCAGAGTGAACAGGGGTAGAAAGACTGTGTATTCTGGCAGAGTGAACAGGGGGTAGAGACAGTGTATTCTGGCAGAGTGAACAGGGGTAGAGACGGTGTATTCTGGCAGAATGAACAGGGGGTAGAGAGACTGTGTATTCTGGCAGAGTGAACAGGGGTAGAGACGGTGTATTCTGGCAGACTGAACATGGGGTAGAGAGACGGTGTATTCTGGCAGAGTGAAAAGGGGGTAGAGATGGTGTATTCTGGCAGAGTGAACAGGGGGTAGAGACAGTGTATTCTAGCAGAGTGAACATGGGGTAGAGAGACGGTGTATTCTGGCAGAGTGAACAGGGGTAGAGACTGTGTATTCTGGCAGAGTGAACAGTGGTAGAGCCGGTGTATTCTGGCAGAGTGAACAGGGGTAGAGACGGTGTATTCTAGCCGAGTGAACAGGGGTAGAGATGGTATATTCTGGCAGAGTTAACAGGGGGTAGAGACAGTGTATTCTGGCAGAATTAACAGGGGTAGAGACGGTGTATTCTGGCAGAATGAACATGGGGTAGAGACTGTGTATTCTGGCAGAATGAACAGGGGGTAGACGGTGTATTCTGGCAGAGTGAACAGGGGTAGAGACAGTGTATTCTGGAATAGTTAACAGGGGTAGAGACAGTGTATTCTGGCAGAATGAACAGGGGTAGAGACGGTGTATTCTGGCAGAGTGAACAGGGGTAGAGACAGTGTATTCTGGAAGAGTGAACAGGGGGTAGAGACAGTGTATTCTGGCAGAGGGAACAGGGGTAGAGAGACTGTGTATTCTGGCAGAGTGAACAGGAGATAGAGAGACAGTGTATTCTGGCAGAGTGAACATGGGGTAGAGAGACAGTGTATTCTGGCAGAGTGAACAGGGGTAGAGACAGTGTATTCTGGCAGAGTGAACATGGGGTAGAGAGACGGTGTATTCTGGCAGAGTGTACAAGGGGTAGAGAGACAGTGTATTCTGGCAGAGTGAACAGGAGGTAGAGAGACAGTGTATTCTGGCAGAGTGAACATGGGGTAGAGAGGCAGTGTATTCTGGCAGAGTGAACAGGGGTAGAGACGGTGTATTCTGGCAGAGTGAACATGGGGTAGAGACAGTGTATTCTGGCAGAGTGAACAGGGGGTAGAGACTGTGTATTCTGGCAGAGTGAACAGGGGTTAGAGACTGTGTATTCTGGAAGAGTGAACAGGGGGTAGAGAGACGGTGTATTCTGGCAGAGTGAACAGGGGGTAGAGACGGTGTATTCTGGCAGAGTGAACAGGGGGTAGAGATGGTGTATTCTGGCAGAGTGAACAGGGGGTAGAGAGACTGTGTATTCTGGCAGAGTGAATGGGGGTAGAGACGGTGTATTCTGGCAGAGTGAACAGGGGTAGAGAGACTATGTATTCTGGCAGAGTAACAGGGGTAGAGATAGTGTATTCTGGCAGAGTGAACAGGGGTAGAGACGGTGTATTCTGGCAGAGTGAGCAGGGGTAGAGACTGTGTATTCTGGCAGAGTGAACAGGGTTAGAGACGGTGTATTCTGGCAGAGTGAACAGGGGTAGAGACGATGTATTCTGGCAGAGTGAACGGGGTAGAGACGGTGTATTCTGGCAGAGTGAACAGGAGTTGAGACGGTGTATTCTGGCAGAGTGAACAGGGGTAGAGACGGTGTATTCTGGCAGAGTGAACAGGGGGTAGAGACAGTGTATTCTGGCAGAGTGAACAGGGGTAGAGACGGTGTATTCTGGCAGAGTGAACAGGGGTAGAGACGGTGTATTCTGGCAAAGTGAACAAGGGGTAGAGAGACAGTGTATTCTGGCAGAGTGAACAGGGGTAGAGACGGTGTATACTGGCAGAGTGAACATGGATAGAGACGGTGTATTCTGGCAGAGTGAACAGGGGTGGAGACGGTGTATTCAGGCAGAGTGAACAGGGTTAGCGACGGTGTATTCTGGCAGAGTGAACAGGGGTAGAAAGACTGTGTATTCTGGCAGAGTGAACAGGGGGTAGAGACATTGTATTCTGGCAGAGTGAACAGGGGTAGAGACGGTGTATTCTGGCAGAATGAACAGGGGGTAGAGAGACTGTGTATTCTGGCAGAGTGAACAGGGGTAGAGACGGTGTATTCTGGCAGACTGAACATGGGGAGTAGAGAGACGGTGTATTCTGGCAGAGTGAAAAGGGGGTAGAGATGGTGTATTCTGGCAGAGTGAACAGGGGGTAGAGACAGTGTATTCTAGCAGAGTGAACATGGGGTAGAGAGACGGTGTATTCTGGCAGAGTGAACAGGGGTAGAGACTGTGTATTCTGGCAGAGTGAACAGTGGTAGAGCCGGTGTATTCTGGCAGAGTGAACAGGGGTAGAGACGGTGTATTCTAGCCGAGTGAACAGGGGTAGAGATGGTATATTCTGGCAGAGTTAACAGGGGGTAGAGACAGTGTATTCTGATAGAATTAACAGGGGTAGAGACGGTGTATTCTGGCAGAATGAACATGGGGTAGAGACTGTGTATTCTGGCAGAATGAACAGGGGGTAGACGGTGTATTCTGGCAGAGTGAACAGGGGTAGAGACAGTGTATTCTGGAATAGTTAACAGGGGGTAGAGACAGTGTATTCTGGCAGAATGAACAGGGGGTAGACGGTGTATTCTGGCAGAGTGAACAGGGGTAGAGACAGTGTATTCTGGAAGAGTGAACAGGGGGTAGAGACAGTGTATTCTGGCAGAGTGAACAGGGGTAGAGAGACTGTGTATTCTGGCAGAGTGAACAGGAGATAGAGAGACAGTGTATTCTGGCAGAGTGAACATGGGGTAGAGACAGTGTATTCTGGCAGAGTGAACATGGGGTAGAGAGACGGTGTATTCTGGCAGAGTGAACAAGGGGTAGAGAGACAGTGTATTCTGGCAGAGTGAACAGGAGGTAGAGAGACAGTGTATTCTGGCAGAGTGAACATGGGGTAGAGAGGCAGTGTATTCTGGCAGAGTGAACAGGGGTAGAGACGGTGTATTCTGGCAGAGTGAACATGGGGTAGAGACAGTGTATTCTGGCAGAGTGAACAGGGGGTAGAGACTGTGTATTCTGGCAGAGTGAACAGGGGGTAGAGACTGTGTATTCTGGAAGAGTGAACAGGGGGTAGAGAGACAGTGTATTCTGGCAGAGTGAACAGGGGGTAGATACTGTGTATTCTGGAAGAGTGAACAGGGGGTAGAGAGACAGTGTATTCTGGCAGAGTGAACAGGGGTAGAGAGACTGTGTATTCTGGCAGAGTGAATGGGGGTAGAGACGGTGTATTCTGGCAGAGTGAACAGGGGGTAGAGAGACTATGTATTCTGGCAGAGTAACAGGGGTAGAGATAGTGTATTCTGGCAGAGTGAACAGGGGTAGAGACGGTGTATTCCTGGCAGAGTGAGCAGGGGTAGAGACTGTGTATTCTGGCAGAGTGAACAGGGTTAGAGACGGTGTATTCTGGCAGAGTGAACAGGGGTAGAGACGATGTATTCTGGCAGAGTGAACGGGGTAGAGACGGTGTATTCTGGCAGAGTGAACAGGAGTTGAGACGGTGTATTCTGGCAGAGTGAACAGGGGTAGAGACGGTGTATTCTGGCAGAGTGAACAGGGGGTAGAGACAGTGTATTCTGGCAGAGTGAACAGGGGTAGAGACGGTGTATTCTGGCAGAGTGAACAGGGGGTAGAGACAGTGTATTCTGGCAGAGTGAACAGGGGTAGAGACAGTGTATTCTGGCAGAGTGAACAGGGGGTAGAGACAGTGTATTCTGGCAGAGTGAACGGGGGGTAGACGGTGTATTCTGGCAGAGTGAACAGGGGGTAGAGACGGTGTATTCTGGCAGAGTGAACAGGGGGTAGAGAGACTGTGTATTCTGGCAGAGTGAATGGGGGTAGAGACGGTGTATTCTGGCAGAGTGAACAGGGGTAGAGAGACTATGTATTCTGGCAGAGTAACAGGGGTAGAGATAGTGTATTCTGGCAGAGTGAACAGGGGTAGAGACGGTGTATTCTGGCAGAGTGAGCAGGGGTAGAGACTGTGTATTCTGGCAGAGTGAACGGGGTTAGAGACGGTGTATTCTGGCAGAGTGAACAGGGGTAGAGACGGTGTATTCTGGCAGAGTGAACGGGGTAGAGACGGTGTATTCTGGCAGAGTGAACAGGAGTTGAGACGGTGTATTCTGGCAGAGTGAACAGGGGTAGAGACGGTGTATTCTGGCAGAGTGAACAGGGGGTAGAGACAGTGTATTCTGGCAGAGTGAACAGGGGTAGAGACGGTGTATTCTGGCAGAGTGAACAGGGGGTAGAGACAGTGTATTCTGGCAGAGTGAACAGGGGTAGAGACAGTGTATTCTGGCAGAGTGAACAGGGGGTAGAGACAGTGTATTCTGGCAGAGTGAACGGGGGGTAGACGGTGTATTCTGGCAGAGTGAACAGGGGGTAGAGACGGTGTATTCTGGCAGAGTGAACAGGGGGTAGAGACTGTGGATTCTGGCAGAGTGAACAGGGGGTAGAGACAGTGTATTCTGGCAGAGAGAACAGGGGTAGAGATACTGTGTATTCTGGCAGAATGAACAGGGGTAGAGACGGTGTATTCTGGCAGAGTGAAGAGGGGGTAGAGACGGTGTATTCTGGCAGAGTGAACAGGAGGTAGAGAGACGGTGTATTCTGGCAGAGTGAACAGGGTGTAGAGAGACAGTGTATTCTGGCAGAGTGAACAGGGGGTAGAGACTGTGTATTCTGGCAGATAGAACAGGGGTAGAGAGACGGTGTATTCTGGCAGAGTGAACAGGGGTAGGGACGGTGTATTCTGGCAGAGTGAACAGGGGTAGAGACGGTGTATTCTGGCAGAATGAACAGGGGGTAGACGGTGTATTCTGGCAGAATGAACAGGGGGTAGAGAGACTGTGTTTTCTGTCAGAGTGAACAGGGGTAGAGACGGTGTATTCTGGCAGAGTGAACATGGGGTAGAGAGACGGTGTATTCTGGCAGAGTGAAAAGGGGGTAGAGACTGTGTATTCTGGCAGAGTGAACAGGGGGTAGAGACAGTGTATTCTAGCAGAGTGAACATGGGGTAGAGAGACGGTGTATTCTGGCAGAGTGAACATGGGTAGAGAGACTATGTATTCTGGCAGAGTGAACAGGGATAGAGACGGTGTATTCTGGCAGAGTGAACAGGGGGTAGAGACAGTGTATTCTGGCAGAGTGAACAGGGATAGAGACGGTGTATTTGGCAGAGTGAACAGGGGGTAGAGAGACTGTGTATTCTGGCAGAGTGAACGGGGGTAGAGACGGTATATTCTAGCAGAGTGAACATGGGGTAGAGAGACAGTGTATTCTGGCAGAGTGAACAGGGGGTAGAGAGACTGTGTATTCTGGCAGAGTGAACAGGGGGTAGAGACAGTGTATTCTGGCAGAGTGAACTGGGGTAGAGAGACTATGTATTCTGGCAGAGTGAACGGGGTAGAGACGGTGTATTCTGGCAGAGTGAACAGGGGGTAGAGACTGTGTTTTCTGGCAGAGTGAACAGGGGTAGAGACGGTGTATTCTGGCAGAGTGAACAGGGGTAGAGAGACTCTACAGGGTGGGAGAAGTGAAAGCTGACAATACTACCAGACCACTTGTCCTGGCTACAGGAAGGCCTATCACATGCATAGATGTCGTTATATCATTGTAATAGGCTTTGTGATGAGTCTATGGTCACTCATCTTGAAAGTTCAACACTTCGCAAAACATCAGAATTCTAACATTTAAGTAAATCAATATACAGCAAAAAGACTATCAAATGATTGAATCACAATACATCTAATCAAAGATATTAAACAAAAGACAAACGTCTGATAGTTGCCAGGTGCTATAACAGTCAGACAATCACTTACACTAAACACAACTTTGATAAGACAATAGAGGAAAGAACAGGGAGGACTGTGGAAACAGCAGGAAAGATGAACACACATTCAAGACAAACATTATTCTCAGTATTGTAATTGTAATGTTGTACTGTAATTGTAAATGTATTGTAATTTCATTGTAATTGTCTGTATTACAGTTTTTCTCGATTGCTAAGACACATTTCTTGAAAGCTGCTCTCCTTTTCTCTTAACTGTGAACACAAAACCCAATTTTCAAGCTACATTCACAAAACCTCAGACTCTTCTTGCAAAACCAAACTTTCACCTCAAAACAGTTCAATCTGTGCTCAAAACTGAACTATGTTGTCAAATCGTGCCCAGAGTCAATCAAAATATAAAACACTACTGAACAGTCACTAAACACTACGTAGAAAAATAGAAAACACAATGCTCAGGACATGAAGCTGGAGAAATAAATGTTTATTGTTCACTGAACAGAAATCTTGTGCATTTACATGTAGCACTTGTAAAAACAAACAGAAATCTTATGCGTTTGCCACTTGTGTACAGTAAGCCCATGTAAAAATAAAGTACAAAAATATACAAATAAGTGCATTACTCAGCCACAGCATCATGTCTCCGTACTGGGTCAGGCCACAGGACTTCATCCACATCAAAGGCCACATTTTGTCCGGCCAGGCAACGGGGGAAAAAAACCCTGGCATGCCGTATCCAGGCTTGGCATGCCTCCACACCTATGTCACCACAGGCAAGTCCCATGGCTTGCAGGAGATTTACCCTGGTGTAAGGTTGGCGTTCATATACCTTCCACTGCCATGAGGAGAAGAATTCCTCAATGGGGTTTAGGAAAGGGGAGTACGGTGGAAGGCAAAGATTGATAAAACCTTGGTTCATATTGTACCACTCTCTAACCTGGAGGGCTCTGTGAAAACTCACATTGTCCCAAACAACAACATAGATGGGATGCTCATCCTGCTGCTCTAACAAAGCATCTCGCATGTGATTGAGGAAAATGAGGAGCTGGTGAGTGTTGTAGGGCCCCAGGTTGGCATGATGGTGGACAACCCCATGATTGCTGATGGCAGCACATAATGTGACATTGCCACCACGCTGCCCAGGAACACCAACAATGGCCCGATGGCCAATCACATTACGGCCTTTCCTTCTCCTTTTGGTGAGATTAAACCCAGCTTCATCCATGTAGATGTATTGATGGGGTCTTTCCATTGCATCCAGTTGAAAAACCCTCTGTAGAAATAGATATAGTTTTGTAAGTGATATGGAAAAAGAGATTTAGGCCACCACAGTAAATCACTACTTAGAGTAATCAACATTGAATGTGTCTGGATATATGCCAACCTGTACATACTGGAATCTTTGCTCTTTGACTCTGTCTGAGTTGCGATCAAAGGGCACTCTGTATAGCTGTTTAATGCGCAGTCTGTTGTGCTTGAGGACACGATCAACAGTAGAGAGGCTGACACTGTTGATACCCTCAAAATTTAAATGGTCCTCAATGATCTTCTGCTGAATTTCGCTCAGTTTAATGGCATTGTTCTCACGGACCATATCAACAATTAGGGTCTCTTGGTGTGGGGAGAACATACCTGTCCTCCCACCCCCATGTGGCAGTCTTTCAATTCTACAAAAAGAGAACATGGAGTTACAAAAAATATACATGGAATACTAGGCCTACAAACAGTTAGACCAACCCTCCATTACAATACTACAGTACATTGGTACAGTGATGTACTGAAACATATATTTACTTACAGTATACTGTGGTACAGTATATAGTATGTCATACAGTAATTGCTGTCAACATTTACATACTGTACTATAATGTCAAAAAAGGTAATTACCTGTTCTCTTCTCTAAATCTTCGGATTATGGTGGACACAGTGAATCTACTGATGTTTGGTTGTACCCTTTGTCCAGCCTCCCTCATGCTCATACCATGGACAAGAACATGGTCAATCACAGTAGCTCTGATTTCATCAGATATTACTGTTCTTTGTCTTCGCTGACCACCTCGACCACCTCGACCTCCTCTCACACCGAACTCTTCCTCTCAGATTTCTATCCATTGTAGGGCCTCACAAACCAGTGCTCTCTGAGCTGGCTTACTGTATATGTTCCCTCACATCATTAGCCACAAGTGTGATCAATTTTGAGTTGTTGTGTTCAAGTGGTGACGCCTGTGCTCTAATTGTGTTTGACTTTTGTCACCTGTGCTCACCATTATGCAGCACGGGTGCATCTCAATGAAAATGTGTTGGCAAGTTATGTCTAAACAGGTGAAAAGTGCTTACGGTTTTGCCAAAAGAGTGATTGATTCAATCAGTGGGTTCAGGCAACTGAGCATTTGGTTCAGACAATAGGGTTTAGTGTTTTAGCAATTGAGAAAAACTGTAAGTGCCTGTGTGTCTGGTATCAACAGGACAGCAGACAAAAGCAGCCTCGTTAGACTCTTTACCTGGACCAGAGAAGGCAGAACCATCTGTCTTTTGGACACAGCAGCCTATGTGCAGTGAAACCCCATAGAACGGGTAGAATAGAGCAAATCAACAAAACATGCCCACATACAGGGACATACAGTATGAGAGAGAGAGAGAGAGAGAGAGAGAGAGAGAGAGAGAGAGAGAGAGAGAGAGAGAGAGAGAGAGAGAGAGAGAGAGAGAGAGAGAGAGAGAGAGAGAGAGAGAGAGAGAGAGAGAGAGAGAGAGAGAGAGAGAGAGAGAGAGAGAGAGAGAGAGAGAGAGAGAGAGAGAGAGAGAGAGAGAGAGAGAGAGAGAGAGAGAGAGAGAGAGAGAGAGAGAGAGAGAGAGAGAGAGAGAGAGAGAGAGGACAATTAACAACACATATAATAGACATCAGAGGTTGCTCATAAAACTTTACAACTGCAGTAAATTTACCACCAGATATATATTTTTAAACCAATCAAAAATAATTCATTAAGATTTAATGGATGCATGCATCATACTCATCACAAGTATGCTGCATTAAAGAAAAAAACGGATGGTAAATGTACTGTGGTGGTAAAGTATTATGAATAAACCCCACACAGTAAAAATGATGTTTTAACCCTTGATGAGTCAGACCTGAGGCAGCTAGACAGAGCAAATACCTTAGAAGACAATAGCCAAGGAAAACAAGGGCCTATATATCCACCTGGCAGCCCTGACATCAATGACATGTTTTGGCTGAGGCTATTGTTAGGGTTGAACTGGGATGTGGACATGAAGCTAGGGTTAGAGTTAGGGTTGTGCCTATGGTTAGGGTTGAAACGTGGATGTGGACATGAAGCTAGGGTTAGAGTTAGGGTTGTGCCTATGGTTAGGGTTGAAACGTGGATGTGGACATGAAGCTAGGGTTAGAGTTAAGGCTACAGGTAGGTTTAGGGCTAGGTTTAGGGTTGGTTGAGTGTGTTTGTGTGTATTAGTAAGTAATTATACTAATTTAACTCCACAGTACTGTGGTACTCACTGCGTCTGCCTCAGCCTTCTCCCGGGATGCTCGCCCCCCTACCACCACAGACTCCAGCACGGCCACCCAGCGCTGCTTGTCTGGGAAACTGGGAGCCATGAAGTACAAAGTCTGTCCGGGCCAGCACGAGGTGTGGGGGTAGGACTCCAGTTTTAGCACATACTGCACATCTACACACACACCACAACACAGTGAGGGAACAAGGAGACAGTCCATTCCTAAGCAGATCATGATACTAATAAGTAAAGCGCTAATTATAACCAGTTGAGGCACTATCCTAGCTCACCCACTGTGGTAGGGCTTTGCTATGAGTGTGAGTAAGTTTGGTGTACCTGACTTGGCGGTGTTGGGCAGCTCAGACGCCCCTACAGCACCGTGCACCATCACCTCTCCATCAGACAGACACAGCTCAAACTCCTCCAGCGGCTTCACTGACTCTGAACAACACAAACAGAGGGAAATAAAAATGTACCGAAAACTACACAGACCAAAATGCACCAACTGGCAGCAATGAAGAACACTGTTAGCCCAGCGGAATAAGAATGTATTGTTTTGAAAAATACAACTTGGAGTTCAACCTACAGTGGGCTCCAAAAGTATTGGGATAGTCACCATTTTTGTTGTTGTTTTGTCTCTGTACTCCAGCACTTTGGATTTGAAATTATACAATGACTATGAGGTTAAAGTGCAGATTGTCAGCTTTCATTTGAGGGTATTTTCATCCATATCAGGTGAACTGTTTATGAATTACAACACTATTTGTACATAGTCCCCCCCATTATAGGGGACCAAAAGTGTTGGGACAAATTCACTTATATGTGTATTAAAGTAGTCAAAAGTTTAGTATTTGGTCCCATATTCTTAGCACGCAATGATCCTCTGTAGCTCAGCTGGTAGAGCACGGCGCTTGTAACGCCAAGGTAGTGGGTTCGATCCCCGGGACCACCCATACACAAAAAAAATGTATGCACGCATGACTGTAAGTCGCTTTGGATAAAAGCGTCTGCTAAATGGCATATCATATCATATCATCATTACATTTGCTGTTTGTTTTGGTTGTGTTTCAGATTATTTTGTGCCCAATAGAAATGAATGGTAAATAATGTATTGTGTCATTTTGGAGTCACTTTTATTGTAAATAAGAACATAATATGTTTCTAAACACTCCTACATTAATGTGGATGCTACCATTATTACGGAAAGTCCTGAATGAATTGTGAATAATGATGAATGAGAAACGTCTCACTATTACAATAACTTGGGAGGTTAGCATTTTTGTGTCACTGTCCCAATTCTTTTGGAGCTCACTGTATTTTATAATCATAATTTTACTATAGAAAAATTAAAGGAGTAAGACCTTCTCTGGGCTCTGTTTCGTAGATGGTCACCTTGGTCCCATCCAGCACCACATACTTCCTCTCCCAGCCCTGGCCACGCTTCCCATTCCTGCAGAACACACACATGTTTGTCACTGGGCCAGCAGCATAGACTACCACAGAGTCAGACAATCAATATCTGGGACAGATGAGCATAATACATTTTATATTTAGCAGACGCTCTTATCCAGAGCGACTTACAGTTAGTGAGTGCATACATTTTCATACTGGCCCCCCGTGGGAAACGAACCCACAACCCAAGCGCCATGCTCTACCAACTGAGCTACAGGAGGCCCTAATACTGTAGTCTACAACTATACTTTAGCACTAGAGAGCCATCTCAGATCATATCAAATACAGTATGAGGGTCTAAATTGGTCAAACTTGAAGGGCAAGCAGACAGGCAGTGTTGATCTATAGTATAGTGCTATTAGTCAAATCTGTTTCACAGT